>NC_044005.1:66148492-66485992 GCF_900496995.4 Aquila chrysaetos chrysaetos
AAGGGACAAATTAACTGATGGCATCTTCGGGCTACCTAGAATCAAAGGCCACAGCATATTCTGCTCCTTCACATCATGGCACACAGCAAGGCAGCTCGACTCTTTTTCTTGTAGCATTGTGAACCACATATGAGATACTAAAAAGGAGTGAGAAATTGCTCCAGCCAGCCATACCTTCCTTTAAAAAAACAACTACTTTTCACGGTGATACAATGTGACAGAGTTTCTGATTGTTCCTTCTCCCTCTCCTCAATAAAATACACACTTGCGGTACTTGGTACACAATAAGGATTTCTCTGGAGGGAAAATGTAGCACTGATAGGAGTGCTTCAGTTTAATCCTCCTTTCTTTCTTTCTTTCCCTTCTCCGTTCCCCAGCCTCCTCCCACCTCTTCGCCCACCCTCCAGGCTCTTACGGGAGTTTCCAGGTAACTAAAGGCTTGCAAAGCCAGCTCATCGGAGTGACAGACCAGACAACTGCAACATTTAGGAGTGAGTGACATATCATTTCTTTAACTCTCCCTCCTCCTGATTCTCTCACAATAAGGCTCCAAGCCTTTCTTTACATTATACATAGTTCTATTACCTTTTTGGTTCGGAATTGGTGATACTGTATATGGCAGCAGGCATGTGTCAATGAATCACTGTGTATTGGTGTATACCCTGGCTGTAGAATTATGACTCACTCAAAAACATTGAACAGAGGAGCGGTAATCATGGGTTTATTTTATTGATTTGGGACAAGAAGAGTAGGCATGCCACCCTTACGTACAGCAGAAATTTCACTGCACCAGATGTTTCAATTTTAAAAGTGTATATTCAGCAAGACGTGACTTTTGTTATAGTAAAAATGTGTACCTTTTTTTTCCTTTTTTCTTTGGTGTAACAGCTGTAGGCAATGCAGTTGTGCTAGCACACAGCAGAGATGACCATAATGGCTTATAAGATCTTAGACAGGCCTATGATATCTAAAGCTACAGGCTCCCCAGGAGGAACTGAGTGTGGGATGGCGGAACCCCGTCTTGTCAGACATTGCTGGATGCTCCTCACACGGGATGAACATTTCAGCCTCAGTGGCGAAGCAAGTGGCCGACAGCTCAGATGGACCAGGGGCTGTCGGGATGAATTGTTTCTACTCTAGCTGATCTCTTGAGTGTCGGGGTGGAAGGTGAGGCTCAAGCACCGACCCACCAATTCCACTCCTCCCATCCAGGGCGGACACACATGGAGTATTGTGGGAGGGTTTGGCCCCATCAGCGAAGGGATTTGATACAATTCATTTTGGGAATTCTGAATAATTTCATGGAATGTCTAAATCTGAGAGGTTTGATGAAGGTCAATGACTGCCCAGCCAACTCTGCTGTGGTGGGGACAGACCCACACTAGTGCCAGATGGACGAGTTCAGGCAGGAGAAGAGTGCTAGGCAGGCTGGTGATGAGCTCTGCGTGGCTGGGTTAGCTTACCATCCTGGCACAGAGCTCCTCGCTGGCTAATTCACACTGATGAGCAGGGTTGCAAAGTGCTCTGGGTGACCTCAGGGAGCCGCCTTCCCCCCCCACACCTCCCCACCTTGCATTAACCCCACAAGTTTGGTTTTCTCACACTGTCCCCAGTGCACAGAGCTGCCCCGTGGCCACTTGTGTTCCCCTCCATGACAACATTGACGGTCTTCCCTCCTGCTGCCTAAGAAATGCTTCAGCATAAGTCATAGAATAGTTGTACGTGAAAAAAAAGCCTGTATCTCAGTAATGCAGAGGGAACTGAAAGTGCCTGTTATTACTCAGGAAGCACTAGGGAAGGGGACCATTTATTTAGCAGATGCCCTGACATAGCCCCTCTCTGGGAAGGATGTTCTCATCCACCCCTAGGGTGACTTTGCCGACAGATCTCTCCATCCTCAGGGGAACAGAGGAGGACTCAAGCACCTGCTCTCTATATTTTCTCTACAATCGCAGTGATCAAGAAGGAAATCATTAGACAGACCAGACTTCCAGCTCCCATTATTTTTAACAGGCGTTGCACATCTAATTTGAAATGCACAATGCAAATATTTACCTTCAAGTGTCAAAGGAGACTATAAAGATCTTTATGGATCTTCACACTTCAAGGACTTAATTCATTAAAAATAATTATACATATGCAGGGATTACTTCCACAGTGGAGCTGAGATATGCAATCAGTTGCCAAGTAGGAAAGTACAACGTGCACGCTATACGTCTGTGTGTCAGCTTTTATGCGAGAGAGGAGGGCTCTCGTACATCGGAACATATGTGTGTAAGCAGGGCTGAGAGGGGATCTCGCTGGAATTCACCGCTGAATAAATTAGAGAAAGTCACTGTGTGGCACTGGAGACTCCCAATGCTGCAGACAAGCTCTTTTGTGCTTGCCCACCTCCTTCACCTCAGCCTGAATACTCCACATGCCTCTTCATTTTAGAATGAGAGCAGTTCTAGGAAGAAAAATATTAGAAATTGGCTTTGATTTTCTTTGCCCCTCAGAGATTTCAAGGTGTCCAGCAATTTGTTTCCAACAGTGCCAGTTTTACAAGATTGAGGCTTTTAGCCTCAAATTTTGATCTATTCTGCAAGAACAGACACACAGAACTTTCCCATCCTTGATCCATGCTGGGTGTTTAAGGGGCAGATGCTGCTATTTTGAGCAGGTAACTGGAAAAAAATTTACTGCTGAAGTCAACGGCCGAGAGGAGGCAGTCAATTAAGTTTTCAGACACTAATAATCTGTTCTTACTTGTAAATCATGGGGACTCTGTTTTAAGTGCTTGGAAAACTTCAAGCATGAATCATGTAATAACAAGCGCCTTCTTTTTCAGAAAATAATGTTAATAATTTAGCTGTCTGGTTACCGCAAGGAGCATCTATTGATTTGACCTACTTGTATGCCACCCCCACCCCCGAACTGCGAGAGTATCTCAGCGCTCATCACACGCACAAGAGAGTAGCGGGGAAAGGACGGCTCTCCTTTCTCCCTGCTCATGCTTGAGGTGCGGCGGTTTTGAAGAACAGCTGTCCTAAACGGGCATTTATTTCTCCTTGTGAAGAATCCCACGGCCATTTACCTTGTCTCGCCTCGGAGGACGTTCGTGCCTAGGCTCAGCCCCTGAGAAAGTCTTGCCACCTACGCTCGCCAGCCTTCCAGCATCGTCACGGTCCCTGCGTGCCGGGGGCTGAGCCGCCTGTGGGGACCACGCTCAGGCAGGGAGGAGAGAGTCTCGGGGGATCAGGACAGAGGCAGGGAGAGCTTGCAGGATTATACCATATATTCTTAATGCTATGTATTAACGTTAACCCGTGCTTAATGGGGAGACGGCTCTGAGAGGAGAGTCTGAGGACGAAATGGTCACAGCAGCACATGCTACTTAGCGGATTTTCAGCTCAATTTGCACCAGTTGGTGAAGCCCTGAGACTATGGCAATTTAGTCCACTTTTTAGATAATGGATCTTATCTGTCTTTGTAGAACAAGTTTGCACTTCATAAAATCTTATAGAATTTCACTGGCTATAGTGACACAACCCAGCTGCTGTTGCTGGTAATGAAAGTTTTATGGCATATGAAGCGCATTAGGACATTATTGGGAATCTGTTGCAACATCAGACGTTTGCCTTTGATATAAGAAAGGTGGTAAACTAATGATGAAACGTGCTCCGAGGGTACATCTGGTTTAATAGTGCCTATTACATTTGACACAGACAGGCATGAACCATGTTATCTTGCATTTTTGCAAATAATATTTATTCTACAAAGAAGTTCACGCATGCAGAATAAATAACACCTTCCTGGTGAAAGCATATAATTAGCTGAAATCCAAGAAGTGACAAATATTTGCTTTGCCTGAAAGTTACTGCATGAGATTCCCAAGTTTGAAGTATTTCAGAGACAGAAATGACAGCCTTCACAGTTTCATAAGTACTTGGTGCAGCTAAGCACTAAGTGACACAGGTTGCAGGTAGCAAATTTCTGGCTAATGTGGAAATTATGCACCCTGTTTCACCTCTCCCCTCTGTTCTCTGTTCCCTTTTGCCCTCTTGGAGCTCTGTGTGGCTCCATCCTTACAGGTAATTCAGGGAAGCTGTAGCATCTTCCAAGTATCATGGACTAGAGCCCACCTTGAAGCTGCCCGAAAATGATTCTGTTTTGAAAAAAAAAGGTTTTCCAATTGAAAAATGCTGTTGCAACGGAATTAACTTGAATTTCATTAAGTTCTGTCTATATTGTTGTTTTTGTTTATGCAGGGAAAAAAATGAGAGCTTCCTGTTTCAACACTCACAATAGTTTTTTTCATTTTGCAATTACTTTCATTATGAAATGTTTAAATGTATCAAAGTAAAATGCATCAAGTGACCCCAAATATTTATGAAAAATCCATCGTCTACTGATTTGATCTGATAAACCACAGGAGATTAATTAGACTTGGTCATGTGACTTTTCAAACACTAAACATGGCTGAAGGGGTTTTGTTTTTTGTAGTGTAAGCCTGTATTTTCACGTATTTTTATAAAATATATAACATATAGGGGAATTTGTTACATGGTAGCATTTACCACTGATATGATTATTTTACCCAAAATATGAAAATCTCCATTTCACCAAGAGCTATAAGGCTATTTTCATAATGAGAATAATTCAATGTAATTTTTCATCCATTAATTCAAAACTGCTCCTTTTCAATTGCTTTAAAGTAATTTGTACAGTAATTAAAAAAAATAGTATGAAAATAACCTTTATTTCCCTTTTAAGTCAGAGCAAACTGCATACACAGAGTAATCTAGACCAAAATTTTCTCTAAGATATGGACTACAATGTCTTAAAATAGATCATATGCTTTCTCTTCTCTTGTACAAAAATGAAAAAAAAAAGAGGACTTTCCCCCAAAGATACTCAGCACTGACTGAACTGCTCTTGTGCCCTGCTGCATCTTGAGGAGGTCTGACATATGTCCACAGGGTTTCTAGTTCCAGACAAATGTCCAGACAACTGAATCGTTTAATTCTAGTGTTAAAATGAGAAGAAATTAAACTTCCATAAAACCCCTAACCGTATCGAACTCGAATATCTTTCCTCGCCCTGCTCCATTTATGCAAATACATTTATAATGTTTCATAAACCAGCAGCGTAGCAGCTTAAACGTTTAAAAATAAAACTTCTGCAGAGATATTAGCTTTAATTCATTTCAAAGTGCCCTTTTTTTTCCCTATGGATTTTGTGAATTAAGGTTATATTGTGTTGGGGTTGGAATTTTTCTTTAGCTGTGAATTTCTGTCCTCATTTGGCTTGCAGACAGCCCTTTCACAGTGCGGGGCTGTTGCAGGTGGGGAGCATCCGTGCCTCTGCCAGGCGGGAGTGTGTGTTTGATAAGGATGTTGACGGGTCAGAGGCTGTCACCATTCATCCTAAAAAGCTATTTCTGACTAACCGTCACAACAGAAACGCACTGTAATATGGCTACCAGGTTCAGTATTGATTTCCCATCTAATATAATATCATGATTGTATATTACTTGTTTTTGCACTTTATTATTCCCTAGGATGTTAACTTTGAAGTTTTAAAAGCATTTAGTTCTACAGGTGCAATTCTTAACACCTTTGCAGACTTCTATGCATCACTTTGTCACCCTCCTCTCCCCCGTGTGCTCAGCTGACCTGGTACAGGGGAAAAACCCCTCCCGCTCACTTCATCAGGAGGTACCAGCTCCTGGAACACCAAAACGTGGTTTTAAAAGATGTAGCACTATTAGAAAAGGGCTTCTTAAAAAAAAAAAAAAAAAAAAGCAGTTATTTCCCCTGGAACACCTTTACAGGGTAAGAAGAGGAAGGTTCATGGAAGAGCCCTGTGCTGGTGGGGACTTCAGGGGACTTGACTTCGGTGTTGACTCTCAGAAGGGGCCAAATGCTCTCCGCTGGTCCCTCTCCCGTTTTGGCATCTTGTGTCTGCCTTGCCCCTCTGGACTTTGAGGTCTTTGGGACATTCTTCTGCTGAATGCTCTTATCCACCCATCAGCTGGGTTCTTCTACATGCTGCTGTAGATATCTATAGCAATCAAAGCCAATTAGAATATAAAAATGTTTAATTGAATTCTCCTTTGTTCCCTGATGATATTCAGGAGGGCAGCACATGGTACCTGCAGATGGATGGCAGCTAAACAGCCATTTAAAGCTGCAAGCAGAAGTGAAAGTTTGTTTTCATTCATTTTCTCTCTCTCATTCAGATACAGCAAAACATTTATTAATCCTCCTCCAAACCATATGCCATATGTCTAATGAGTGGTAGGTTAAGTTAATAATATAAAACCGACCAAGTATAGCAGAAAAACCATTGTGGAGTAGGTGAAAAAGCTAATACTGTAGATCTGAGTTAAATAAATGAAGGAGACGAAGAATATGCAGGGTCAGGCCCTCCAGGAAGTTCAAATAAATACTGAGTCAGCTAAAATTTTTCTGGGTACTTGAGGTGCTCTCTTGATAACTTTTGAACTGCTGGCTGGGACATCTTCACAGCTTTTGTGAAGGCTCATGCTGCAAGTATTGCTGGCCCTGCTTTGTAAGGTTTAGGAATTATTCTCAAGGCTTAGCAGATATAGATATTTATGCAGGACTTTATCACATGATTGCTTTAGACTGTAAGGAACCAGTGGGAAACTGAACCAGGAGGTTTCCCAGGCTCACCTGTGGTATCTGAATTACTGAATGAACCCATGCTCGAGTTTTCCAGACATCTTCTATTGAAGAAGTGACATGACTGCTCATAAACTGTGATAACACAGAACATCTGCAAACTTAGCAAGGACATGCTGGAGGAACTTGGGTTTTTTTCACCACTTTACCAGTTTTACTGGGTTGTGGTATCTCTTAATATCTTCTTGCTGGGACAGCAAATGCTGACTGTGAAAAATGAGTGTTGACAAATTCTGTGCAAATTCCTGTGCATCATTCAGTGCCAAGTTATAACTTGCAACAGCTCTTTTATTCTCCAGAAATTAGCCTGCAATGCTTGCCAAGCTAGAGCAGTTCTGTGGCTTGTGCAAACAGGACTAGGAAGACACCACCATATTCATTTCACTTGGGCCCTAATTTGACCCAAAGATTTGATTTCCAGCTTCCATAAATTCAATATACTACTAACCCAGTCCTCCAGCTAGGCCCTTGAGTCCTTTACTTGCTGGAAATTATGCTCCTATTTAATTATAAATATTTATAAAACCTCTGTGATCTTTAAAAATGTGAGAACTATCTTCGTGTTTATAATTGTTATAAAAAATATCCCAAACCCACTAATTGAATGAATCTTTCAAATGTGAGTAATTTTTTATTTGAATTCTACATCCTTATGTATTATGTAACAATTAGTAATGATGTGATGGATAATTTTTTTGGAACAGTTCCTGATTCCATTACTCAACTACTCGATCGACCAGTAATTATGAATCATATCTTTAATTAGCTGCCGCTCTTCAGAAACATATGAAAGCCAAGGGCATAAAGTAATTGGCATAAAAGTTTTCCTAATTAATTTATCTGTCCATGTGAGTAACCGGGACTGGAGTCAGGGGAACATTTATAACTCCAGGAAGGCCAGCCCTAAAACCCAATGTCAAACGAGATTTATATTTCTGAATTATAAAAAGAAGAACAACAAGCCACAAAATTACATTATCCCCAACTGCAACAATGCAGCACATAATGCGTTGTTCAGAGATGAGCAAAAACTTCTTATTGATCCAATTCATTTTCATCGTATTCTCTAGTGGGTCTTTCAAATCTCTCTGGCTATTTCCCTCATTCCACATAGTAACAGTAATCAAGCACATTAAGCAATTCATTAAACAACAGCCCCACTGACCACAGGGAGTATTACAGCTAACATTCATTAGGCAACTAGCAACTTTATTTAAGCGGAAGAGAGCTTGGGAGTGCAAGACTCAACTCTTTTGTCTTTCAGGAGGAGTCTGTGGCCCACCTAGGCAGTACTCTATCTGCTTTTACCAAACTATAAAACCTTTAAGCTGGCTGGCGCAGATGGTGCCTTTTTCAAGAAGCTGCCTGGGAGAGAAGACAAAACGGAGTATGTGCTGGTTTAATTCTCAGCCTGCCAAAGATTAAGTTAAAATCTGAGCTCATTGTTAAGTATGGGTTGTTAAGATTTATGCCTGATATAAAAGTAAAACCTTACAGTATTGATATTTAGGTCCTATATTTTTCAGATCTGATTTCAAGAGGGCAAAAGTTGTAAAGCATCCAGGTTTGTTCATTTGAATATCCTGGCTTGCCTGGCACTTTGCAGTAAAAATGATATATATTGTCCTTCATAATAACAGAGGAAAGGCTAAACCAACAATGGAAAAAAAGCCTTTCTACAAACAATGATTAAAAAAGAGTTAGAAAAGTTTCACTAACATTTGGCCAATGTGCCTGTATGGTGTTTCTGTCCTAATTAACGAAGGATCTAAGCTTCACATTTGTTGCAAAGTCCCTGAAAAGGAGATAATTCTTACGAGCAAATATACTGCTATTCTCTTGCTCGCTTATTTATTAATTTCTTTTTTTGAAGTCAGACCATATTACAGAAAGGAGTAGACAAAATTAGACAATATTACTTGGCATTACTGTTTGTATAAGGATTCCTACAGAAATCTGAGTTATTTTCTTAAAAAGTTGACACTCCTAAAGCATTAAACCAATTTTTAAGTAGCTATTTCCACAGTCTACTCAGTGATTCCACGGAATGAATATATATGCACAAGGCTAAAAAAACCCACCTTCTCCTTCCATAGTGTTATTATTTTCTATTACTCCTATGAAAGCATAACCAAGTTTGGCACAGTTACCATTAAATCATACAATGCTTGAAATGACTTGGCTCCTTCTGTGGTGTAACTTAGCATAACTCCCTTGATTTCAGAGGAACTAGATAAACCGAGAAGCTGATTCATTTTGTCATGGCCCTATTCTGGCTTTAAAAGCCTCCACTACGTCATTCATGTTATTCCCTATTGCTGGTACAGAAATTATTAAGAGTATTAAAAAGAATTAATGGTGTTACTGATTACTGACACTTATAACTGGAGGGTAGAGTCAACCCTGCTATAATCTGAAAATACATTTCTGGGGTGTTTAATTCTTTGAAACCTGATGATTAAACCTGCAAACCAACTTCTCCAGAGTAACTTTTCCTGCTAGGACATCAGCTTTCTTTCCAAACCTTGTATCTCATTGGCAAAATACCAGATTCATTCTTTCTAGCTCATATGTATTGATTAAGCATTTGAGATCGTGCCATCGGTAAATAAAAAAAAAACCCCATTTTAGTCAGTATTCTGCAGCAGCAAGTACAAAACCAGAGCACGTGCCAAATCTGACAGAGTGGTGCAGTGCAAGGCCCCGTGGAAACCTGGGCTCAAGGCTCGCTTCAGTCTTGCTCTCTGGGCTGTCGTGGCCAGCAACATGGGAAGAAGTAGGAGGGTCCTTGCCAGAAATGTGATGTTTGTCCCCTCTGGATGGACCCGTCCCTGGGGGGTGGGAGTCTCCCACTGAGGAGAAACCATGGGGCAAACTTATTGCCCTGCATTAAGGAAGATGAAGCTTGCCAAGGGATGGGGCTTAATCCCAGAAGTTAGCTGGGGAGGTCGCTTGAACGTTCTTTACCTGTTTGGAGGAAAGGGTGTCAAGAGGCAGATAGGTGGTGGGCCAAAACGCTGGTACGAAAGTAAGCTCCAGCAAGTGGTGTGGGCTGATGGGAGAGCACCAAAATCAAATACAGCCCATGAGGGCTTGCTCCTTACCATACCCCGCCACTCACAAGTACTACCGTTCGTAAGAAGCCATCAGAAAATAAGACGTTTATCTCAGTCGGACATCTTGACAGCCTTGTGAGCAGAATGCGTTTGGTTGTATGACTAAATATTTTGGGATAACGTGAACCCTGGGTCCATGTTTCTGGCCAGGCAATTCACAGCCCATACAATAGCTGAAGCTCTAACATTGTTACGAGATTTAAAGGGCAAAGAGGGTATTGTGCTCTTTCACGACACAGAGCCTGCGATTTCAACTCTGTCGAACTACCCTTGGAAAACAGAGCTAGTAACTTACTTTATTAGCAACAGGAAGTATTACAAAAAGTGTATCTAACATATACAGTTGACTGCTTGTATTTTCTGTACTCCATTCCAATACTGGCATATAAATGCGTTTGTACTGAGGTGGAGAGTTTATTATATACGATGAATGGCACTGAAATATCAGTTTTATCCTTCCTGTAAAAACAGGGGCCATAACTCATGACAGGTGCAGCCTCCAGATGCCAACAGTGCTATTGGTTTCAGGGCCAGGACCAGGAAGACACAGATAATTTTGCTAATTCCCTCCATTATATTATTATACTCTCACCTGCAGTGTGAGACAGCTTATCATGGAATCATGAGAGCAAAAATGCATGTCTAATGTTATATTACCAAAAATTAAATGTGTGCTGCAACTCTAGCACCTTTCAAATGTTATGCGTTATACACTGAACTCTGGGAGAATGCAAAATATTTGTTTTATTTTTATTTATTTTTAGTATCTGGAATGTTTGAAGATCATCTTTTTATGTGAGAAACTTTTAAAGGTCTCCATCCTCATAATATCTGGGCATGGAGGTCCTTATTATATATATGCTTTCATGACAAAGGACCGTTGAGCACCACCACAGGCCCTGGAACAAATTTTCCCGGTTCCTTCTTTCCTGTCTAGTTCCTGCTGAGTTTACCCCCTAGATGGGGACTACTTAGCTATTACTACATAGTGACAACTGCTGTAGTTATGGAGGGGAGTTGTTGCTTCATTTATTAATACTACAGGACCACTGGGAAACTTGTTCTGCACTCTATAACCTTGATTATACCTCCCAGAATTAGGATAATACTGTAGTTCTTGCTTTATAGGTGAGATGAGGTGCAGAAAGGAATTTACGTGTCCAGAATTCCCATAGAGAAACTGTAACAGTGCAGGGATGCAAACCAGGGTCACCCAAGCTCCAGGTAAATGCTGTAATCACTGGACCAGTGGACATTTAATAGCTTTCAAATCGTCTTTTTTTCTTTTTTCTTATTCTGTTTTTCCACCACTTTTAATTACCTCATTGATTTCAAAGAGCTCCCACTGCTTCTTGGAAAACCTTGAAAAGCATTCATTTTTAGAAACAATTCTGCTGATGTGTAGTTTACCTTACATAGCTTTCTTCCTTTACTATTATGCAAATGCCTTCGGAAGAGAATAAGTGTACTTCTGAAGAATTGCCCTGCTAATACCACTTATTTGTGTCTGAAGCCATTCTCATCTTGCTCTTGTAAACACAAGCAGCAAGTATGGAACACGCAGGAGAGCAGACTACGAATCAAGTTCACATTTTCCTTAAATATTTGTGAAGGTGCCTTGAGAGTACTGAGAGTTTGCAGTTCTACCTTATCCGAGGCTTGGATTTTATTTTCACTGAGTTTTTACAAAAACGGCCTCTATAAAAAAAGATTTGGCTGCATTAGAATCGCACTCTCCTGCTGATCTCTGGTATGACAGATAGGATCCACTGAGCTGCTTTCAATGACAGTCACTGCAGGAGGACAGAAAGGGAAGGGGACTTGCCATTACTTGCAACCCATCAAAACACAAGTCTGACTTTATTAAGATCTTCACGGTGTCCAACATAACATTCACACAAGCTATCCAACAAAACACAGTCTAAATCACTATGCGGTGAGTGCAAACTGGTTGAAGACTTCTGTTTCAAGAACGGTCACCAGTGTCTTTCTGCCAGGAGAAGATGCAGGTGGGCCTTGCAACACATGGTGCGGTGATCATGCAAGGCTTGAGTGGAGGCTGGTCTCTTCATCATGCCCACGATGGAGGAGAACATAAAAGTTACAAGGGGGACGAGCGTGGGAGGGGTAGCAAACGTTGGAGAGGACAGGGTTCAGGAAGATACTGGAAATTGCCTGCTTGCTTCTACACCCATCTTCTTCCTCCCTTAGAGCTTCTTGACCTTAGTTTCCTTTGAATTGCTTTTCATCCCTTTCCTCTCTGCTCTTCCCAAACACAGTCGGTTAATAGAAACTAGCCACACACGTATGGCGGGTAATGTAGGTTGCCCTGGTTGCATCCCAGTGCAAGGGTTGAGATAGCAAATCTCTAGAAGATTTTAATGTTCCTACAGTGTTTTCAAGCCATCATTACATTCACTCTGATTACATCATCCAGTTTGGTTCCCCTCTCCTTACTCTATCTTGTCCATAGAGATTAAACTCTCGAGCCAGAAACTGTCACTGTGTTGTACAGTGCCCAGTACAGCAGGGTCTTGTGGTTGGCTGATCTCCAGGTACAAGTGTATAAACCCCATTAATAATAATGTACAGTTCAACTACAGTTGATATGCGCATAGGCAGTATAATCTTTTCTTAGCATTTAAAACCGCTTACAACTATATAACTATGAACAGTTTCATTGTCAGGCTCCATACCACTAAGTCTCCCTCACAAACTCTCAGAGCTTCAAAGGCACTTAGGTGCCCAATTCCCCTTTCATTTCACCAAATACCTTTGAGGAAATTGAGCTAAATTTCTAGGATCTACAATATATATCCAAGATCCAATACCTACCTCACACCTAGATTTCACCTGAGCCCTTCCCCTGACATACCTAATTTTGTCCTTGCATCAGACTTCCAGCTTTGGATTTGCAAGTGAGCCACAAAAGTGAACACACACGAATGCAGTTATCCTACAGGACTGAAGCCAAGTTAAGGCTGGTTTTTTTTTAATGCATTCTAATGTCATGGACGGGAACTTAGGCTGGCGTCCCACAGATGTGGCCTCCATTCAGCCTCAAGTGACATGTCTAAATCATTAGCTGCTCAATGTGTGAATCAGGACTAGGACATTTGCTTCTTTCTAGCGGTATTTAGGGCCTTGTTGAATATGGTTGCAAGGTGCTGTCAGAGAAGATGCTGAGTTAGAACCTGTGCACAGAAATCTGGCACGGAGATCATGGTGAAATCCCTGTTCTGACACATTAAACTCCACTGTGAGAAGATCTGTGGCTTAAAAACTACCTTTTAAATTTTAGGACTCCACCATCCTTCAGTAAAAGGTGAGTTATTGTCAGCTAGAAATGAAACATTTTGCAACTTTAATTTTAAATCCGTCACAGCAACCCTCTTTCTATCTACTAAGATGCTACATTTACCTTGTACCTGTTGGAAAAGAAGATCCAAATGGATGGAAATTACAGGAAGCGACTGACTTAATTAAGTTAGAGTAATAGTTTATCAGCACTATTTAGTCCTCTGCAACACTTTATTAGTAATAAGTATACCTAATACAGTGTTCTATATTTTCCATTAGTAAGAAAACATGAAAACAAATTGTAAATATGGCATCACTGCAATGCAAGTACAGAATGGCAGTTTTTATCTTCTTTTTCTTTACCCCATTAAAAAAGGCTTAATGAGTGTAAATGTGGTTTTGCCAATTTTCTTTGTACTTTTCTTTAAATTTACTGAAGTATATTGTATTGCTACTTTTTACTATCTGTTTGAAAAACACTGGAGCAAGAGAACTACTTACTATAGCACTACATTTTGGTATCATCCAGTATTAACATGTATTTGCTGCACATTTCCTTATACTGGACTGACAAACACTCACACAAATCAACCCAGACAGTTCCATATAAATAACCTGATCCAAAACTCTTCCAAAGAAAGCCATTCACCATTTTCCACAAAGATATGCAATTAGAGCTTTTTCACTGCATGAAAGCTTGGAAAGTTTGAGGGTTTTACCAGTTTTACCAGCTGGATCTAGGAATCATTTTGTCCTGACTGCAGCAGGAATGGTGTGTGAGGAGGGACTAGATGCACAAAAACCTTCTTGTCCGAGGTCGTCCTGGACTTTTCTCCAGGAGCTCGGTGCACTGGCAGATTTATGCTGTTTTGAGGGTTCCTGCTCCAGCACAGCACGGGAACCAGTGGGTGCGGGGAGATGGTACCTGAGCAGAAGCTGAAGTTCCTGCACCCCTGGCTCTCCCCTGGGAAACCTGGAGCAGAGCAGAGGACAGATTCGGCAGTGCTCTCAGCTGAGCCATTCGAACCAAGCTCTGGCACTGAGATTCAATGCTAAACATCTACGTAAAAAAGAAAATAATGCGGGGTGAGACACTTGCCCAGTGCTGCAATTCAATAAAGACTTCCTCTCTGAAAGCTTTACTTTCCTTTGCAGCCGCTCCACACATCATTATTTGGCACATGCTTTAGATCTTTAAAGTGTGTACGTGTCGGTTTTGTTCCTTTCAGCCAGTTCTTATTCTTCCCCTGCCCTTAACACTTCCCCCCGGCCGCTCTTCTCCCCCCCCCCCCCTCCCCACATCCACCAACTCCTCCTCCCCCCCACCTCTGGCATTACAGAACAACTGCCTCAAACTATATAAAACCCTTGGCCTCAAACCAGAGAAGACCTAAATGCAGGAAAGTAAGGATAAATTAAAGTGACAGGGTCTCAGCAGTGGAAATTAGTGCAACTCTTCTAATTGCATGTCTAGCCTGAATGATGGGATACTTAATTCTTACACATCCCAGACAATTGCTTTATACTAACATGAGCTCTGGGAAAAAGGCAGATTCCAGAGACATATGGAGCAGTAGATGGAGTGGAAAAATAAATCAGTTGTCCCAGCCACAGTGGAAAAAATGCTTTATCTGCACTGTTAATATAAGGTGTTGCCACCATTAAACAAAACTGATAATGTCTCCTTCAACCATTCTTACTATAAAAATAGAACATTAAATAATTAAGTGGCAAAGTGGGCTTTAGGCTCTATTTATTGTTACTTGTGCAAGAAATGAGCTTTGGGTGAGGAGGTTACATTCCTCTAGTTAGTGGACACAGTCCTAAATACAGGATCCTGAGAGACGTAGTCGGGGGAGCAGAATGCTCTACTCCACTTCTATAAGGACTGCTAATAAAAGGCTTCAAAACTAGCATGGGTTCTTATATCTATTTAACCTTTTGCCCCAAGAAGCAAAGAGCATCTGGTTAAGTGGAGAGTAAAAGCACAGCTACTTTTCATTATCAAGGCTTAGAGCCAGACTATGTGGAAGCCTGAGCTGCCAAGCCTGGGTTAAATGCTTGTTGCCTTCACTGCCTGAGGCCATCTAGCGTGTTTAGAAATGATTAAGTACTGCAGCCTAGAAAGGACCTGTCCTGAGCGTTCATCTCTGACTTCCAGCAGAAAAGAGAGCCTGGCAATGACAGAGGCAGATGGATGAGTCTCATTAGTATGGCGAAGCAGCGAACCAGACTGCCTTCACAGAGCTGTCCAAAAAAAAGAGAGCAAATTAAAATAGGAGCTGAGAAAACCAATGAGCAAGTGTTTTAACTCTCTGATACCTGGATTCATCTCCAGCAGGTTAGGCAGCTGGCTGTCTTTCCCAAGAACCTCTGATCCATAAGCAGGTGATGAGTGCTTGGTAGACACGGAAATTTCCACCTGTCCGTATTTTATTTTTGCATCTGTTTTTTGGCGAGCTTTGGAAAAATGTAGGATGCTTATCCATACTATACCTCACACACATGCACTTGGAATATCCTGTAGGATGGCAAGAGCAAACTAAAGCATCCTGCACTTATAGCATTCTTCTCATGCTTAAATCATTACAAAAACCCACAAAGTATGATAATTAGGTTATGACAGAGAATTATGGCATACAACAATGGCATGGGGATGTCAAATCTCTTACATAAATAAATATTACACCCACAAGAATGATGAAGATATGCCGTAAGGAGGATTATTGCCACTCTGAAGAAGAACATCTTGCTGAACAGGGCATTACCTGAAACACCCTTGCACAAAAAAGTAGCAACAAAAAAGTGCAGGAAGCCCCAGTACAAAAGTTTGGTAACTCAGTGGCATCAGATGCACCACCCTGGAAGTCTTCATAGTGTGATGGACTGGCAAACCTGCAGCTATTTTGAATGAGACTTTCTGCAAGACTGATGGGAAATTATATCAATTTATTACCTGCTTTGATTTGTTTGAGTTGATTCAGGCAACGTCTAACCATGAGAAGAGAAAGAAAAAGCATGTGAATAATTTAGAGTGCAAAATTGCTGCATGCAAGGCAGCCATTTTGCTTTGTCTTTTCATGCGAGATGAATAGTGTAGCACAGTAGAAATGTACCTAATGCCCTTCATTTTTCTTTTGATGAGGTAAGTAGTATCAGAAGCCACAATTTAAAAGATGAACTCTGAAAGTGGTCAGAGATCTAGGACCTTCTCACTGTAAAAGTGGCAATAGAACTGCCCCAACAAAAATAACACCACAACAGATCTTTAAAAAATTGGGATTTTGTTATAAATAAAACCATATGTTACGGTGTTGGTATCTGAATACTCAGGAGTATATTGAAGGAAGTGTTGAAGAAAAAGTTTCATTCTCCACTACAGGTCTCTGCTGTCATTGAGGGGATGGATGAAGTCACATAAGAAAAGGAATCTCATGGAGGTTTTTTTTAATGGAGTCATAGAAAAAACCTTCCATAATTGCTGTAGAAAGTGGGATTCTTGGGCAGTCTTTCATGTCTCTGAAGTCTACAAGGACATGATTTTCAGACGTGTTAACATCTCTGTGCAGTCCCACTTCTTGTTTCCTACTCAGCACTTTTGGCTTGCGATACTTCCGTGTTTGCTCAGAGACTTCATTCCACCGTTGTCATTGTGCCCAGGAGAGTTTGGAAATAGAGATGTTAATTTTTTTTTTTTTTTTAATTTGACTTTTTCTATTCAAAATGAATGAGAGATCAGTGCTCAAGGGGCATTAGGAGCCTAAATGTTTCTGGGGAGGTGGAACAGAATTACTTTTCCCCTCCAGTGAATATGAGCCATGACAACAAGGACTGGGAAACTGTGGGAGCTGCCGCCTCCTCCCCAGTTCCTAAGTTATTTAGCATTCAAAGCAGGAAAGACGACCTGACAGAGCATCTTTGTCTTCCCTTTAGTTTCACTTACCACCTTCTCCTCTGTGCTCTCTTCTACCTGCCAGTGCCAGGCAGCTGACCTCTATCCACTGCTCATTCACTTGTTTTGGGCCAGGCTGGGGCTGTTAAGGCCACAATTACCCAGGAGGAGAATATTCTTCTTTCTTAATCATCTCACAAAGATGATTATGGGACGTAAAAGCCTACAGAACTATTTCTTGTTCGTTTTTTTTGTTTAGCTAATAGAGATCAATGCCATTTTTTCCCCAACTGCTTCAATTTAAGGTTATGTTAAGTTAGTGATTAACTTTCAGGTTTCAGGGGAGACCACGGTGGGCAACTAATCTGAGCTGTGATATAGCAAGAGTACAGACAATACTGATTTCTTATATTTAATACGTGTTTGAACTAGAGCATTTCCTTTTCTGAAAATCTAATCTTGAATCAAAAGCTACTTGAGACAGTGAATTAAAAGCAGTTCTTAATAAGTTCTTCCAGTGGTCAGATGCTTTTGATATTAGATAATTATAATTCCTTGCTAATCTGAATTTATCAAGTTTTAACACTCAGCCATTCATCTGAACACCTAAGACATTTTGAAAGAATGGTGACTATAGTAAATGGTTTCGGCTTCAAACTGCGATTTTTCAGATGGGCACTTGGAAGATGTAGGGCTTGCTAATAAAAGAAAGACTTTTAAATAAATTGCTTTAAAACCCAAGTGCTAGCCACAGAAAAGGACTTAGGTATTTAAAGGACACTTAAGCTTACATCTATGAAGATCTCAGCTGAGGTATCACCTAACACTGGAAATACTAGAAACCACAGTCTCTGCCATTTTTCACCTTTACATTTCTCACAAGTGCCTCAATATTGCCAAGGCTGAATGATTGGATGCCTTGTTCATGCCTAAAGCCCATCATCATCCACAAGTGAGATGTTCTTCCCCTTAGCTTCATGCAAGGTTTGAGATAAACATACCCATTGCACTCCTCCCAAGAGGAGGCCACTTTCTTTAAGAGTCCAGATTAAGATAAGTTTCCAGGTAAGTTTCTGCTTACGGGACTGTTCCCAGAAGCTGGAAGTCTTCATGAATTCTGTTCTTAGCCTCATGAGATTCAATTTTACCCTATCTCTGTCTAACTCTATGCTTTTCCAGAGGGCAGGGTGTCCTCCTTCTAGCCTTTGAGACCGTGCCATTATGCAGATAGGGTAATCACTTCACTATTTGCCTTAACTTCATCACTTACAGTCCATCATAGGCTACTGCACTGTTTTTTCCTAGAGCATCCTCATTTTCTGCTTTTATGGTCCTGCCATAGTAAATTTCTGCTGATTGCAGACAATATTCAGGACTTTTTTTGGTCCTTGTCAGGACAGAAGTTTTGTCTTTTCTTTGATAAAAGCCAGCGAGGGAGCGGGTAGAGCCATAGTCCCGGGAGCAGAAGCTAACGTCCATACACTTCGTGGAGTGTCGGCTCTGCAGGGACAGCAGTGGCAGGAGGCAGAAGGGACGCTGGACAACCACAGCACACACCTGGTCCCCCCACTGGGTCAGAAAGGAGAAGCGTTGGTGCAGAAAGGGTGAAAGAAGGAGAGCGCTGTTTGGAAAGCTCCCGTGCTGGAAAGTTGAAGGAGCGTTGGGGACACCATGGTGCATCACCCGCCCAGGCATCACTGCTGGGATCCTGCTCTGAAGGCAAGAGAAGCAAAGATTACTGCCCTCTCGCAGGAATTTTGGGAACATGGCAGCCCACGTGGGGCTTTCTGTCTTATTGAGAGGCGTATCTGGCAGTGAGGAGAAGGTGAAGGGCGAAGGAGGAAAGCGGGAGATGGGAGGGGGGTTGGTGGTCGGACTCCACGTACAGCTCCCCCCACGGCCTGAGGGCTCCTGCCCCCGCGGCACCCTGTGGACACGGAGCAGGCAGTGACACCTGCGGCCCCTCCAACATACGCCTGACCGCACGCTGTGGGACCAGACAGCATGTCACTAAGCTGGGCAGATCCACCTGCAAAATCCTATTTAGCCCCCGCACGTTCAGGCAGGCTGACACCCAGCCACCTGTAGACAGCCGAGTGACGGAAGACCAGCAGAGCCCGCGCCGAGCTCCCGGGGGGGCGGCTGTAATGGGAGGGGGCCTGGGCTCCTGCCACGACTTACAATTGGGGATGAGGATCTGTGTGCCTCATTTACCAGATCTCACACGGAAGCAAGCTGCTGACTGAAGGCTAGAGGAAAGAGGTATCTCCTCCAAAATAACATTTGGTGCCAGTTATAAGAAAATGCTCACGGACAGGGGTCAGGAATTATACTGCCGTGCTGACCTCTGAAGAAGAGAGAAATAGCAGTAGGTTTACAATCAGATTTAATTACATATTCCAAATTGACCATGAAATTTTATCATTAGGTAACTAACCTCTTTTAAGTAGGAAAGGTGAATGATGGAGTGAGACTGCCTCATTGACTATTATTGCTTTACCTGGATTCCTGTGTCTCCCTAATGCAACTACTAATCCTTTAGCTTAACTTAATATGAGGAAGAAGTCAGCTTTGTTCAATCCATTTGCAAAATGAGAAGATGCCAACTTTCCCCTTATACACTGGTATTTATTTTAACTAACAACATGAAAAAGAGCACTAGAGTTAATCACTTTCAATCAATGTCAACTACATTATTAGTTAATGGGAGTTTATGCTGCATAATATTATTTGTTTGCGAGCCATTTTCTGATGTGTTACATCTAGTTAAATGCCGTATCCTTGTGTGTTTTAAATAGATAAAAAATGAAGGCTAGAATCAGTGAATTTGTAAACACTGGCATACAGAATTAATTTTACTTAATCATAATGAGGACATAAGTTAGTAATGTGAGAGTATGACTTATTTCTGCAAACCACGTGTTGTAAGCTCTACATAGTCATATTTTGCTTTTTAAGTCTTTTGCCAGCTGATTCTGAGCAAATAATTATTTCTACAATCTGATCTTTAAAATTTCTATTTATATATAAAAATATTATTTATATATAAATCTAACAATTTCTACGTTTTGTGTAGCTGTGCAAGCTTCTTAAACCCCACACGTACACCCCATACTCCAGCCTCTTGCATGCACACCGCTGTATTGCGTCTTCTCGATGTAATCTCATTTTTGTCGTTTGAGGATCTGGGAGAACATTCAAAACCTACAGATTTGCTTTGAATGAAGCAAACTCAAATCAGAAGAAAAATGCATTGCAATGAACTTGTCTATAGCTGAAGTGCCCAGGAGTTTTGCATTTACCAACATTTTCCACTCCTACTTTGACCTAATATTCCCTCTTCGCTCCTATACATCTCCTTCTCCTTTGCATCATCCCAATAATTAACTAAATGGCTATGAGTAATAGTAGAGTAACAAGTAGATGGAGCTTGAATGAGAAAGGAATGAACTATATATGACATAACTCTTTTTCTTAAAACGGACTTCCTGTTCCATTATTACTTTATAGTACAACAAAAGCCTGACCTGAAAGTTAATAAAGAGAGCATGTTTACTAATTAGGCTTTATTCTCATTGGTCCATGTTAATTGCAAAATATCAATCTATCTCACTTATGAATATGCAAATGTATGTCAGAGTGGCACAAGTTTCCAGTACACAGTACTCTGCTAGCTTTAATTAGATCAAAAGTGGGTCCAGCTCAATTCAGCAAGATGGGCCCTACTCTTTAATCAGGAAAATAAGTTTGTCTCCTAACAGTATCTCCTTTTGACAGTCAGCAAACACTAATTAACAGACATAGCTATATTAATTGCATTACTCCACTGTATTCTTATCAGCTAGCTGATGTTGCCTGTTTGTTAATGCAAATAGTTGCTGCTTTGGTAAAGTCAACTTGCAAAAGTCTTTCTAATGCTAACTAGCAATCAATGCATATAAGATTTCTAAGATTTCTGTAGGGAATTCTGCATAATAGATGCATTCTGTCTTTTGAGGTATCCACGGCCATTTAGTATAATTATTCCTTAGAACAGAGCTGCACCTATCATATTATCAGCTTTTTCGGAGGATAAAGAACACAACTTATTTGTTTAAGAACAAAGGACTATAATCATTTCCTTTAGGAATCACTAAGTTAAATGAAGATGTATGACCCAATGGAAAACTTGCATTTATAGTAATTATGTATTTTTTTTCCCTTAAGATTCCTTTAACATCTTTTAAAAGGCAACTTACTGGTTTTACAAAGTAGTGACTTGACAGCCCTGGAGACTGTAATCCCATGCAATGGGTTTTATACGGACTGTGCTAGGCAAAGCCTCCCAGGCTGCCCTGTCCATAGCTTTTGCCTTCAGCCCTATTCTTTGAGGGCCAGTGGGAGTGCCAAGAGGGTAATCCAGTCCCCACGTTCATTCCACTCATAAACACTGAGATTGCCAACCTGGGTGTTGATTAATGCCACTTGCAAGGGAGTTTTCATCGTGTAGACAATAGGCTGCCATGAGCAAGGCTGAGACCACCCAGCCCTTTCACATAGACTGCCAAGCAGCCATCCCCAGGTTGTTAATGTTTTGTCCGTATGGCTAGCACTGGTATCCTAAAAGGGAGTGGTGCAGTCATCAAATGACATCTCTCTCTGCAGCCAGCCTCAGCTCTCTCACCTTTGCCCGTATGCAAAGTGGACCATGATAAATGGATCATGATAAACATATATGGTGCATAAATAAAAACCATGTGCTGTTCAAGCTGGGTAAAGCTAGGCAGGCGGATTTTAGGCAACACCGTAACTAATGTGGCCTGCACAAACGTATAACTGTACTTTCTTAATAACAGTGCCTTCTTGTACTTGGCTGCGGGAGGATCTGAAGTGAGAGATTATCCACCCAGCCCGAACATCTAGGGATAGATCAGCTGGAGACCACCGTTACATCAAGTTGCGCTGGTGTTAGCTTAAGACTGCAACTTTTAACCTTGTGATGCAGAAGGCAACAGAGTTGATTGGGCTCACATACCACAGTGTGTCAGCTGGGTGTGACGATACCGAAGGAAAAGCCACGTGCCCACTTTGTATTGCGACACCAACATTATTTCTACCAGTGGAGCCACACCGGAACAGAATAATGCTTATGATTTTTCCTGGTATAAGCAAGACTAACATGGTTTGGGGCTAGTATTCCCAAGTGGAATCTGCAAATGAAATTATTATGTATTATTTATATATTTACGGGTATACCTTCACACGGTTGACATTTTAATGAATCCCTACAGGGAGGGAGTGGAAGTGATAATGAAACCTCCATGTCAAAGCCTCTCCAGCTTTCCAGTGTAGCTGAGATCTGCCTTTATTCTCTCTCCACAATTTGTTTGCCTTTCCCTTTATTTTTTCTGGATAGGAAAAAGAAGTTGCAAAAGGATGCTCAAATACATTTAAAGTGTAAGATTAATAAGCTTATGTACAACAACAGCATATTTTTCAGATCCTACCCATTTAAAAAATAATGTTTTAAATGTAGGTGCACAAACATAAGGGAAAATCTCAGTATTAGTTCTGATTATCTTTTTGCCCTTTTTTCCTTCTGATAGGATATTTGGGGTATGGAACCTGGTCATGCTGAATCTGCAATTTCTAAAGTCAATATGAAACCTGAGGACTGTCTCATGGCAGGATGAATTTTGTATAGGAATGCCAGATGAGCCTCAACTTCTGCAAAATATATTGTAAGATTCAAGTGAATTTTTGCTTTACCACCAGCTTTTTATGCATGTAAAGCTGGCTGTTCTGTGTATTATACCTCAGTAGTAGATTCATTTAAGTAACTTTGCTAAACTTTACGTGGCTAGAACTTTCCATGCTGGAGAGATGATATTTTTTTTTCTATGTTTCAGTTAAAAGTGGCATATCATTTCAGAAGAGAAAGCTAGTGAAAAATATGTTTTCATATGTCAAATAATTCTTGCGGCTTAAAAAAATGTTCAGTAATGTAAGCTTTCAGGCAGGCACTTGATATTTGCCGGAGACAATCTTTTGGGGGTAAAAAAATGTACCTACTGTTCTCCCTGTGAAAAATTTGCTTGAATTTGGACAAGTTAGAGCCTTTGAATAAAACCTACGTGCAGGTTGCATGTGTTCTCTAGATGCTTCTTGGAGGAGTCTTTGCAGTTAAATGTGTTGTACTTTAATCTCCATGAAGACATAGTGAGAAAGCCATCAAAAACTTCTAGCTCCATGGTTGGCTCAGCCACCAGGCTAAAAGACAAGCAAGAATTATACTCTGGGTTTCAGTGTAAAAGCTGGAACAACTTGAACAGTTAGGCACTAACTTAGGATGCTACTTCAAACCCCTAACAGGCAAAGAAAGAAAGAAAGAGAATCCAGGTGCTTCCGCTCTCAAACAATGGGTATGATCTGAACCAGACTCCCCCGCCAGTGCTGCCCACCTTCATGTATTCAATACTGAAACAGATACTGATTATGCTTCTCTGGCCTGGTGACAGGGATCATCACCCAAGAATCAGTTCTTGCCTCACTCAATGTTGCCTCAGCCAGTTTGGGGTGAAAGCAGCAACATGACGGACCGGGGAAATCCCTACCTAGAACAACTGATGTTCCCCCGGAGAGGCTGAGGCTCAGTTCCCAGTACAGAGGAAAGTATTGCACCTCCTACCTCCCAGAAGGTTAATCTAGTGACTACGCCCGGGGGTAAAGGGGCACAGACACCATCTTCTGCAGCTGATTTTGGATTCAGCCTCTCACGTCTTTTGTTTGTGCCACAGAAAAGTAAAGCAAAATACTGTATTAGCCTTTAAGAGAAGAATTTAAGTGAAATATTTCAGGCTGGTTTGCTAAGGAAATGAGGCTTCTGTCCTTTTGGCTCTCCACTTCCCTGCCAATCTTCTTAATAACTTTTTAGTCTGTTGGGCAATTTAACTCAAATTTGAAAGAGGAGCAGAAGTCTTAGGGACAATTAACTGCATTTTTTGAAATCTGCAGCTGGGAAGTGGAGAGAAACCCAGCATGAAAACCCCATTGAAAAGAAGGCAGGAAGAACACGGATGTGATATGTTATGTGGCTTGGTAGTAGCCAGCTGCCCAATCTGCATATGCATGGCTCCAGATTAGCCAGGGTGTGTGTTATTTCTTGCCTGACAGATGTCAGAGCGTTTACAGAGGGAGACAGAACTATTGTGGTGGCAGCGAGGGAAGGAAACAGGATACAAATCTGTAGGAAACCAGGCTCCTTAAGCTGTGATACTCACAGGACAACTTGTTTTCCTTTTCATTTTTGGTAAGAAAAAATTACAAGCATTGTAGGGTTGTACCTAACCAAATGCTTTTCTTTTGCTCCACTTCCTCTGTCAGCTAATTAAAAACCCCTCTGTTGTGTAGCCTAACATTTTTAAAATAGGCAAACTGTGGAAATATACACAGTAAAAATTGCACTAAGAGATTTCCAGCGTCCAGAGGACTAGCAGGCAGCATCAGTGTCACCAAAAGAAACAGAAGTGGCAGGATGAGGTAGGAAAGAAATTTGGGGTGTCTCGTCCCTCTTTCAGGGAACTGTGGCAGCAGTGGCAGGGAAACAAGACACCTCTGGGTTACCAGGGCTTGACAGCAGGAGCAAACAGGAAGGCTAGAAGATGGCAGCATGCTCTGGTGAGCTCTCAACACATAGACATGCACCTCCAAGAAATGGCAATGATCACTTCGTCAAATTTTCTTTTTCATCTTATGGCAATTAATCCAAGCTTTCTACACCCAGGCTGTTCCACTACCCAAATCAGACACCGGGTTTTGTTCAGAGGTTTTTTGGTACATTATTTGGAGAAAAAATAAATTCCTCCACCTCCTCCTCATCCTAACCCAGGGTCCTAACACAAAAACTAGCAACAGGATGAACAGGGAATGACCACGAAATGCATCCTGCTCCCTAGCTGCGGTCCTCCTTTCCCCACCCATATCATCTGCCCCCACTTACATGAATGACAGGGTCTAAATATTACTACAAACTGGTTACGCTGCTCTCACAGCACTTAGACTGTCCCTCCAAACCGGTGTTGATGTGCATCCCCCAGCATGCCTGGCAGAGTCTGAGCAGGCTTCTCTGAAATATTTCCCAAGTTAAGCACAATTTTGTCCCAGCTCATGGTCTGTCCTGCTAACCAACCTTTTCCACCGCTTCCTTGTGTGTTCACTTACGGCAGGTTTCACTATTTAATAAACACCAGCGTCCCGTGACCCTGCTGTCAGAGCTAGCTGTGCTCCTCCAGGCTCAGAAGACATTACAGCCACACAGTCTCTGATAGAGCAGACTCCACTAACTGTAATTCACTGTTTGTCCCAGCCTTTATACATGTGATTTCTCTTTGTCTGCCTTAATCCAGCACAATGTAGAGTTCTTACAGATTCTTTGCTGAGCTTGTTCTCCTTTGGATTTAAATCAGGACTGCACCAGAGCCGCCTAAAGATTAATTATCATACAGAACGGTGCTTAGAACATGACTGACCATCCCAGCAGGTATCAGGTTATTGTTTAACTCTACTCCCTTGTCTTTGTGTATATATTATTAGCTCTCATGCTTGGCATATGGTTACACTTAATGCTTTCTCTTGTAAAAGAGAAAGCTTGCACTGTAGCTCTATGGAAAATGAGATTGGCACAATGTTAGGGTATCTTGAGCTAGCAGCTCAGTGGAAGAGAACACAGCAAGTACCTTATTCCTCAGGTTGTAACATTTTTTGGGCAGGAACAATATGGGATTGTTTTAATAATTATTATTTTCAAATCGGTGTTTGTCCAGGATCTATTCCAGTTGTCCTGGTCCATGGCTGCAACTTTAGGACCAGACTGGGACCAGAGTCATGGTGGGAAGTCGCAGCAGTCAGAGGAGCAGAAGTGTGAAGGTAAGAGCAGAAGGAAGCCAAACACAATGTGAAATGCTTTCTTGTGTTGCTTGTTTATTTCTCATTGTTTCTGGTGGGGAGCCACACAAGGAAACTGTCATGATTTCCTTCATTTTCTAGACAGATGCTAGCTAGGACACACCACATCAAGGACTTCAGAAACAAGGACTTTTTCCCTTTAAAGGGCCTGTAACCAATGACATCAACCAAAGACCTCCCCAAAAGAATATTTTAAGCTTGTCTCATGGGCTTCCATGCTACAACCCAGCTGCAGAACACAACCAAATCAGTGGCACTCGGTGAAGATAAAAATCTTTGTCTTGTGGAACACTCGGGTTTGCTTTTCTCTCTGAGAAAAATTCTATTAGGGGCTGCCCACAGAGATTTGAGGCCAGGCAGAGACACCTACTTGCCTGGTTGAAAAACCTCTGTGACCCGGTCATCTCCTCAGCATGCAGCAGCCCTCTGTGTAACGCGGATCTGGACGTTTGGGATGTCATCGGGGGTGCTGAAACTTCAGAGAGGGGGTCTTCCAAAGACTAGAAGCTGAGCAACAAAGTGCATTTATTAAAAAAACTTAGCGAGCTTACTCATGATGTTGCCAACTTTCAAAGATATGCTGTCATGCCTGGAGAGCACGTCAGAAAGCAAATTTTGGTTCCATGCAAACGACAAACACCTTAAAGCCCGCTGTGTACTTTGCAAGTGAAGCTGAATCGGAGCATTTGCGCTGTGGCTTGGTGACTTGACAAGCACAAACAGCAATGGTTGTGAGGAGCAGGGCTGGCTTCTCTGTGTACAAAAAATACAGCCTTCATTTACAGTACAAATATTTGAAGGCAATTCTCAACGATTTCTTCAGCGCAAGAAAAATTGTTACCTCTAGCCATCCTCGTTGCCAAAACTTTAATCCTTATCAAATGGAAATCACCATCTGTCCATTAGATCAATGACTGGCACTTGGGTCTCATTGATTTAGGTATTATGGAAAAGATATCATAAGAGATACATGATAAATTAGACTCTGTCATGGATATTTGGTCAGATTTTGCTCAATCTTTCCAAATGAGATAATTAGCTATAGCTTTCTAATTTTAAACTAGTGTGTTACAGATTAAGTGACTGTAATCTCTCTTTCTTATCCACTTTTCTTTTCACATACATGCATAATGAGGCTTTTGTCTATAATTTTGGTGTCACACTAAAAACATTAGAAGACGTAAGGAAGTGATTTTTCCCCCCTAGTTTGAGATGTAAAACTTCTTTATTAGTCAGAATCAATCATTATAAATAAATTCAAAATTATTCTGTGTATCATAAGTAAATAACAAAATGCCCCAAATAAGCTTCAGTCATTTGATCAAAAAATGCACAATATTTTTACATCTTAAACACCTTTTCTTGAAACAATCGCAATGCCACCCCAGATGTCTATCATGGCTGTCATAATTTTAAAATGTATGTGCATTTCTTTTAAATTTCTGTCATACCAGAAAGACAAAGTAATAACTGCAGAAACATGGCAACTGCCTATGTTCAAACATGTAATCTAGTTTTTTTTCCAAGCTGGCGTTTTTAAAGGTCTCGCAGGCACACACTTGAAAGCAGCTGCCATTGTCACCAGCTCTTTGAAAGTCAGTCCTCCCTGTGGCAATTGCAGAACCTGGCTTTGTTACAGTGGATGCACGTGGAAAGGCAGTGCTTCTTATTATGGGCTACACGGATACATAGATTTAATGCATGTGATTGCCTATTATCTTTCTTCCATCCGTGTCCCATCCAGCAGACTCAGAAGGCACCTTTCTCCCTTTCTCTGGGTTGGACCCATCGCTCCTCACAAGTTTTGAGCACAATCACGGTGGCCTGCAGCTGACCGTTGCTACCTCACCCCTCTGCGTTCTGCCTTGCACCCCAATGTCACACCTGAGAGGCTTTTAGGGGCGCCTAGCTCTTTACAGCGTGCAGGCAGAGGGAACAGCATCGGCTTTGCTGCCAAAAGTAGCAACCATCTCCTTTATCCCCCCTTCCTCATCCCCAGCTCCTCCGGGGCAGCCCCACAGGTAGCGGGCTCACGGGACTGACCGTGGCGAGAGACGGCAGTGATTTCCATTTCCATCTCATGTTCGTCCGTGGGGTAGGTTACGCAGGTCAGCCGTCGGAGGTGTTTTGCCCTGTGCTTGCAGGTATGATGGCGCGGGCTGACGGCAACGAGCAGGACGGATGGAAATGCCCACTTGGGGCCAGGGGCAGGCAGGACTGCTTCTTCTGGTGGCAATGCTGGCTTTGGCAAATCTACAGTGTCTATGGAGATACACCATTACATTTAAGTGGTAATGAAAGTGTATATATCTGGCCTCACTTCCCCAGTGTCAGACGCATTATTCCCCAGTCTGCTCCAGAATGAAGCACCACAGCTGATGCTGAAAATGGAAGAGTTTCTTTCCAATAAAGGTCGGGGGAAGAAATAGGGAGGAGAGCACCGGGCAGCCTGAAGGGCCTGAGCCTCAAGCTCCAGCTGACAGTAGAAGCTGTATCTCTGTATCTAGCACAGCACCAAACCAGCAGTCAGCCCTACCTGGTTAGTTCAGGAGCAACACCTCCCCCAGCTCCCCCCTTCCTCCTTTCTTACCCCACAGGCTTTTACTAACTGTTCTAAAGTACTTCTCTCTGTGAGCAATTACCATGTCCTACTTGTTTAGATTAAGATGCTGTCAGTTCATTTTCATCCAGATTCCTACTTCAGTCAGACACTGAGGAACTGCTAATGAGACAGCATAATCTGGGTTCAAAGAAAATAGCGGAGCAGAAAACATTTTTCCTGGTTAAAACATTCTCAAAATTACCTTATACACTGGGCTACATGTCTCTTGTAAAGTCGTGGCCACTGAATTTGCCACAGGATCCAGGGTAGCTTGCAAAATGATGATCGTACCAAGTTTTCTTCAAAATACTCAGAATAAAATTAGTCCCAATGGGATTTTTAAGCCTTCCAGAATAATTTAAACTGAAGCAGATTTGTCCTCTTGGACCTGCAAATAGCATAAAGCAACATTTCTCGGGGAGGTGAGGACTGTCCCACTCATTTCCAGATGTTACTCCTGAAGGCTAACAGAGATGATGCACTTTTCAATACTTAATTATTTCAGCTGTTAATCCTACTAACAAAACTACAGCTATATGGCTACTGGGATGGTTATTTTGCTCTATACAACTCCCACTCACTTGTCAGGAAACCCTTATACATAATATCTCCTCAAATCCTACATTGTGGTTATGAATAGGTAGTATATTGTTGAAAATCAACACTAGAATAAAGTTAGCAAATAATACAGCCACAGATGGCCTTTGGAATGATTATTATATTTAAGTTAATTAAAAACATTCTTTTTTTTTTTTGGTTACCTGAACCTGTGTCAGCATTTCCAAGGAGCTGTTACAGACTGCCATAGAAATGAATAAATCCAGCTAGGGGAGCCAGATGTACACAACCTTGCCACAGAATACTCAAGCCCTTGATTTTGTAAGGACGGGAAAGATGCACAAGATATAGGTGTACAATAATGCACAGGACTGGGCAAGTAGAATACGGACATACGTGTATCTCTGGCACTAGCACTTTCCTATGTCAGCCTTGGCTACAAAAAATGGAGCTTTGAGCCTCTAAACAGGGGCAAAATCTGCCTGTCTTTTGCCTGATGCTACTCCAGCGAAGCCAATGGCATTCTCTGACATTTCACGGGATATATGCTAGTGCAGGATTTGCTGCTGCTGTTTTCTCACAAGCTCCCATTTCCTTAAAATTGGCTGTACTAGAACTTTTAAAGCCAGGCAAACTGAATCTGTATTAGCTTCCCATTATTTTTTCATGATACCTCCTAGCCACTTCCCCCGTAACTGTAGGATTTACAGTTTACGTCCTGAAAGAAAAGTACTCTCATGACCCTGAGAACAAGTATCATATATTTCCAGTTTTGCTGTGTTACTAAAAAAAAAAATATCCACAACAAAGCCCAACAGAAAAACCCCAGTAAGACCCAAACCCAGAAAAAACTACTAAATGAGGGTACCTAATAATGAGGTAATTCACAAGATCCTGTTTCACAGGAATCGAAATAGCATGCCAGCATTATTGCACAGCACAAAATGATGTAAAATGAATTAACAGCCACAGAGCGTGTGCTACCACTGAAACTTGCTGCTGTCAACTTCTAAGTGAGAACTAATTGCTCATATGATTCACTTTTAGGTTCTCTCCTACCTTCTCATGTAACTTCCCCTCTATTTGCAGTACTGTTTTCAATAAATCTAATTTATTGCCCAGTTACTGTTTCCTAATGTGTCTTTGTTTGAATAAGGCAAGAGTCGGCATGGGAATCTTTTGTTATTCAGCAGAACTCTTGCTCCAGTGAAGTAACAGTCACACTTGTTCTGCTCTTTTTATTTTTTCCCTTTAATAAATGTCATATATGTTGTCACCAACTGGAGGGATTTTAAGCTCATATAAAGTGCGCAGATTCACAACAGAAAACGCCTAACATCAGAATCTACTTCTATTGCACACGTACCGTAAAATACACTCAAGGCAGAGTCCTCTTTGTTTTAATACTCCGTACCAGAGACATTTGTGCCCAGGCTGTCACGAAAAATAAACTCGTAACGTTAAAACCCACACCTTATTGTGCAACGGCGGCGACCCACGTTAAAAGAACCCCCCAAACTCAACTCCAGAATAAACCGGAGCAAACCCCCCTACCATATAGTTTAGGCCAAGCTGCCAAATCCTATTACAAATTCAATCCTATTAAAACGTTCCCAGGTTTAAGCCTGCTTTGGAGTTTTTCATAAGAGTGCATGACCCCAACCCAAACCCCTCCATGTGTGGTCAAGGGACCTGCGGATAATTGTAAACTTCACGGGCTCCCATTAATCTCGGCACAGTCAGATATTAGCGCTTGTAAATCAGCACCTAAACAAGGACAATAGTTAAAGCCATCAATAGTCTTTTAATGAGGCAGATCAAAAACAAATGAAAGCAGCGGGACACTGGGATCCGCCAAGGAGGGGCAGGGAAGCCAGGGGGCTTTGTCCTCCCCCCTCGCACACAGCAGTAGATGGACGGAGTCCAGGACCCGACCTCCGCCCGCCGGACCCGCCGCGCCGTTCCGCTCCGCTCCGCTCCGCTCACACGCGCGGCCGTGGGCTGCCGTGGGGTGGGCGGGCCGGCGGGGGCCGCGCGGGCGCCTGGAACGCTCCCGCCCCGCCCGGCCGGGGCCGCAGTCGACGGCCGCCTGCGAACCGCCGGCTCTCGCCGACGGCCGCCCCGGGTACCTGCGGCTCTCCGGCGGGCTCCCGCCCGGCGGGAGGAGAGGGGCCCGGCCCGGCCCGGCCCGGCCCGGCGCCGCACCCCTCCGCCCGGCGGCCGGCCCGGAGGCCGCCCGCCCGCCGCCGGGCGCCTGCTCGCCGCCGCGCAGGCGCGCCCCGGCTCCTCCCCCCCCCCCCGTTGCCGGGCAACGCGCCGCCGCGGGCAGCGGGCAGCGGCGCTGGGCTGGGCCGCGCCGAGGCGAGGCGAGGCGGCGGGCCCGGCCCGGTCCCGCTCCGCTCCCCCCCGCCGTGTGCCGCCGGCTCGGCCGGCCGCCTCTCGCCCCGGGGCCGCGAGGGAGGAGGAGGAGGAGGAGGATGAGGATGGGAGCGGCGCTGCCCGCGGAAGCACGGGCCGCCAGAAGCGCCCCGGATACTTGACAGGGGAGCGTGGCGGGGCCGCCTCTCCCGGCCCGCGCCGCCTCGGCGAGGGGGGAGCGGTACGCCAGCCGTGCGCGGCTTGCCTTCGGGAACCGCCCGGTATTGCGACAGGGCCACCCGGCCCCCGGCTCGGTCACCCCCCGAGGCCCGTACTTCGGGTTCCCAAAGGTAAAGAGCTTGGTGAGAAGGTGGGGGCGAAACCCCAGCCCCGCTGACATCAACGGGGGCGTCCTGCCAGGAGCCCTTCGGCCCCCGAGCAGGCGGGGGTTTGCCCGCGGGAGAGGCTGCGAGGAGAGGGCCCGCCGGCCGTGCCTGCTCTGGGGGTACGGTGTGTTTCGGCAGCGCCCTGATGTGGCACCGAGCTGCGGCGGCGGAGGCTGCGGGAGGCTACGCGCGCCGGACCGGGGCTGCGTGGGCCGGGGCTGCGTGGGCCGGGAGGCGCTGCCAGGGCGGCCGGACAGACACCCGCCCCTCGCTCTCGAGCAAATGTTGGGGTTTTTTTTACCCCGTGTAAGAGCGGCAGAGGTTGCACGTGAATAAGAGTTAGCCGTTAAATCACTGGGAAATAATTGTGTGGCTAATAATATTTTCTTTCTCTTTCTAATGAGATCACCTCACACTCACTGGCACCGATACAAACATTCACAGCTAAGTGCTCAAAAGAGGTTGAAGTACAAACTGTACATAATTCACCGCTTGAGAAAACACTATTTCAGCACAACACAATGCGAGATACTCTCAAGTATTCCTGAGGCAGGAAGAGTGTACCACAGTCAGGCTGAAGTGACTGTTTACATCAACCTGATTGCACTTACTCTTTAGTAAAGCTAACAGCTCTCCGCGTTATTAGCCCATCTTCTCAGTCCTGAGGGCCTCACAGGTAAGGGACGAAGCCTAAATTACGTGGTGCCACCGTGGTGTGCGCTACCATGTGCAGTGCGACAGATCAGCAGCTGGAAGGGCTTCAGCGTTGGGCTGGCACGAAGGCATGCTTTTGCCAGATGCCCAGCCCGCGTTATAAGGAAGCCCGGCAAAATCTCCTCCGCACAACGCCCTTGCCGCGGTCACAGCCAAAAGGTGGCAGTGTTCAATCCATCATCCCTTTCCACGCAACACCCGGGCAGGTGCCTGCCCTGAACAAGGTCTTTCATCTCGCCCCAGCGCCGTTCTGGGGCCGGTTTTTACTGCAAAAACCTTCTTCTTTCCCTGGACTCAAAATCCCAAAGGAATTAAAAAGCTAACAGAGCTAGAGAACCTTATAAGCTGAAGAATAGGAAACCACCAGATCACTCACTGGTTTCACAGAGCCCCCGCACTCTGGCTTTGCTGAGATGTACCCAAACAACTTGTTCAGTCCACGGTTTGGTTTTCCTGGTCTCGTGCCAAAATAGAAACATGGAATTTGAGGCTTGCTGACTAAACTTGTGGTCTCAGGTGTAAAGAGTGAAGCTTATATGAAGAAAAGAGTAATGCAGAAGTAATGGCTACCCAAGGCATGCTGTCACATATACATTGAATAGTAACACTTATCACATATATACACAGAAACACATATGTATATGCAAACATATATATGAAGAAGCACTTTTCAGTTATGAATATACAATCTGAATTTTTATATGAAAACCACTGTTTGGATGAAATTTTTTTTCTAAATTCCAAACTAACTTCATTTCTCCAATATTTTCTTTCATATGAAATCCGAAAAGCAAACAAATTTGGTCCTGAGAGTATACAAAACCAAGCAGGTTATTGGATTTCCTGTGGAAACCCAGAAAACCAAAAGAAAAAAAATTGGCCCGAAGTATTTCCTTGTGTATTTAATGGGACAAGACTAGTCTTAATAGCTGAGTCTCTAAATAGGAATCATTATCCTTTTATGGATGTAGGATACTATAGAATGCAGCAGCACTCAAATTCACACACTGAGTCAAGGGCACAGTAGTGAGTAGAGCATAGTCTGTTCTCTGTCTACTGTCCATACACTGCAGTATTCTGCCATGTAATTTAATCTAGTACAGGTTGCAGCATTAAATAACAGCAGGGACACAAAATACTGTTGGTGTGTCAACCCTAGAAACTATTAAACCCTTCTTAAAATGTTGCCCCTTTGTCCATTTGTTCCCTTTTTCCCCTCCAAGGGAAAAACACAAAGGGGAGAAATAAAATTGCTATCTTTCCAATCACAAGGCAGGAACACTCCTGTTTCTCCTGAACTACACACTCCTACATGTGTAATTCAGCGGCAGGGAATACTGCAAAAAAGCAAATTGAGCTGTGGGATAAAATTGGGGATGAACACCCTGATTAAATATGCTCTGATTAAATACCTTTACACCAGGTGCAATACTGGGCTACAAAACATGTCCTGTTGGCTTGGCTGTAAGGAGTATCCTCCTGACCAGGAGAGAGGGAAGGGATTTTAGGGTAGTCACTCAGAAGACTTGCAGACTCTCCTTACTCTGACATCATCCTTTGCCATTAGGGGCCTCCAGGCATTCAGAGTTGTGTGTGGGGTCAGTTAACTCACACTTACCTTCTTCCTCCGAGAGATGTCAGAAGGTAATTCTAGACACCTGCTTATCCTCACTGGGAGTGCCACATGCCACTTCCCTGCTCCATGTGTATGTAATTGCAAAGCCAGCAGGGGATATTGGATGATATTAGGAGCTATGGCACCATTAGTATGCGCTGCAGCTTCTTGTCATTAAATACGGAGTATACATTCTCTCTATTGTCATCAGGCCTGACTAAGGCAGGAAACTGCAGGAGAAGAAACTGATTTTCCAGGCAGGAAAGACAGGAGCAAGCTGAAGTGGTTAGAGCACAACTTTGGGGTGTTTTGCCCATCTTTTACCAAACAATTTATTTCCCTAGCTGTCCTGTCCCATGGCCAGACGTATGTGGTTTCTCAAGGGTCAGCTGTGGGTTCCAGCTTCACTGTCACCTGCAGCTGGGGTGCTCTCTTGATGTGCCACTGAAGTCAGCCACAAGGCAGGTACTCCAAGAGCCTCTCTTCAAAACACCCCCCAAGAACTGCGCATGAGCTTCTCTCAGCATCGCTGTTACTTTGTGCCTCTGTTAGAGGTGCAGGCTTTTCTGTACACAAATCAGGTACACCCAGACTTCTCCTAATGCACTCGATTCCTACTAATTTTGCCAGGCTGGAGAGGCCATTAATGTCACTAGCTGGTCAGAAGTTAGGTGTCCACTCTAACCTAGATGTCTTGATGCCATCAGTAGTCACTGGCGAGAGATTGGCACCTTCGGAAGGCAATTCATCTCTTTTTCAGAAACTATTTTAGAGTGAGAGGAATCACCTGCTGAAATGCAGTTTTTCTCTGTTTACTCTAGAGGGAATCTACATTAGCTTAAACGGTACATCTAACTTTTCAGCCATCAACTTCGTGTAAGATCAGTCTCAGCTTGGTAATTATTAGACATCCTTGAATGCTACATTTCATTTGTCCTTCCCTGCCTGCTACACTTGGTGACTAGTCAGTTCCTAGCTTTATCTTAAATAAATCTTACAACATACAACATTGTAAACTAAACTATTAAAATATTATACTTATCATCACCAACATCTTGTTTTATAGGACTTTCTTCTTAATCATGGCAGCTCTATTTGTGACAGAGGTTCGTCAACCAAAAAGAGATAGAACTATGTATGATTCTTAATATCTTTCTGAAGACTGAACCTCAAAGTATGTTGTGAGTTAGAAAAATGTGTGTGATGTTGTATGGCATAGAAAATTAGAATAAAAACTTCATGAGGACAGGTACTCTGTAAGATTTCAAATTATTTTTATGCTGTAAGAATGGTGAAAGATATCGTTAGCATATTGTAAATAAACCTATTGTCTCAAAATTTGAAGCATTTTTTTGTAATTTTAAGAGGTTTGGGAAAATGGAGTGGTATTATATGATCCAAGCTCTCATCTTGTTCTAGAACCTGGTGAGTTTAGAGTAGAGAAGAGGTTCAAGTGTAAGCGCATGGCATGTGCATCTCTGGGAAACAGTTTGTTGGAGGCAGGACCTTGTAAGTGCCTTAGAGTTAAAAGCTTACGAGGATGTTCTGAAAATTTGCATGATAAGTGTCCATAAAGTCACAGGGTGCAGTCCTAGTCCTCTTTAAATCAGTAGGGTTACTGATTTAATAGACCTTTCTTCTGACTTTAGTGCTGCCATTCTTGTTCTCATTAAATCTGTTTTGTGGCCAAAATACTGAAAATTTTCAGGGGCATTAATTGTCCCAGGAGATAATCAAATAAGAACACAAATTTTATATCTTATTTAAACCATGCTTTTACTACAGGTAAATCAGGAAAGCAAGAAAGAAAATGAAGGCTACAGTGTGAGATTTTTTTGTGTGTGGAAAGCTTATTAGTTATATCTCCAATGGTTTGGTTAAATTCTATTGCCTGAACTGTAAAATATTAAAGATCCAAGATAAAAAAGTGCTCCCATGCTTCAAATCTGACCAATTCTATTACGTGCACTATTGAAGGATGAAACTTTTCTTTTGGATCAAAATGCTGGCAAGGAATATTTATATTTTATATAAAGCTATCTTCAAGAAAACAAGTAGACAGAGGGAAGCAAGAAGCCATAAAATGACTTTTTTTATTTTGAAGTAGGTCAACACTGGGTATATTATTCTTATTGCAACAGTCATGTTAAGCTTTTCAATTAGGAAAGGAAGCATCTATGAAGTTCTTTCAGTTTTTATTGATCCCTATGTCATTTTTAGGGTGATGAATATCTGTATCATATGCAACTGAGCTAAGGAAGCATTTCTTTCGTGACTTTTTGTCTCTGAAGGAAATGGCTTTGGTCATTTCAATGCCCATCCACTTTACCATCAAAAGACTTTACATTAAAGGAAGCTTCATGTATTTTTAATGTCTGTTACAATGCCGCCAAGCTCTAAACTCCTCAGTAGACACTAGCCTGCTGCAAAAATTCTGGTCTGTGTATTTCCAAGCCCCCAAAACATGATTCCAAGCCTGGATCTCTGCAAAATTATCCCAAGCGCTAGATACACTTTAAAGCAGTGGAACCCTCTATTCCATCCTCTCAAGGCAATGAATGTATTGCTTCAGCATCCCCAGATCAAGACACATGCTTATGCCTTCACTATGGCACTGGGGAACCATCATGTTCTTTGGAAAAAAGGGAATTAGCAAGGCAGAATTACTAGTTCACTACAAGAATTACTTATCCAAAGCATATTTCTCTTAAACAGCCTACTTGGCTACTGAGCGCTCAAAAACCACAGGCAGCCTCCTTGGTCTAATTCCTTTACGCCTGTGATCCTAAGGATGGGCAGAGTCCATAAGCTGAGGCAACTTGGCTTTTTAATATATAAGCATGGGAGACTCTTACTTCACAGAGGGGCCGTTCCTTAGGGAATGAATAAGAATTTATTTTTGTCAGGCTGACAGAAAGAGCATTTTCAGTTTTCTAGCCACCTGTGTCCTATGGGAAGTTCCTGTGCTCTCTATTTTTGGCAGGTCATTATATGGATGAGCTACTGAGTTCATTTGCTCAAATGTGCTATGCGGAGAGTTCCAGAAATTGGGGTAATTTCAATACTGATGACCACAGTGTCTCTCCTACCTAGTTGTGAAGGTACCCCGTGCCTAACAGGAACAAGACGTATTCATCCCCAGATAGTATAAGAACACAAAGTACAGGTGACAGTGAGGGTTGTGATCCAATCAGAGTTAGAAATAGAAGGGTTTGTGCAACTGAAATTGGGTTCATCACAAGACAGGGATATATTCTTTTTCCTCGACGTATCACAGTACATAATTTTCTTGAGTGTTTTTAGACTGTGCTACAAAAGAATAACTCTATAGAAAATGTTAATATTTGTTCAGAGTAATTCCTTTTTATCATTCTTCAAAAAGTAATAAAATTGCAGTCTTGGATCTGTTATATGTGGTCCTTAGACATGCCTGCAAGTAAAATTAAAAAAGCAAGGAATAAAAATACTAGGAAATCATGTGATCCTCATACACCTTCCAAGACAGACTGAATGGATGGACTAAATGTTTTACCCTGTGGCCACCTGGTGCTGTGGTGATCTATTTAGAAATGAGTAATTCTGCCTCATCTTGCAAGTATGAAGGCTCTCTTTTTTAATTTACAGAATTTCTTTCCTTCGTTTCACAATGCTATGCTAGCAAAAGGAGATACCCCGAGGTGCCTCATTACTTCCCATTATCTCTATCCCATTTAAGAGGCAAAAGATCGCTCCAAGGGCTTGTTGCTCCCTATCCCTAGGCAAGGTTTTTGTATCCAGCGTATTTTTCTTCCTTGTCTCCTTCACCTCACCAGCAGAAAACCTTTTTTGCAAATATTCCAACAATAGGTCATGACCACCATGACCACTGAACAACAATGAGAAAACGCAATAAAACCCGGTCTCCTGCCCTTCATCAGTCCTCCACCAACACATCAAAGACACAAATGCTTAGCTTTTCCATCCTTGATGCCACCCAGCACTCCATTCAGAGTGAATGCCACAGTATTTGGTTTCATCGATCATGCGTCCTCTCCTCTCCCTCTCTTGTGCCTTAGTGTCACCTACTTTTTTCTACTCTTCCCATTGGATCTTCCCTGAGATGTCTCAGAAGAGTGCCCAGGCCATCTTGGCATCTTCCCAGTGCTGGTGGACCCTGCATGGGGTCAAGCACGGACCAACCCACCCTCCTGTTTTAGGGTTCCTTTCTCCGTTTCTTAGTTTTTTGCTGGATACGGTGGCTGCCACTAACGTAGCTAAGGTAGACTTACGCTCTCTTTGGCTTTGGTTGGCGTGGCCTAGCCCAGACTGCCTTTGTGCCGTATCTTCAAGGAGTTTTTCTTACCAACACAGCACGGCAGACTGGACTGGCGTGCCAGGCTGCGTGTTGTTAACAGACCAGCAGAATAACTGGAATCTGCTGGAGGTGCAATTAAGCCTTTCTTCCAGTTTCCTTTCATGTGTGCCAGATTGGCCTAGCCTGCCATTTTATTGAGCCTGACAGCAGCTTTCATCCAAGCGACATTGATGAGAGTGCGTAGTTGCTCACACCATCAGCCTGCCAGCTCCAATGGACAATCTGAATAGCTGTGATCCTACATTAAAATGTCAGCATTAAGGGAGGAGAGTGCACCATTTTGTTGCACAGCTGTAAAACCACTTCAGCAAGGCTTTCAAGCTCATTATTGCACAAGCAAGGGGTTTCAAGCATGAGTGCTCATGCCCTGTTCTCCACTCCCCCCCGTCTTGTCAGCCTTGCTTCTATAAATATGCTTTTTTTTTATTTTTTAAAATGGTATTCCCTGTCTCATCAAGGAGCAGCTCTCAGGCTGGGGCAGCAGCAAGGTTGCGGACGTAGCAACAACACAAACTTTACAACTGTGGAGCAGGACAGTCTAAGCAAATGAGGGGCTGTCTTTCAGAGACAGTTAGATCTCATTTTCGGTAAAATGCATCCAGGCTGCCTTGCCAGTATAGAAACAACACACTACCAAAAAGGTTTTTGGTGAGTGGCTGAGGGTAATTCATTATTCAAACACATAAACAAACAAACAAAAAGGTGTAACATCTAACTGCAAGACTTACTTTCCCTCTGCTAGGAGGACATATCTGCTCACAAATTCTTCATGACAAGGTCCCTTAATTCTTTCTTGGTTGTGCTTTGCACTTTCAACGTCTTTATGCAGAAGGGTACTCTGGAACGGTAAGACAAAATAATAAATGTACTAGAATGTGATGATGAAATTAAAAAAATTCTTATTTTATAGAAAATAAATATCTGTGTGGAAAAAAAAAAATATACTGAGCCACAGCTTTCCTTTAAGGCATCTCCAACTCCCCAAATATACTTGAAATTCCTGTCAGATGCTAAGAACTGAGCAGTCCACATACAAATGCTGACTCGAAGAATTGAGATCTATGGAGGAAGAGAAGAGAGAGCCGAGAAGCGAAAGAGAAGAGAAGAGAAGGACGCAGAGGCATAGAGCCTTCATGCTCTCCTCTCCTCCCCTCCCCCTCCTCTCTCTCCTCTCTCCCTCCTCTCCTCTCCTCTCCTCTCCTCTCCAAGGGCACTGCTGCAGCTGCATCTTGCCACAAGCAGACACTTTCCTGAGTACAAGTAAATTCACCTGCACGCACAGTGTATCTTTAATCCTCTCAATGGGAAAAAGAAGTTTTTACCATTCTGGCAGTGCAGAGGCCTTTTACCCAGACAGACATTTCATCTCAAAACTGCAGCATCCTATAACGAAAGAGCTCCATGCCAATTTGCTGACTTTGCTAGAAGCGCCTTGGGTGCTTTGTGGGCCTGTTTGTAGTTTTGATCAAAGCCCTTTTGGCTTCACACCAATGTCCAGGAGACAGCAGGATCACTTGCTGGTGGCTCATCATAGAAGTGATCTGTATATGTTCTAACCAGACCTTTCAGCTGCTGGTATTCTGCAATTTTGCCAGCTATTTTTAGAGAGCCCAAGTACCTGACCACTCTGCCAAACACTGCAACCACTTCTAGTCCCAAAGAGTCATTTTACAACCTGTCTTTTTGGTTTTTTTCTGTTGTTCTCCTTGGGAATTCCTTGACCATTTGCCCTTATATCAAGTAAATGGATGTTGAAATGGTGAAGCACACCTCTGTGTTTGGACCAACATGACCACGTAGAGAACTGTGAGAGGAATTTAAATAAAAAGGCTCCAGCCATTGAAGGTAACACTGTAAACAACATTAAAAGCTAAAAATTTCTTCAGCTTTCAAGCACTGAAGAGGGTAGTGTTATCTACTCTGATATTTTGCCTCTGCATTCAATTGCCATTCATAAGACAAGCTGGAACTGAAAGTTTGCAATGAAAATCTAGTATGAAGAAAAGGAAAATTGCTTTTGGAATGGTGAATGTTAGTAAATAAATACTGAGTGCGGAGTTCTTTCTCAGGCCTTGGATAGTTTCTACTCTTATGAGCTCAAAATATAAATCAGATTAATATGATTACCTGCATTTGAGTAGAAGGACAAGTTATTCATTACTGTTAGAGCTCATTTTTCTAAACTATAGTCATCTGGAGGTTAGGAGGTGGCGCAGATTAGTGTCTAAGATCCCTGTGCAGCCAATGAAAATGGTTAAGCACCTTCGGACAATGAATCCAATGCTGGAGAAAGTGTTAGGGGTGGAATGACTTGCTCTCTGGAAGTTCTTGTCCCCCTGTCCATGCACTACGGACTCAGCTCTGAGAACCGCTGTATAACCTGTAGGTGCCAGTGACCAGGTGAAGTGAATTCCACAGAGATTTGTCAACTGGCTTCCTGAGCATGTGGTCAAAGTAACTACTAATCTTTCAGATGATGTTTTATAGTCACTCAGAATATTTAAGGGTCCTGAATCAATGGATGTGTTTATTTCCGCATTTTCTCAAACTTCCTGGTCATTTTAACTTTGTTTGAAAATGAGAAAGGTTTCTGCCTTCTGCAGCATGAATATGCAGGACCGCTGAGGGATTTCATGCAAGTGATGCACGTGTTTCATGGTGTTTCACAGAGTTCTGCAAATTCTGTTAATGGTGCTTTAAAAAGGGCAACCGTGTATTTTATTTCATGGTTAAGGATGTAATAGAGCTGCCTGTTAAGTAGGGACTCGATTGGATCTTAGTCCTGGTATCCAAGTGTTATTGGTACAGCTTTTGCAACAAAATTAGTCAGTTACAGTCTTTTTCTGTGTGGCCCATCATCTTTGCCAGTTCTTTGAAGCCCTGTCTCAAAAAGCTTTTGTATATGATTCAACAGTTAGTAGCGTTCTTTTCCTAATTTATTAAATTTTGTGTGTGTGTTAATCTGATTGTCTTGTGATTTTCTCCAAGTGTATCCTGAATCTGTGGTCTATTTTCAATTAAATTTGTTAAAACTGCTAAAAAAGAAGTCTATTTAAGATGAGGAGACAAGAATAATCAAATTCTCACAGCTTTTACAGAAAGTGATAGCTGGATGGGAGACCCACATTTGACACTTGCTGAAGGAAAGGCAGGCTGTGTGTGTTAGCACAATTGTGTGGTTGGCGAGTTAGTTAGATATTCAGCTAGGTCCTAACTGGTTCCAGTGTAGGCTCTCCCTTGCCCTGTGGTGTGGCCAGGATGGATGTATGCAGAAAGAGGACTCTTTGCAGGGGAAGATATTAGAGGGATGGTGACAGAGAGCAAGGCTCCATTGGAAACCAGGCTGCTTTAGACTGCACAGAAAAACTTCTTTGTAAACATGTTGATAAAAGTTTCTATTATTCAGATCCCTTTTTATCACTTACAATTAATTATTACTTTATTTACTGCACTTTAGGAGAGCTAATACGTGTGAGGCCAGTCTCCACCTCCAATAATAGTGTGCATCTTCTCTGACTGATTCTCAGTTTGTATTAGCATGCTTAAGTTGTCATCTGAACCAAACACTTTCCTTTCCTGTGCTCTGACTCTTTCCAGAAGATCAGTCATTTATACACATTAGCTCTTGAGATGTGATTGGAACTTAAAAATTCTGTTTATGCAAAAATTAATCATTGAAGAACATCAGATATAATTTTAGGATTATGTGGGCAACTTTAAGAAGAGGTGGCAAACAGCCACATCTGCTATTTCCTGATGTATAAATTCAAAAGTTTGCTAGTCTGTCAGGTTGTTTATTTAAGACCAGCATTCTTCTGGGCAGCTGCCAAGGAAAAGGCTACACCAGGTCAGTACGTCTCTTCTTGTGTGCATACCTGTTCTTTTATGCTTTCCCATATGTACTGTTTAAACCAACCATGACCTGTAGGCACAAAATTCTGCAGTATTTAGAGGACTTGTTTTGTTCATTTTTAAAAAAAGCTTTCTTCCTATGCTGTGGGAAGGCAGTAAAGAAAAAAAAAAACCAACACAATAAAACATACAGCCACCCTCAAATAAAGGTTTTCTTTCCTCTGGGTTCAATTTTCCTGATATCTTAAATGTCTCTTATGCTTGCGGAGATTTGTTTTACTGTTTGATACATCCCACCTGTGATGCATCGCTGAGCACCAGACACCCACAAGGGAGCAAGCTAAAATGTATTTACCTGCTTGGAATTTTCCTTTTTCTACAGTGGCTGTAGAAAAGACCCCACCCAGAACACTGTCTCATTTGCATCATGTCTCTAATTGTCCTTTTGTCCCTCAGAAAGCACTCCTGCTGAGAGCTAAGGGAGAAATCCTGCGATTCCTTCATTTTGGTATCTTGCTTTACCATCTTCATTTCCATTTTTTGTTTGATAAATTAAATAGATAAAAGTGAACATCTCCTGCTTGGAGATGGCTAATCTTGCAGAATGTTTATTCATCAGGATTTGTAGTTTGTCTTCCCATTTTGGGCAGTTGGCACTAGTTTGAGAAGCTAGAAAAAACCCCACCAGATAGCTGCTTTGTTTAGAGCGGAAGAATAATCCAGCTCTAATGGGTCACAGAGGACCCAGTATCCACTTCAGAGAAAGAAAATTATGAGTAGGTAAGTACGTTTTACATCTCTCTCTAGTTTGTGGGAAGTGCTCTGTTTCTAAATGACCCTTATTTCCCATCTGGGCTCGCTGGAGCTAAGGCCAAAGATATGGCTGCATTATGAACTGTGTTTAACAGCTTTCACTGCTCTCCTGGTTCTCGTCGTGAAACTGGCAAGAAAGTACAAGGTGGCAACATGCTCCTGTCACGGAGCGGAGCCAGGTGCCCTGGAAAGCCTGACTAGTCTTGCCCTCTGACACTAGACTGTAAAATGGGCATCTTTGCCAAACACAGCCTGCTTTCCAAACACCACTGCTTCTCTCCACTGAGTTCCCTGCCCTGTAACAGTTATTTTGCCACCTCAAAGGGGACAGCAGTGGTCCAGGATGGTTCTCTGCAGAAGTTGCCACATGCTGGAGAAGACATTTGCAGAATCATTAGCTTTGCCCCAACACTGGCTACTTGAGGTCTCGAATTCATTGTCTCCTTTGCTTTGAGAAACATACTGTGTTTAAAGTCCATGGCCCTAAAGAAAAATAGCTCATAAACTCAAACCCTTTGTAATACATAAGGAATACTAAATGGTTTTAAAAGTGCATGATGCACTACTTCGCAGGCATGAGTTTTTCCAAATGAGAGACTCAAATGCATTTAGAAAGAAAATTAATTACAATGCACAGTTCTAGGCTCACTTAAAGTGACAGCTGTTTTCCTAAAAAGAGGTATTCTGCAAAAAAAAAAGTGCTGGACTTCCCCAGCATCAAAGGAATAGATGCATCAGGAGTATAGTTTGGGCAAGCCACTGCTTTATTAAGGAACACACCTGGAAACTATCTTTCAACAACTCATCCAGGACTGGCCTTCTTTCATCCACAACCTGTTCTACTTGAGAGAGAGCCAGACTTTAGCCCTCCTTCTCTCTGACTTGGTGGAGGTTTTACCATCGGTGGTCATCCTATCATGCTGGCCTTTGCTGCTGGGCCCAATACCCTCCCCTTGTAAGGGACTTATAAGGGGAAAAAGGTGATGATCTCTTTATCAGCAGCACCAGGAAAACCAGCCACAGACCACATCTTCTTTAGGAGTTAGCTTTCTTTCAATCTGTTTTTTATCCTAGGTCACTTCTCACAGTCTGCCTCAAAACACCATATAGCCTTTCATTATCCAATACAAATTTAGCAAGGATTCAGTCTCCTTTCTGAACAATTACTTTAGTTGAACAACTGAACACATGACAAGTTATGGAAACAGTATCATTACTACCAAACTTATTCAAAATTTTCTAAGAAAAATTAGGAGGGAGAATCCATCAAGTCCATATTATTCAGATCGCCCATTGCTGGAAATTCCTGCTGAGCAGCTGACTAGATGTTGGCAGCAACACCCACCTCACCTGACCCTACTGAGTCTTAAAAGAGATTTTGTACACAATGTTGAAAGAAACCTTCTCCATCAGTAGAATGAAATGGTAGACTCTTTATTAAGAGAAAAGTAACCAGTCTGCCATTTTCAATGAGAATGCTATGATGCAATGCTGTGATTCAACAAGAACACTATGATTTGTCATTTGTGCTGTGATAAATATTAACTGAGAAAATATTGGAAACATACACCCTGAATTTTTTATCTGGCTAATACTAGGCTTTTTCCAATTAAGTCTGTGGAAGGACTGTGTGAAGGCCTACCAGAGTTTGCAAGTTGAGCTTCAGCTTTTGTCTGACCAGAACATCTGGAATAAAGGTATACCTAAATTTTAGGTAGGAAGTCCTGAGTGAACCTCTGAAAATACCTATGCACATAAAGAATGAGGAGGGGTGGGCATTTCTGAAGATCCTGAGAGATCGGTGTTGGCAATTCCACTGAATGTGGAGGAAACCAACACAGTGCCTCCCTCGGTTTGAGATGCAAGCTGTCCAGTCTCTCATGCAAGTAGGATCTCATGGAGCAAGGCGCTCTTATGAGGAATGGAGGCATTGGAAACAATGCACAGATGTGACTTGCTCAGGAGGTGAGGGGGACTGAATGCCCATGTGCCATACGTGGGGATTTCAAGCAGGAGGCAGGAAAGACGCCAACAGTTGACGCGAGGCCCTTATGGAATTGAAGGGAAAGCAGGAAAGAAGGATCCTGACTTCTACCCGGGACGGTGCATAGCTAGAGTTCCAGACCTTAGCCCTTGAAATGAGTATAGGTTTAACATTACACCATCATCGATAAAACACTGATGCTCCCAGGACTACCTTTCCTCAGCAGAAGTCCTAACCTAGAGGCTTCTCGGGCTTCTTCATATTTGTCTGGCTTGCAGGGAGAGAGGTGTACACCCAGCATAGCCCTGGCCTGATGTTTGAGGCATTTTTGTGGACCTTAGGTTCATATCCCTTGAGGTGGGGGGATCTAGCACCTAGTTTTCTCTTCTTTGGGTGTTTTAACCACTAAATTGTAACAGGAGACCCAAGAGTAGCTTTTATGTTAAACCACAACTAACCTTTCCAGCTCCAGCAGGGAGAATGTAAGTGACTCAATGTCTAGATCTAAATTTCCTCCTCTGGGAAGTAGGTTCTTATCCTGCAAGAAGAGAGTGTTTCCGAGTACATTTGCTTCTAACTATAGATAGCTCAGGAGCTTTCCACAGACTGTGGAAGGACATAATGGGTTTTAGCACTGAAGACTTGGAGTAACGCTGGGGTGTAGGCAGTCCAGATTGTTATCTGTGATTTAGGCGGAATTTTGGTTCTTAAATCACAACTTAGATTGAGTACAGAGGGATGGTACCAAGCCTTTACTTTTTGAGCAAGGAAGCTGGGAATCTCATAGAATCACCAGTCTTAAGGAGTGGATTTCTTAAGTAAAACAGTAAATCTTACAGAAGTCATGATAAACATTGCAGTGTAATTTGATAGAACCTATATACCAGAGAAATGATTTTTTTCCATCCCACATCCTGAAAATGCTAATATGCTTTTTATCTGCTAAAGATAAGGTAAGAAACCAGTTTACAGAAGGCCTGAAATATAATTTAATCTTGGTGTGATCATTAGCAAACATATGCAGTTTCAACTACTAGCACAGCTAAAGCAAGCAGGAATCCTTCATTAGAGGAAGAACAATATTCTGCTATAGTTTCTGTTCTCTTTCCTAGTAGTACTTCATTAGGGTTCATGGGAAAGTAGTTAATATTCTATGAAGTAAAATGATAAAATGTTAGTAATTGACAGATACTATATTTCAGTTTAGAAAAAAATAAACCACACATAGATCTGAAGGAAAGCTTCTGAATACTCTGGAATCCAGTTCAAATTTGTATTTTGGGACCCTAGTAGCCTCCCTTAGTAACTTGTTTCATGTCTTTCTCTGTAGTATCTGATGAAACTATAGGACTTTTTGTGAAAGTGTGGTAACAGGTCACTGGTGAGCATGCAGGTGAAGGGATACAGACTCGGGCTGCTGAATTCAGCAGTATGTCACTTACTGGGACTAAACCTTTCCTTTCTGCTATCTGGACTGCTGGAATCTGTATGAGCTGATAGCATCCATTGTACTATGACTAAGTGGTGGAATTGTCTGTCCTCCAGGAAGAATTCAACAGTGGGTGCTAAATGCTATTTTACTTTATAGCTATCAGTATTTTTTAAACAGCTGCTAAAATTAGCCTGTGCAATGGGCTGGAGAAGACTGTTTCCAAGCTCTATGACAGGTTTCTGAGAACTTAGTGGCTTTGCTGCAGGCACCATGTCTTGTTAGATCTAAATCAGAGAACAAGGATTGTTACGGGATTTGGAACAAATTGCCTAAATTAAGATCAGCAAGAACCCACTATTACCAGAATGGTTTGGTCTGTAGGAATCTGAAGACATGCTCGGTTACTAAAAGTCCAGTAATGTTTTTTGTTAAACAGAGTTATGTATGGCGCGAGGTAAAAGCAAATTCAGCAAGCTTTCTTTATTTGCATATTTATTCAACCAAAATCAAAAGAGGTTTATATCTGGGCACGGTAAGCTCCCTGATGTCACTGAGCTAATATTTTATTGTTATTTATTACCAGACATTTTGAAGGTGAAAGATATCGTTGTGTCTTGGCATACTCTATATTATTTGAATTAAGAGTAGTCCAGCTTTTCAAGAACAGGAAGGAAATGTGTGACAACCGAGAGAAGATTAACCAGAGGAAAGTAACTCTGCAGTGTTATCTTCACAGATGTGGTTTAGATTATTTTATAGAGAAGTCAAAGGTAGGCTATCATTTCTTCTGAAATCAGCAAGTCGGAACATGCATGCCTGGGTAAAATTTGACCCATAGGATTAAGTCTGCTATTGCAAAGAGAAGATTGGTGCTATCATATACAGCCATGTGTACATGTATGTTTAAGAATGATTATACAGATATTGAAAATCAGGTCTACTTTATTGCCCTTCTAAATGCCCTCCCAGGAGCTTTTCTCAACACTGTCAAACATTAAAGACTTTTGTTTGAAAGTGTGGAATTCGCTTTGTATTTCTTTGGAAAGGAATACATCTTTCACTACCACAACCTTCTGTAACCCTCCTGCCCTCCTCACTCCCACACCCCCACACAAAGACACTCCTTAATTGTATTACTGTTAGGCTGACCTCCAACCCCTACTAAAATGAGGACAAGGCTAGTTTTGTGTTTCATGGGATAACAATTTATGAGCAATTAAAAATGAAGAGACACAAAGCATTCATCACAGTCTCAGCTAGACAGGCAGCTGAGGTCAAAGGTTCTAGCAATGAAGTGTGCACAATATATTTTTATTTCTGTTTTCACTAAGAAGGAAACGGGTTAGCTAAAAATTATGGCATGCAGCCTCCAGTTCAAAATAGGTACACTTAATCTTTCAAGACAGTCCATGCTTGGGCAGATAGGTTATGACAGCACACACACACACACACACACACACACACTCTTCCAGTATCCGTAGAAGAATTCAGAACATATTATTGGCAAACTCAAACACACAGTTGCTTAAAATGAGATGCACTGAGTGCCCTGAATGCTTATGCAGCTTACTACTTAGCAGTTATTGTTGTCATGTGAAACATACCTTTTTTGCTGATCCCTAAAGATGAAGTACGGTAGGATTTTATCCCTTTTGTCCATATTTCAGACTGCATGTGGGAGTTCATGGAAATTTCATGTGTTTACATTCCTGAAGCTACTGTAGATAATTTACATAAATATGGAAATTAAGGCTTCCATGTTAGTGTCTGTATCATGGTACTTCTGTGTCTCCACAACTGAAAAAAATGTCCCGTAGACACTTCTTGTTTTGTTTCTGTTATTTTTTAAGATAGACCATACAGTTCCAAACCTGACACTGATTGCTGATTTAAGGTCTGTTGTCTCAGTCTGGCACGAGCAAAAGTATTGGTGAATCATCTATTACATTATGCCATAAATCTGGCTCAGTGTGATTTTGCAATGTGTCATATTTCCAACCTGGATCCAAACTAAAAGCTGAGAGTGAATGGTTTTGAATTGTCATTCTAGAAGGACTCAATCTGCTTGTTTAATCAAAGCACCTGAATGGCAGTGCCAACAAGAACAAAGTAAAGCATCGCCTAATGGGTTCAATTTTGCTAGAACTGTGAATGAATGTGGGCGCATATATACATGTACAGTGCTTGTGGGATTACAGTAATTGAAAGTCCACTTACATAAATAGGGACATTTCTAGCCTTCTGTAGTAATTTTCTATTAGAAGAGAAAATGCAAGTTAAAAATGTATTTCATTTGCATCAGAATCACATCATTTTACAGGTGGATAAATAATGCAAACTACCAAGGGGTGCCTAGAATCTTTGTGCTCTATTTTTGTTGACTGAAATGACACTACAGTTTATTCAATAAGGGATTCTTTTGAGTAAAAAAAGTGATTTATGTGAAGCATGACATCTTTTCTTCTGAATTAAGCCAAATGATCAGTAAAGAGGGTTGGTATTGATTGGACTATAGAATATGTGCATTTGTTAAATGGGAGTTTCTTTTCACTGGGGCTGAAAGCCAGTAAATAGTTCTCAAAGAAAACAGGGGAAAGGTAAAAACTCAATAAGACTTTTAGTCACTGCTGGTGACTAGGAAAAAGAAGACTTAATAAGAAAGCAAGGTGAGAGATTTAGTGGATTGTGTCAAAAGGATTTATTTCATTTCTGCAATTTTGAGAGCATTCTTCAACAAAAGAGATAATTCTGTCAAAGACTAGTCAGGACATAGACATGACAATGGAAAGATGCTTTAAGCATCATAAGTATCTATCATGCAAACATAGTCTGATAGGGTTAAGTGCTATCCTATGTGCTAGGCCTAAACTACCCAGGGACATACACACTAAAAGCTGATGGTAGCTGCTCACGTGTTTCTCATGACCAAGTCAGTTAACATATCAGCTATGTTTGGGACTCATACTGCAACAGAACAGTGGCTCCCCCTTAAACATCTCTGAGTCAGCCAGACTGGCAGTGGGAAAGACCTGGTAGGAGGCTCTGGGAAATAATTAGCTATCAATACTTTTTTTTTTTTTTTTTTTCATATTAAAGGACAATAGTGCATAGACTTGGTTCCTTCTGGCTGACTAGGAGCAGTACATGGAAAGAGAGTAGTCTTTCAGGACTCATAAAAACTTATGTTGTGCAGGGGGCTTATGTGAGATAAAATATGGAAATCATCGTAAGAATACCAATTTATGTATATAGTGTATATATTGTACATGCATATATACTATATATACAACAGTGTATATATAGCGTTCTAACTATCATTGCTGTTAGAATGTGCAGCAGAATATGAAATTTTTACTTTCATCTTGGGTGGAGCAAGGCATCAACAAGGCATGCAAAGTCTTTCTCTGAGGAATCGCAAACCTGGTATTAATAATAATCTCAAATTATGAGTTAAAGAATACTTTTTTGGGGATGGCAAATTCCCTAAGAATTTAATAATGAAACAATGATAATTTGAATTCAATATTTTGGCTACAGTAGTAGCTAATAGCAGATGTTTATGGAGTAACAGAACGGGGAAAGAAATGAGAATACAGCCAGGCCTCTGTGAGTCCTTAAAATTCCATAAAGAAACTCTTCCTACAGCATGTCTCTATTTTATCATTCTTTTCAGGGCAGTTTACATGTTTGGGCTGAGGAGTGTGTTATATTTGTAGAATCACATGCCCCTGGCAGCTGTGGCCTCTCTAAGCCATCAAGGAACCAACATGATGCCTGAATAGCTCAGGAAGCTGAGATGTGATCTGTCCTAAGGTTAGTGGGGATGCCTCTTTCCACCAAGGGTCTTTCAGTTCCCAGCCAGAGGAATTCCTGGGATTTATGATGCAAAATGGGAATTTGGATGTTTGGTATTAGATTACGTTGGATGCTTGTGGAGCTCTATTATGGATGCGTCCTGTTCTCTGTAGCCTTTATAACTGCCGCCTTTAGCTCAGTTAAGGTTATTGTAAGGTTAAAGTCAAGGTGAGTCTGCATGTTTCATCTTCTTTTCTAGGCACAGAGGAAAGATCCCTCAAATTCTCTGCTCTTCTATTTTTGGCAGAATCCACGAACATTTTCATATGTCATTCAAAGACTGACCGTGGGGGAACAGTTTGTTGTTATACCGGCATGGTGTCCGGACCTTTAGCCCTGCCCAATGCGAGTGTTCAAGAATTTTGTGCTAGTCTGAGAACAGATTAATGATTCTTTCTTCTTGCACAGCAAAAACTGCCTCTGGTGTCTTACCAGATTGCAAATTGCAGTGGTTATAAGAAAATCTGTTGCATGCATTGCCTTTAATGAGTTTGTTTCCTGTTCTTTTGGAATTGGAACAGCCTACCTACAAGGAGAGCTTGGGCTGGGAGATGATTGGTGACAAAACTTGGTGACAAAGGTCACACTTCTAACTGACTTCCAGTTTCTAGGTGAGGGGCAGGGCAGGTAGTATGGTGGTGCAATGTCAGTAATGGGTTGTACTGCCTTGATTGGATTCTGTGGCAGTCTGTCCACATATGGGCTAGGTTCAGTGCTGTTGCTTTGGCTGGTGCAAAGTTGGACTGCATCTGGCAAGTCTTGACAAAGGAATAGCCACTTGTCTCGATCACTAAAAGTTAGCAAGTTGTTTTTTTTTTCAGGATGGCCGCTAATATCAAAGAGGTATTTTTAGGTTGTGGGTGTGTGGCTGGATTTCTTTTCCCAGGTACTTGTTCTTCTTGTGGCCATCTACCAACCCGCTCAAACAATCTTCCAGTGTTTGCATCCTGCTTCTGTCTGGGATCAAAGTCAGCAAGGAGAATATTTTTCTGAAGGTCACCACAGCTAGGTTTAGTGCCTTGTTCTGCTAAGAAACGACTGTGAGGCATGGATGGAGGGAGGGCTGGAGGGCTGGGAGAAGGCAGGGAGGGCATTCCGCAGTTCTCCTGGCCAAAAGAGGAGGGTTGCATCCCTTCTGAGGAGACATCTGATATTGTCTAGAGAGAGCTCCCCGGGAAACCTCTGATCTGATTATTTATACTGAGCTCATCGGGACGGTGTCGGAGGGTATCAAGAGGTCACAGGATATTAGTTAAAGCATCACCACATTTTGGGGGGATTAATTCCGACATTATGCTTTCTAATGTGGAACACTTCTCGTTTAATTGAGTTAATAAATTCAATCAAATGTAACATTTGGTCTGCAAAATAAGGAATCAAGTCTCAAAAGCATCTTGATAAATGACAAGAATCTTAAATAGGTGGCTTATAAATTATAGATGCATATATTTATAAACACATACACATAGACAGTGGTATGAACGTGCCCTTTAGTAAATGAAACACCACACACCTGAAGCCTGAATTATCTCTTTGGTAGACTTTGGAAATATGTTCTTGGAGAATGCTGACTGACCACTATGTGGGCACCTTATGTACTTCTCACGTAGCTGTGCTAAGTCTGTTTCACCTTGGGCTTAGCTCAGGCCACTTCACACTTTTGCAAAGGCTGGACACAACCCCCCTGACCCTTTTTTCTCCAGATAAGAAGATTTTGGTGTAACCTAAGGCTAAATATTTTGTTGGTAGTGTTAGAGTTTACACTGTGAAGAACTGTGAAGTCAGGAATATTAAAATGTTTGTAGAATTGACAAGCACAGAGGGAGCTGGGTGTAAAACAGAAAATAAAATCCAAATCCTTCAAAATAGCACCCTCTTCCACTAACTCTCATTCTGTATGGAAAGTTTTGCTCTGCATCTCCCCCTTTTTGACTGCTTGTCTGCTGGTCTGGTGTTGCAGTAGCACCGTCCCTGAGGCTGAGATCTGGAACAAGTCACAGATGATCCTTAAAGGCAACGGGATCTTCAGCAGGAGCTTCTGGGGAGCTGAGGGTGTTTGAAAATCAGCTGGCTAGTTTTTAAAAATCCTGCCCTAAATATTTACAAAAACTATGTAACATTTCACGCCTCTCCGCTGTCCCTCTTTGTGGCCTTGATGAAAAGCATCACAAGAAGAAGTGCCCTGGTCCTGACTGGTTTCCAAGTCTCATTAAGTACAATGGGTTTGCAAGTGTTTCTGTACATACCGGCTGCACTACATCATCCCTTGCATTCCTGAGGCTGAAAGCTGCAGAAGGCAGCCAACGGGGAGGGGATAAAGAGCACACTTTTTGAGACTCTCTTTTCCCAGCTTCTATTCTTTGCTCTAACCAAAGGAATGAAATCGCAAAGCCATTACCTCATTTCTGAATAGTTTGGAAGGCAGCTCGCTTCGCTGTTTCGAACTCGGGGGATTTTTCAGTTGCATGGAAGAGTGGAAATTTTGTAACTCATTTTCGTTTGTTTGTTTGTTTTATAAGACTCACACTTCATCACAAAATGAACATGAAAGGGTAGTGAGTTGGAAGTTGAAATGCGAGAGTTTGCAGGGGCTTGTTTCCCAGAATTTGATTACAGGCATATGTCTCCCCTGCGGCTTTTAAGATTTTAGTAATTAATTTTTTTCTAGAATTTAGATGGTACTCTCTCTTTTTTGCTTCCCCCACCTCTCTTTTTTTGAATGCCACCTGAGTTTGGTAAGGAAAAATCATCTTTGGGATTTTGTGAGGCTTTCTCCTAAATCCTCTGCTTTAATTTGTTTTCTTCAAATTGCTCAGTACTAAAAAATTCAGCACTAAGGGGAGCATCATATGGAGAAGCTTTAATTGTTCAAGTAAAATAACAAAGTCTCACCTGGACATAATCACAAATGGGGTAGTTTGTTTGCACATGCTATCTAATTAATTTAGTCTTTCTAATGAAAATTTTTTCCTTGTATGGAGAACCTCAAAATATCAGACAAACCTCAGTGCATGTCATTAAATCAACAGACATTCTCACACCAGAGCTGGTGCTTGGAAATGGTCTAGGGCTTTGTATCCATTTTATACAGGATACCCCTTTTATGGGCATCCAGGCTGAGCAATCGGGTATCTTCTGCCGGTTGGTGCCATAACAAAGCAAAAGTCATTTTGCAATGCGAGGCAAAATGAAAGACTTCTTCCTCAGTTGTATAGCTTCTCTTTTGGCTGAGTGTTTATGGCAGCCCTGACCCGAGTTCCACAGTGTGCTGTATGTGCAGAAGCTCCTGTGCCTCTGTAGGTGTGTAATGCTTGGGTGCTGCTGACCTGGTCCAATATACAGACCTTCATCTTCTTAATGCTTTGCAAGTATGTTGGCTTGACTTATCCATCTTCCCAGTCTCTTGTCCGAGAGATATGTGGCTCCCATAGCTCAATGCCTGTGATTTTATTTGGAGCGTGGCTCCGTCTTCTAGCCCACCCCTCTCTCCCATGCACTGGAAGATGCAATGACCCGATGCTTGTCCCTCAGCAGATTACAGTCTCTTTATGGTTAGACTTTATCAAAAATATTTACAGACCCTACCAAAATCTCCTGATGTGCTGTTATATTGCATCTGTCCTCTTTCGCTTTTTATACCACCTAGTTAAATTGCTTCTCTATTGCATCTATATCATGCAATAAATTAAATGTTGTTTAATACGTACTTAATACTTTGCTTCCCATCAGCAATATGGTATAGTTTGCCAAGCTCTATCTGATTGTATGTGTGAAATCCAATGTTATGTAGCTATTTTTATTAAGGATAAGATTCTACTGAGGTAGAAGGCCTTGTACAAGGTCTGTGTATCAGTCTTCAAAACAGCCCTTTGGTAGGTCTTTAACAATGTAGAAATCTTAAGCTGAGTCACTAAAATAAGATACTTTCATACTTCTACCTATCGAGAGGTACAATAATGAATTGTGCTAAAGATGTTGATATCAAAGTGTTTTTCATACATGAAGAGATGTATTTTAGGAATTTACAAGAGGAAATCACATCTTATCAAAACAGTGGTGTTCTAATTATAAATGTCAGGTGGCTAGAGGAGAGAGAAAAAATGTTTGTGAAAACATTTTTCAATGGAAAATCAATGACTGAAAGAAAGTCTAAAACATCACAAATCCAAAATAATACCTCTTTTGTCCTTCAGTTTTTATAAAAAGTTCAATTTCCCTGATGTAAAGAAACAGCTTTTTAAAATTTCATTTTGAAGCAGGATTTATAACTTGTTGACACATGCAAGTGCCTTTGATTTTTTTTCTCCTTTTTTCTATTGAATATATCTATTAAGGCTTACATATATGATAGTTATAATAAACAGTTACTCCTGGTTAGTAACTAACATATACTACTACTATTTTTACACAACACCTGAATATTATTTTATGAAACAAATAACCATCAGAAAAGAATTGTTTCATGGAATGTGTTTATTTTCCAGATTTGTCAGTGTTTGCCTACTCATCAGGTTCAGAGTGATGGTTCAATTTAAAACACAAACCCTCAAAATCACAATAAAATTTTCAATTATTTGAAACACAAACCCTAAAAATCACAGTAAATTGAATCTGGCTATTTTGGCTTTGAATCAGAAAACCATATCCATAAAGCCATTAAAATTAATCTCATTTAAAAGCCTATGCTTACGTGTGTTGTTGAGTTGGAGATCCTAGATATGGCACGTAGCAGGTGAGCCTCTGCTTTTCTAAATTTTAGCCAATTTGCTGTGGAAGAAAAAGAACTAGGCAGAACATCTTTGTTTCAGTAAATGCCAAAATATTTTGCAGAATTTTAATGGTTAAAACTTTAAGAGAGTCACTCTCCTGTATCCAAACTCCTGTTGAAAAGGTCAACTTCAACACAATTTTCTTCATATGAAAATTTTAGAAAGATTTTGCTTTCACTCCCACCCAGAATAAAAACAAGTTTTAAAACCTCATGAGTTGTCATTAAAAGGAAATGTTCCTTTAGCTTTGGTGGCAAATCCATGTTTCCTTCAATGAGTGCCATTAACCAGACCCAAAAAGTGAATCCAAAGAGTGTAATTATCGCTGTCTGCAATAAAGGTAGAACCGTCTCCTTGTGAGTTATTGATGTCAAACCTTTAGTGTAACTTTCTCCTCTCAAAGGCCTTGATCCATCAAGGAATTTCAGAATCTGCTGAATTCAAGTGCAGAAAGTAATCTAATATTAATGAGATTACTCCCATATTTTTTTAAGTTTAGACATGTGCTTAAGTTGCACTGGAACCACAAAACTTTCATTCAGGGAGCTATGCTACAAAGTGTAAGACCAAACTGTAACACTGGTTGTAAAAATTGAGTGCGTTTACTCTAAAACTAGTAAAATGACTTCTTAATAGATGCATTTGAGCTGAGTTTATGTGTAGCGTGCAATGTTGACTCCTTGAAGATGAAGTAATAGCAGCTAGATAGACTGCTTCCTATATCATGGTTTTGAGCTGTCCTCTGTTTGTGCTTACTGTAAAAGTATCTTGTACAAGGGGGTGACAGAATATCTGAATGACAGCATTATATAAACGGTGCACACCAACACATAGGCCATTAATAACATATGAACCCTGCGATATTTTGTCTTCGGTGTTTTTTAAAAGGACCTTTGCTCTAACCCTTATAAATAATGCCGACAAAGACACATATTCTTTTTTTCAATACACTTCTCATCTTTTCTCACATCCAGTGCTAAACTCTCGCTACTCCAGCTAGCAAAGCGTAGGAACAAGCTGTATATGAAGGGAGACATGTTAATGGTGTAAAACCGTAAACAGTGCAGATTAGTATACTTCTAATAGCTAAAACTAGTGTACTATTTTTCATTTAAAAGTGAGAAAGGTGTCCCAGGATACCACAGTGCAGGAACACAAGTGGAAGCTTTTTGGTTGTAACCAAATGTTGTATAATTTTAGCTGTCATTACTGAGTATAACTCTTCCCACAGCATATTTTCCTTTGAATCATGACTGACCTTCAAGACTGTCGACGCACCCTTTCTGCCACAAAAGCCCTTTTGTCTGTGTGTGTGTGTCCATTCTGCCCATTTCCTCCTTGCAGTGAAAAACAACCGCTCGAGTTTTTCTTGTTTTTGTTTGAGAATCACAATTTGATCGAAAGAGATTAAATAAATCAGCAAGTGATAATATGAAGCCATTAATACAACTTTTCTGCTCAAGTGGTTTGGCAGCCTTTATCTGCTGGCTTAAACTTAAACAATTACAGGCTTCCAGACTAATTACAGTGCAGAACATTATAGGATTTATGAAATTTGGCAGCTATCACTTAAAAAAAGGGGAAGGAAAGGAAGGAAGAAAAGTTCATAACTATCCATTATGGAAATGTCCTGAAAGTTCATCAGAACAGAAATAATATACTACTGGTAAAGCCCTTCAGCAGCTCTGAGCATCTTGACTTCTATTTGTACATTTTGTTCATTTTTCATGCTTCATAAGCAAGCGTATGGAAAACGCTGTGCAGATCTTATGCCAGCAAAATGTCTTCTATACTATTTAATTTACAACATCAATGTCTTAATTATATTAACTAATACACAGCCTGTAAATAAGTTGACAGTTGTCTAGTGAAAACCCTGCTGTAGTTTCCATCCTTTGCCAGACAGAGCTCTAGTCCTTGTTGCTGGAGACAGAGCGCAACAAGGAAAACCATGGGGATGACTAACAGGTGGCAGAGCATTGATGGACTGGGAGAAGCAAAGGTGGCACCAGCACATCCCAGTGCTTCTGCAGAGGAACCTGCAGCTGGGGTCGCTGAACCCAGGGATGGTGATGACTGGGGAGCAGTGCGAACTGGCTCCACAGGAGTGCTGTGGGGGCACGTCTCCTCCCAGTCAGGAATGTGGGTCATTTAGTTTGTCAGCTAAACAGTCAGAAGGCCAAACACCACAAATACAAGGAGACTCTGGTCTCTTTTGGATCAGGGTAGGGGCACATCAGAGTCATTTTTTCATTTATGCTGGTTAAAGTCCAAGAGCAGTAGCTGCAGTAAGGGCAAAAATGTTTTTTTTTTTAATGTAACAGTGATCACTGCACATTTCAGACATCATGAGTAAGACCTCCCCATGAGATTTCCTTCAGAATATGATTTAATATAATTATTATACTGATTTCTGGTCCTGCAATATTTGAGGGGCTGGGAAGGTTTTCTAACTGAAAGTAGAGATCTAGTTGTAAAATATGGCTACAGGAGCAAAGGTTTAAGAAAAAACCTAAATTATGCCAGAGTGGGCAATGCATCATGGGGTGACATATGCTTCCAGGCTGAGGAGCTGTATGACACCTATGGAGTTCCTGTTCGTAAGGAGGATATTACTGGTGGTTGGCATTGTGTCCATACCTTCTGCTCAGGAAGATCTCCAATCGTAAGAAGATCCTTGTGAACTTTTTCTGTCCTTAGGATAACTTTAGTTGATGAACATTCCCTAGAAAACATGCTAAGAAAGCAGTCTCATTTATAGTACCAGAAACATAATTCCTGCTCTGCATTGGTGTTCCATTCCTGATAAAGCAAAAGGTTCTCATACGTAGGGAAGGGAGAGCAGATTCATCTTCTTAAGTAAGACCAGACTTCTGCTGCTGAGGGAGATGACAACTACCACCACCTGCCACAGTGATTTTTTTGGTAATTTACCTACCTGCATGCCTTAAGAACCTGTCTTGAAAAGCAATTTGTTTTAGTGAGTGTCATTAAATTATATTGCACTAGACTTGTAAGTAAGCAAACTTGGTTGGGCCAGTTGTGAGACAATGGTTGGAGTAGGCCCCATTTGTGACTGTCATTGCAATGCACCAAGATGACTAGGAGCCCAGCTACCCCCTGCAAAACATAGAACAACTTCAAGGCTCAGCTTTAAGCTGCTTTTATTATTCTGGTTTGGGCTATGTGCTGGCTAGGCACTACGTAAATGCTGAGTGTTTTTCCTACCCTGTCTCTCATCACTGGTTTTGCCAGAAGTGATAGGTGGGAGTCAACAGGACGACAGCTAATTCAGGGAAAACATGGGCTGGCATGAGCCAGGTTCTGCCCCACAGACTCTCCATCGCTATCAGTCTGTATTGAGGCAAAAATTGCCCAGCACTCTTTGAAGCTATCCAGTCCTCCGCTCTGTTCTCTCTTAATCACCAAACTCCTAGGCATTAGTCTCACTTTTTTCCTGTGATTAATTAAGCGATCATCTTCTTTAAAGATTTATTTCCTTTTCTGAAAAAATAAAAAATTGATGGCATTTTTTTAATGGAACCTTAAGATTTGATCAATGTCCACAAATGCTATAAGAATACTGTAGGCAAAGCAACAATTTTTAAATCGATCTTTTTTTTCTACATCCATCTCATTCCTCCATGGAGGAAGTTCACAGATAAAAACTAAAATCCAGGCTGAGGTGAATATAAAAACAAACCATGCTTTTAAAAACAGACCTGTAATCTGATGATCAGCACTGTAACTGTTTCCACACAGACACGCCAGTACTGTTCCTTGGGGCAAAGTGCCTTGAATTCTTGCTGAGATGTATACACACGCACACAGGCACACACATGTACACAGACACACACATGTATATACATAAATACACACATGCGTACAGACACACATGCTTATAGACACACATAAGTGTTCAGTTTGAGAAGTATTGCTAAAGAGCCACTACAGTTAAGTAATGTGATTCCTGGTTGAGTAACATAAACTTAATCCAGCTAGATTTAATCTGGCTAATTAAGGTTAATTCAAGTGAAGGTAGGTTTGCCTATATTTCAGCATGGTGCACACTCTAGCATGTGCTATAAAAAACCACAGACCTTCAGTGTGATTTTATGTTGCCAGTTTGTAATGAAGTGTGCTTCACCATGTCTTGAACACTACTACAGCACGTGCCAACTAAATTGAAGGTAATATGAGTAAAAGTATCCATGTGGCTTTGTATCTGCAGTGTTGTTCTATATATTCTGATATGATCCATGAACGTATTATGAGGCCAAGTGGATCTAGATTCTTATAAAGTGCCATATATTTGTTAAAAGATATTTGCCAGACATTTGTTGAAAGAACACGAGTGTGTTCTTTTATTGCTCAGGTTTACATTAAATAATGCGATAACCCATCAAAAGCATAGAGAATGCCTAGATATATTACATAGTGCATGTTCAATGAAGACTACTCATGAACCTCCTACTCTGCTTAGTCAACAATTCTTCTGATCTGCTTTACACTCTGCATTTCATACCGACAGCAGAGTGCTGATGAGGTATAATAGATAGATTTGCCAGACCTGTCTAGACTCAAATCTTTTCCCAGTGTCCAAGCCAGGGTTGGCTGAAACATCAAATATGAGCATGATGCCAGTGGATATCCTTTCTTTGCCACCCCAGCACAGAGTCTTTCTGCTGGCCTATTTGTAGGGAAGATGGGAATTGATGGGGCAGGGGACATGCCAGCTAGCTTTTCTCCTCCTGAGAAAACAGTATCCTGTCCTCCCTCGTGAATGCTGGATCCAAATTCTTCAGTTCTAGATGGTCCAAGTTATAATCTTAACTTGACACATGACAAACACTCTGAAACACAGATTGCTGGAGCCAAATATAGACATCTGGGAGTCTGAAAAAAATGAGAGAGAACTAGACATGTGCTAGTGGCTTTAAGACAAATGCTAATAAAGGAAACAAACGTGATGATTGCCTCTCCTGGAGGATTGCAGGAATCAAGCCCAAGCCTCAAAAAAGGTGCAAAAGTTTGGGAAAGAGGATGAAATAGATGATATGTGACATGACAGAATTTTTAGCAAATCTAAAACTTGAAAGAGCTCCAACCCTCACAAGGCGGTATTCAGCTTTCTCTCAGTTTACATTGTAGATTATACCATTTCTTCTTTTGTGCGATGGGAATTGGGTCCTTTCACATGGCTTACCTCAAACTCAGGGAGGCCAAGGGTAGGACAGTTTATGGCATAGGGTCCTGTCATGCAAGAGAAAGTGGGTGATGGTCAAATATGTGATGGCTGGAGAAAGTCATGGTGACTGGGAGTAGGGGTTTGCTTGCAACCTACTGCCAGGGTTACATTTTTGATCTATCTAGGACAGGACTTTAAGAGATCTGTGTGCTTGAAAATGAAGCATGTGCAACATAGAAGTTCCTTCCGTTGTTTCCTGAACATTGATGTGGACTGCTGCATGGAATGAGTTTTGTTTCTCAATGGTGTTTTGATGTATTCTGTGTGATGTAAATTAGCATTGGTTAGACAGCATACAGGTTTGAAATGAAGGAAGAAAGCCCCACATGTAAAACTTCCTATCTATAATATCTTCATGCAGTGGAGACGATGACCAAAATTTTAAAGCCAAGTGAATAATATTAAAGCTCCTGAAAACATACCCAGGCCCATAAATAGGACATGGTAGTGAATACACCCAGTTTCTGTTAACTTCACAGAAGTAAAGCTGAGGATTGGCTTTGTTTAAAAAAATATATCAGCTATCATTTCAGGTTGCCTAATCAGGCAGAGCTTGTGGCTGCAGGCTTCACAGTTCTTAATAATCTGCTGCAGGAAGAAAAGCAGAACAGGAAGCAAATGAAGGTGCAGAAGAAAAGGGAGAGAGAGGTGAAGGGATTGGACAAGAGCGAAAAGCATGCGAAAAAGGGGAAATTGCATGTTGGAGACTGTGAACTGGGAAGAGAAAGGAGAAAGAGAAGAGCGCAAGCACAGATGATGAAAGAAAAAGCTGGAGGAAAATGGATGGGCTGCAGTGAAGACAAGAGAAAGAAATGATTGAAGAAAACCCACCCAGGGACTCTTGCCAGTCATGGACAGCACAAAGCAGTGACCCAAGGGAAATGATTCTGAATCCGACTGGGAGACAGTCGGAGCTGTGGGCCTCTGCATGGGATTTTGAGGAAGGGACCTTGCTGATTTTCCTGAAAAGTGGGTCACCATGGGTTTTAAATGTGGAAGAGCATATATGAAAAGGCATTTTTGATCCCTGTCAGAAGACAAAAATTGGAAGAGGACTTGAAATGTACCATTCTGTATAAGGTGTCAGATAGCAGACAGACAGAGAACAATTAAGACTGCACAAGGCTCTCCATCAGCAGCGTACAATGGGAATAGGATTTTCTTTTTCCCCGGATGTCAGCCTAGCCACTCAGGCGAGACGAAGAGAATTTCTTCCACTTAAGAAATCCTTTGTTCGGGAAAGAGCTGTTCAGGCCTCTGTTCTCTCCCCAGCCAAATTGTATGTAGTTTTCACAGAGAAGACTTCACTTTCGGAGGGGCATTGGTAACCAAACAGCTTCTGGACAAAGTGCAAAGTGCAGCAAGTCCAGAGTATCCTTGGAGTCTGACAGGAAGGCTAAAGAATGAATGGAAACATTTTCAAATGCAAAAATGTTGATATTTATTCTTGCAAAACTTGCCATAGTGATTTTTGTCCTATGAACCTTGCAACAGCAGAATTCACGTTTGTTTCCTCCGTCCTGTTCATGTTTTTGTTGAATCGTGTTGACTGTATTCTCAATACAAGAAAACCGCATGTAAATCTGTATAAAACCTGCCTAGATCATTCCCATGAAAACTATTTAACTAGACCATGAATAGCCAGCATCAATGCTAGTTTAGTTACATCTTTTCTTTTCTGCTGGTATGCAATACTGCATATTAAAAAAAAAAAAGCGGTCAAGCTGTTCAACAAAGAAGGAAACTAGGCATCCCCACTACCAGCATTTGTTTAGCCTTTGCTCACTGAGATTAAAACCGCTGGATTCAGCAGAAGTCAGTTGTCTGTCTGATTTTTTTCTCTTGTGCCATGAATACATATGTGCACATACATGCAAAAACACTGGAATGTACATGCACACACATGCATAGACACACGTGCACACACACACAGAGATGGAAACTTGGAACACAGACTTTATCACCCAACTAATTTTACCAGTTTAGTAAGCTCTGTGAATTTTATTACCCTGCTGATACTATAGCAAAGATACGAGGTTATCAATTGACACGTTTATGTGTAAAACATTTAAAGACTTGTAAAATTATTATACCAAATGTATGACTTCCCAGCTTGTGTACATTACTTGAAATTTCTTCTTCATAAGGGTAAAAGAAATCCTGGATATAGTTTGGAATACAGAGGTACTGCAAGCAGCTATCTTTCCATTTTACTTTTATTTCACTGTGGCTGTGTGTAGTGTCAGTATTTACATGTAGTGCCCTGTTTGCTCTTACAGACCAGACTAGTCTCACAACTGGGTTTGACACTAGATTCTACTCAGTGGAAGGAAAGAAGCCTGTCTGTCCCATCAGTTCAAGAAACTGTGTAACTAAAATGCACACTCAGGTCTTTATATCACAGTCTAAATGCAGAAACGCTTAGAGGTCCATTCTGTCAGCAGTATCTCCCTTATTGGGTTACTGATTACTGGTAACACACCTTACACGAATCTGCATCTTAAGTTGGTTGGAAATTTCACCTGTTGCATACAGTGGCTATTCACTTGTTAATGGGGTGTTTCTCACCAGGATCTCTTTACATTTGTGCCCCATTGTCTGCCCTCGCTTCCAGTTCATTTTCAAGTGTAGTGTTATATGCTGGTTCAAATTTGTGGGCTTTTAAATGGTTTGGTTCCTCGATACCCAACGAAAACACCTCTCCCTTCATGTGTGACCAGGAGGCCAAGATCAGCAGACGGGGATGAAAACTGTAACTTGCTTCCCAAGCTGTCCCATCAGAATGTGGGCTGGCTGGTTGGTAGGTCACAGAGCAAAGCTTGGATTTTCTTTGAGTGGAAAAGAAAGAATGGGCTGTGCTGATTGATAAGGGGGCTACAAATGCTTGGTGGGGGGAAGTGGAAGTTATTTTAGTTTTTTGGATACTATCTCTAATTTAGAACTTCATTTTTGAGTGTGTATTCAAGAGTCACATGGCTGTATGCATAAATACATCAAGTGGATTCCAGAAAAAATTAGCAATTAAGCAATTAGCTACAGAACTTGTATCTGCAAAAGCTTTTTGCTGCACATATTTGACATTCTTTTGCTGGCACCCTGTGCTTTGTAGTCTGGATGTCTTTACACATCCTGAAACTGCCTCTTTCTAATCCTTCCTTATTTTCATCAATTTAATACAAGTAAAGTTCTGTGTTGCAACAGGGAAAACCCCTCGAGTTCTGCATTAGCTTATTTTTTTCAGAACCAGACTACTGTTCCCATTGCCTCTTATGACAAAAACTATGAAGCACACAAAGGACAGGACCAAAAGTCCAGGTTTAAGCAGAATACATGTAGTCATAATTTTTCTTTGACAATTAGCAATAAATGCTGGATGCAAAAAAAAAAAAAAAAAAAAAAAAAAGAAAGAAAATTTGAAAAAGGAGGAGAACAGCCAGAAAAGAATATCAAGTGTTTTGTATTCTCTCAGTTATCTGCTACTACATTTGTACTGCATATTTACTAAAGCCAGAGCTGCACTACCCAGTGCTTCTCATTTTAAAACAATCATTTATGGGTGTTAAAGTATGCCTGTGAAAGCAGAAGTGTACTATGTCAATCAAAGCTAATCACTGGTACAGGCAAAGTGCTTTTGTTGGCCTCCATGCTCTAAGCCGTGCTTCCACATCTGTGTTTGAAGAGATTAGAGAGGTGCTTCATACAAGAACTGTATTAGTTAAAGCTGATCGACAGTATTTGGAATAAATCATGAAAAAGTTGAGTGCCAGAAGGAAAGGCATGGCGAGCGAGTTTGAAATGGACTAGGGCTAAATCCGGCTCCTTCCCATCCTTCCCATCCTTCCCTCCCCCAGAAGCACACGTATAAACATCTACACACTTGTTCTTCTGAGAGCAATACTGGTTATCTTCCTTCAACCACTTTGCAGCTAACGTGCAGCTGCACAGCCAAACGTACTCGAGCTTGTTTTTACTGAGATACATACTGTTTATTGGCTGAGGCACTGATATCATATTTGATGTGTTTATATCAGTCAGCACTGGCAAGGGATGGGGAAATGGGTGTTAAAGGAGAAGAAGAGCTCTTGCAAACTGCTGTGGTTCGGAGTTCTGCAGCTCCCCCCACCTCCATTTCGAGCAACACTCTTGCCTCATGAATGCCATACACTTTCAAATAAATTATGAGTGACAAGTATTTGAACCAATAAAGAGGGCACCATATTTTATATGCAGTAAATTTAATTCCAGATTGTGTTTCACCTCAGCAGTGTGACATGTTTATTGCCGCTGAAAGATGAAAGCACCAGGAGTTAGAGACAAGCGTCAGCAGTTCTAGTGGGCACCAGCAAAATGAAGATTTGACAGACTGGTGGCTGAGCCCGTGAAATGAAATGCCAGATCAAATTTTACCCAAAAGGGGTCAGATGTACTGTCATGCCCCCAGACTCTCAATACCAACTGAATAAATGACTCTGGTTCAACAAGCTGCCGAGGAAGGTGGTGCGTGATCCATAACTCACTGCTAGAGGGCTATGATGCCTTTCAAAATGCACCGATGATTGGTAGTGCCAGAGCTGGCTTTGAGGATGTAATGCAATGAAGTAACTCTGCTGGTGCTGAGAGCTTTACAAAAGTACTATTAACCAACTTCCAAAATTTGTTATATTTGGTCTGCCTTTGTCACCTTTGTCCGACAGTTGGACTTGCAACTGCCCGCGTTGACAGTGAAAATCAAGCAATAAGCCATAAACTTGCTCAATAATATATGCATACATTTGAGAGATTTCTTTCTGTTGGGCTGGCCCAAATCTGAAGAAAAATCTTTTGGCAATCATCTATGAAATAATGTTTGGGTAGCATCACTGTGGAGGCTGAAAATAATAAAGAGAAGCATTGTGCTTGTTCATTCCAAGCCAAGCTTTGCCACCTTTCGTCATGTTTAGCAGCACATATTCATGTAAGTTGTCCCACTGGGAATTCTTAGAAACTATTTGTTTGAGGGTTACTTAACATAAGTAAGGCTGGCAGAATTGGATCTGGTATTTGCATGCAACAAATTATATTAGGGGCAACTTGTATGCAGATTTAATTGCACAATGCAGGAAAGACATTTAGAGAATCTTTTGGCTTTAGTGAGACATGCTCACTACAGACCTTCTGGTCAGCAAAACAATTTCTACTGACTCTTTTAAAAGTTTCAGATCAAATACCATTCATTGCCAATGGCCACAAACGCTAAAAAATCTCTATCGGTGCTGATATTGGCAACAACGCATCCAAGATTCAGATAACAGCAGAGTGTCAAATCTGCAGGTCAGCAAAGTAAAGTCTCTGCTTCTTAAATCCATCCTGTATCTGCTGGGAAGACAAGACATATTTCAAGCTGCTGCTGCTTAGAAGTAGTTATAATGTTTTGTCTTCACATAACAGTGGATGGCTGTTCCAGATGTTTACCTCATTCCTGGTTATAAATTCCCTAGTTTCCAGACTGAAGCTAGTCATGGGCAGTTTATACCTATTTGTTCTTGTGTCAGTCTTTTCAAAATAGCTTTAAACCTGTGTAAATAGCTTTTCAGTCTCCCAGGTATTTTCTAGCCTGATGTGTATATAGCCAGTCACCTGGGCTTCGTTTTGCTAAACTTACTGAGATCTTAGATTTCCTTCTAATATGACAGACCCTGGGGTCCCTGGCCATCATAGTATTTTCCTGTCACTACTCCAAATATACCAGCAATTGTATATACACTGCAATTTGAGTCAAACTGAACATGGGTGAGTAGAGCTCTAAACAATATTGCAGGTAAGGAATATAGTGTTATATAAAGGTATCCATAGGTTTGAACCTCTGGCAGAAAGACATTGCTCGATCATCCTAATTTTGCACTTGCCTTTTTCATGGCAACCCCATGCAGTACCTTGTACACAGAGTACAGGTATCACCAGCACTTGGGCAGGGTAACATCTCTGACCTCTGGCACATCTTCTTTCTAGTTTCTGACTGTCTGAACTCCCAGATATTATCTCGTGTTTGTGATATTGATATAAAGTGACTGACTGCCTTTTCTGTGAATTTCCCAGGGTGGTGCTGGGTGCTCATTCTAGATGTTCCCCACTGCCATCTCCCATTGCTCTGGTGCACCCATACAAAAGACTCTGGAGAAGATACTGGTAGTGTTTTTGTTGGCCCAGACACTTACACGAGTGGAAGTGATTAGGCCTAGAGGAGCCTGTGGGCTCCAGGCTGCTCATACATGGCTGATCCTCAGCAGAAGGTTGGCAGCCCTAAGGGGAGAAGCGCCAAGTGAGGAACTTGGCACTAACGCTGCTGATTCTGATCACCCTCCAAGCCCATTTCTCAAACCTGTAAAAGCAAAGGGTTTAAATGACATGTCTGAAAAGAAAGCAGCAGGTGTCGTTGCCCATCACTCTAATGAGGTCCCTTGCTATGTGTTCTGCACTTAGGTCTGACTCTGCAAGTCACTTGGTGGTTGCTCAGGACTGCCTTCATCATTAGGTTGCCTGGACTCCTTGCTCTGTTCATCACTTTCTAACTAGCACGGACGTGCAAATGTCTGCACAGGCCCTGCAGGACGGGGCGCGGTGGAACGTCACGTCATCACCAGCAGGCAGGCTGCAGTCCTTGAGCTGATAGTACAGAGCTGAAGAGGGGATTGAGACAGGAACATAATGTTTGTGTAAGCAAGGTAACATGCTACGAGGAACGTCAGGCAATGTGGTCTCCATTTGAGGACGGCGTTTCCTTGCATTTCTTGCAGATCAGTTTAACCCTAGCTTCTGCTTGTCGTGTCAGTCCTTTTAAATGATCCTAGTGCTTGACTCTTAAAGAGTTATCATTTTGAATAAACAATACAGGTTTTATTAGTTTAGAGTTTGTTAAGCCATGTTTTATTTTAATCCAGCTGTAATAAAATTAATGAACTACAATAATTGCTACAATAAAATCCCATGCAGTGCATTGCACATATAGTACAAACGCCGCCAGCCCTTGGGCAGTGCTAGCAGTGTGCAGAGATTCCACAAAACACTTCAGCATCTTTCCTCCAAGAAAATTAAACAAAAAAATCAAATTTATTCAGAAATTTAACAGATAACATTGCGTCAGGCCTTCCTGTTATTCAAGCTATAAACTTTGTGACCACAAGTCAGTAATTCCTGAGCTGAGCAAGTGCCAGGCCTAGGGAACAATCATCTAGACCCATGTTTTATTGCATGCTTCATATATACACGTAGGTGTATATATATATACACATGCACATATGTATGGGTATTTAGCTGCATCAACTAGTGCATATATAATTTTTTTGCATTAGCTTCTTTAGCTTTGTCTTAAATTTAAATGACATTTTTCATGTTCTGTTCTATAGGAACTGTCACACAGGAAGCAAGCATGTATTTACACTGAGCTAGTGTCTTCTCATCTCCAACTTTTATGATTTTATTGTTTTCAATATACAGGTATTGCAGAAGCACTACCTCACTGAATGTCACCCAAAATCTCTTAAATTAAAAGCCTGAGAAAAAAAGCCAAGTATTGATCCAACTCCTTATGCAACACTGTATTGGAGGGTTTTTTCCCCCCCATTTGTAAAGTTAGGGCATCACTGAAGATTTTCTGCAGAAAATCTAGAAGTTTTACTCTGAAGGACTTTCTGCAGCAGAATTCCCAATGAGAATGGCAAGAATAGGCATAAAAAATATATTAATACACACAAGCTCTGTGTTTTGTTTTGGCATCAGTAACAAAATCTTTTTTTCCCCTATAGAATCAGAGCAAGTATTATTACTAGTAAAAGAAGCAAAAATTAATATTTTTATAAAAAGAGGATCTAGCAAAGGGCAATTCATATGCACAGGGTTTTTTATTTTTATTTTTATTTATGAGTAGTTGTTTCTACATAATTAAATCCTTTATGTGTTTCTATAGCTTGCATATATTTGGATTTTTTAAAATACTGTAAATCATTACCAGATTTGATCCTGAGATGTATCCAGAAAACACAAATCCTTTTATCTGAATAGAGCAAGCTGGAACCCTTTTACATTTTTCTTACAGTAACTTTCTAACTTACTTTTATTTGTATTGTGTGAAAAGTCTACTGAAAACAAATGAATTCTGTTGTTTTAATTCATTTCAACCATTCCTTAAGTTAATTAAGGCTAACACCTGAAGTCCAGGTGTTGGATGACCAGATCTTACTACTTTATTCAAAGGAAGCTTTTCTTTGAACTGTTTTGGAGTTTTGCGTAATTAATAAACTTATGAAATTTAGCTTTTACTCATTCTGTATTTCAAACCCCTCTAAAGGGTAGAAAAGTTTTTTATGGATATGACTGCATTTTGTGTGTGACCTGTGTTAGTAATAAATTATAATTTCATAACAACTAGTTGCTAATCAATACAACATATGTAAGTATTTAATTGTAAGCCTGTTCATAGATCCAATAATGTCGACAAGGCTATCTATATGTTTTAAATTATGTAATTGGTTGCAGAATTGGACTCTAATGCTTGTTATAGTCTAGATCAGTTCACCGTAGGGATTAACAGGGCATCTTACTCTGCCAGACCCTCAACTAAGAGTAAGCTGAAATAGGTTCAGCCCTGAATGATCTTGCTGAATAGTTCAGGCTGTATAAAGTTTATGTTATTTTAATATACATGAACCTTTTGGGAGGGAAAAGTATTGAAGTAGAGCATGAAGAAAATGGATTTAGTGTCTAGCTCAGGCAGAGTTTCTTTGTCAATTTGGGTAAATCCCTTGATTTTTCAGTGCCTCAGTTCTCCATCCATAAACTGAGGAATTAATATTAGCTCCTTTATCTGCCTTGTCTATTCATACAGAAGACCCCTTGGAGCAAGGATTGTCTCTTGCTGTATGTATTGCATTATTGAAGTGACATTACATCCCTTCCCTTCATTTCTCTTTATGTTCATCTGAGTTAGCCTTTAAGGTTCTAAAAGTATGCGCTATTTTATTAATTTTTGTAAAGTGGTTAGTGCTATATAAATGAGGAATGATAAAAATAAAAACAAGTAATAAATCATATTTAGCTATGAAAATACTTTATGACTGCAACTGATGGCAATTTCAGCATTTCCCCAGTCCCCCTCTGTAAAATTATCTCAATTTAAACTCTTCCAACAAACATTCTTTCTTCATTCTAAACACTACTTCAGATAATTTTTGTTCAACAACCTTAGCTGATAAAAGTACTTTGATCAGAGTACTTCTTTTTTAAACCTTTTAAATTGCACTCATCCTTTTTTGCAGGCCAGATCCTCAGCTGGAGTAAATCAAAATAGTTTCAAAGTCATTCTGTCAACGTGTAAAGCTCTGAAGAGCAATATTGACCTGCAGGTACTAATTTATGCTGACTTGGATCTCCTGTCTTCCTTTACACTATGGAAAGATCTTGGCCCAGTCCCTCTCAGTGAAGATCACCGAAAACTGTTAACATCAGAGCTGATCACACCACTGTCTTTCCTCCTATTTCAAAAGGGTTTATCTTCTCAAAAAACCTCTCTGCTATTTGTCGTTTTAAATTTTTATTTGTTTGCATTCTTAGAAGTTTCAGTTTAATTTAAACATTTACTTTGTTACCTAAGGATTTGGCGTTTTGAGGGAAGGAACTCTCCCATTAAAAAGTTGTTTGCCTAGAATCTGATTCTAAATCTCAACCTCAATTTTTGCCTAAATGTAGCAGAAGAGAATGCATCAAACCTTTGTGTGTGTTGACCCAGATGTTAAAGAACATGCAGGTGTCATACAGCGACAGAGAATATCATTATTTTCAAATATTCTTTCTAAGACAACACACAATCAAAATCTTACCTGCTTGCATTCCTTCTGAATGGCTTTACAAGATTAGAAAATATGAGGATGTATTTTCTCCGTATCAAGAGCACAGTCACACCCCTTGAGCCACAGAAGAGGCATGGAGGAAGGCTCTGATCCCATGCACTGCGGTTGGGCTCACTCATGAGCAGACCCTCTGCGCAAGAAGACCCATCCAAGCTGCCCCTGTGATCAAGGGTTTGGGGACTGAGGCAAAACATTCGTCTTACAGTATTAAAAATTTTTGATTACTGAATCTCATGAGAAAGTAAGAAGAACGCTAGCTGAAGAGAAAGGTGAGTGGCAATACAGAACACAATTGGGAAAGCTATTCCTGTAGTGTTTTGTGAAGGAACTTTATAAGCAGAAGAATCATTATTCCTAACCCATCTTTGAATTTAAATTGCACACTTAAGCAAACTTTGAACTGTACCACACAATAAGCATAACAAGCAAACCTATGCTTTTAATAGTTAATCATCTGATGCATGACAAGTATCATTCTGAATTCTGTGTGAACTGATTCACTAAAATCATTCAGTAAATTAATGTAGTTTTGCAATATTATCAGTAAAATAGGCAAGCAGCCAAATGTCTAATGACAAATTGAAGGGTTTTGAGATGTGTCTGTCTCTGTGCAATATCGAAATTGTTTTCAAAACAGAAGCACCCTGGAAAAAATTGAGCAACACCACGTGAACCATAGGACTATTATGAAAATTCAATAAAAAAATGATGTGACTTATATGCAAATAAATTTATCTATCCTTCAACTTTGCCATCAAACATTTTTTAGTGGTCCACTCTGACTCCTAGTGAAATAAATGGCAACACTTCCTTTGGCTTTCAGAGAAGCAGATTTCCTCCTATACCCAGCATTTATTCAGATCTGGTGTACTTTTTAGGCAATATAAATACTGCATTTGTAAAGCCTAAAAAGGATCCATGCTGAAGAGAGGGTAGCAATCTGTCAAAGCAGTGGTTATTGTCTGGAGCATTACCTGTCTTGCAGGTGCTATTCCCTTTCATTTATCTTCCAGCCTCGACCTGATGGATTGGGGATTATTGCTCTTTTGGCAATCAGATCCTGAACATGTCTCCTATTTAACTCTGGGCTGTAAAAAAGGGAAAATTAAAAACCATTATGAGACCTCCATATAATTAATCTTCAGATGGCTTGAAGCTTAAGCATGTAACGTCCTCAGTATACTGTCTACTATAACAAGTAACAGGAGGGAAAAAAAGGCGACATACCAATACACTTTATCCAAGGGAAGAAATTCCAGTTGTAGCATTAAATATAAATACAATAGTGTGTTGGCATAATGTAGTAAGGTTCCTGTACTATTTAAGGCTTTGTTCTAAAGCGTATCTGTGTACACAATGAGATGATGAACACAGTGCATCACATAGCTAAATTTAATATATGCAGGGGTATGATGTTTGCAATGCATGCATTTCAGCAGGTCCCATTAGTGCGCCTTTCCCCTCCAGTGAAAACAGAATGAACCACAGCCCCTTCTGGTTTGCATAAAGCAAACAAAATTAGATTTGCTTTGCTGAATTGAAACCCGCTTGGGATTGTGAGCCTCTCTCGGGGACAAATTACTTCAAACAATCCCTTTGTACCATAACAAAATCAAAAAATTCAGGCCAATCAACATGGCTCAAAACCCTTAACACAAGAATTAATAATACAACCTAGTCTATTTTTATTGCTTCTGAGCTACAGATCCTTGTTTTAATATAATTACACTTATTTGTGGTCCACATGTTAAATAAGCTTGCATATGTTAACTAATGTGACATAAAACAACTTTTATAATTTCACTATTGCAACCAGTTTTGTTCCCCCTAGAGTAACATCCCTAACATAGGACAAGCTAAACTTTAATTGCATTAAATTAAATCTATATTATCATTTTTTTGGCCTATATAGATAGAATAGTAGACATTTCTGAAGTTAAATATGTCAAAAATATTTCATTTAAATTCCACTGTAAGTCATATTTCCTGATGGGTTTCCAAATCTAACCCTTCCTTCAAAGAAATAACTTATTCTCTCTAGCAGAGAAAGCTCATTTAAGGTGGCACAGTGTTTTCCCTGCTTATTAACAAAATACCTTTACCCTCAGTGGTGTAATCCAGGTCATGAGCACAGTGTATTTGCATGCCACATTTCCCTCCAGACTAAACTGATTTTTACAATATTTCCAGATTTTTTTAGACTACAGCATTTTGAGCATTGCGACTACTTAAGTTGAAAAAACCACTGTAAATGAAGGCAGAGAGTTTATTTGCTTCCTTCATCAGACACACCCAAAACGAACCACAGGGAAGTATGTTTGTCTTTTCTATTTTCATCAGTATTTTATATATTGCTCCAGACAGTATTATTTCTTAGCATTTTTCAAACTCCAACCTTGGTGTTGCACAATATTATTTTAAATACAACAAAATAATGGCAAACATAACCAGCTCTGATTTTCCATCTTAACGTAATACAAGATTATGGACAAAAAAGCAGGAGGTCACTTTTATTACTTTCTAATAAGACTTTACCTTATATGAGCCTATAAGCAATATATCAAGATGTCACTTTGTGCCTCCTAATATGACATTGTGGTGATGGAAGGAACCAAGGACTTAGCACAATTTTCTGAAGTATTCTCCCCAGAAGCATGTTTCTGCAATGCACAGTCTCAAGCACTTGGAAAGGAAAATGCTGACATAGGGCAGAATTATACCCTGACTCATAGTCCATGTAACCCAACTGATGGATGCATAACGTATCAATCAAGACAGTTCTGCTCCTGGAATATATATTTTCTTCACAGAAAACAAAATAACCTTTGCCCAATTTAACCTGAAAAATTAAGCCTCGAGATACACAGAAGAAATAAAAGGTTGAGGAGAATAAGCAGTGCATTTTCATTATAGCCACAGGAATGTCGGAATTAACATTTGCATTTAAAAATGGTGCCAAGAAATTAAGATACAGAAAAACATACAGAGAGCACCTTAACTATGTCCCAGAGTGTCACTGTGCATGCATACATGACTATCAGATAATAACACTTCTAATCTCAGTAAAGCTGACGATGATTTCTAAAGATGGCTTTGCATTTTCCCGTTTTCCTCTCTCCTGTTGCTGGGAGGTGGATTTAGCTGGACTGCATCCCCTAATTAAGTCTTTTTGCTGTAACTCCAAATTCCTTAGGACTATAATCAACACATTGACACCTATTTTCCTCAGGCTTTTAATAGTTATTTTATTTGTAGAAGATAATAGTTCATGTCCTCCCATGTTTTGCTTCAGATAAACAGACGAAGTTTTGCGGTAATATCTATATATCATTTGATGTTGGAAGGAACATGGTCTCCAGAGGAAGGTCAGATGGTCGTATGCCAGACATTTGGGGGGGTTAATAAGAAACACCGTAACTAGAGAGAAATGATACCTGCCAGGACAGAATAAGGAATAACAGAGATTGGTTGAGCTCCATGTTTTAGACAGATTTTGGTACTCAAAACGGACAAAGAAAATAGGCTTGCCTTATGCATTCCTTATTTTAAAGAGGTTAGTCCCAGCACAATCACTGTAATTATCAGACACTGTTAGGTTGGTTGGGCTAAATCACCAATACCCAGGAGATACAGAAGCTTCTGGAAAATGAAATTCCACCCAGTTTACCAAGATGAGTGGGTCAAAAGCAGAGGCAACGGCAGGGCAGCTCCAGTAACAGCAGCAGGCATGACTGGTGCAAGCATGAAAGAGGAATGACTGATCCAAGGGGAGCCTTTAACACAAGGCAGAAGTGGGCTACCTTCACTATCTGCCCAACTGTAAAGTGGTCATCTGACCTAAAGGTTAGTATTCAAAATACAAAAATACTTTGTATTCCTGGAGTACGGGCAGCCCTACTCTGTAGCCTGTTAATGCCTCGGAGTTACGATATGTTTTTTTGTTAAAATCCCCTCTGAGTGCAACCGCACAGATGCGTGAATGAACAGTAACTCTACAACGTGTTTAAATACCAGTAAAAACAATGTCTATGGAAACTTGCTGTGTGGCATAACAAGTTCTGATATGTTGTCATGTGTTCAATGCTGTTCTTATTTGTGCAATACTGTTCTCTTAAACCTCTGTTGCACCATGCAGCCACTGCATGTCACTATTAAGACAGAGCAATAGAGAAAGATTTCAGAAAGATTTACAAATTTCTAGTGGAGATGGATGCCACTATCAGCCAGATAAAAGCTGCCCCTGTATGTAAATATTCATTTACTGTTTAAACCCCAAACAGTTAAAGTGCTCAGAAGAGTTCACAGTCCACTCTGTACTACACAATTTAGATTGTGTAGGGTTTTCCATGCATTTGTTATGTATTTAAGTGTGTGTTAAACCATTAGATCCCAAGAAAATCATAGTCATTCATGATTCATTGAGTCATTCATATCTGAAAGTTGTGCCCTAGCACCAGTGTGTTTTCTTGGGTTGAGATATGTTCCTCCTACAAAATATATAAAGTATTATCCATGGGCAATTACCCACTTCTACCCATATTTCAGAAGAAGCACTTTTAGCAATATAAATTATTCATATTATATAAAGCAGCATAGAAGTGGTGTACTCTGTCAGAAACTCAGTCTTTTTTGTTGTGGGGTTTTTTTTGTGGTTTTTTTTTTTTTTATTTAATCTGAGGCGAAAATTCTCTTCAAATCCACATGATAGCAGTTTGCTTCAGTATTCTGGACTCCTTAGGTGTGCAGGTTTCCAACTGGTATAAAGGAAAAGACGTATGTCAGTACAGTAGATCAATGTAATTAAGAACTATAGAGCAGATCTGAGAGGAAATTTTGGCCTTGTAGGAATATATCATGCTTTCAAAGGCAAGTGAGGTTAATTAAATTTCTATAATTAAATCAATTATTGGTACTAATATATTTCTTAAACTGTAGGACCTGGAGAGGTTTCTTGTCTCCATGTTTTGGTGCATCCCCGCCTGCTGTGGTCTGGCTCTGTGCTAAGACCCAGGTCTGCACCATCTCTCCTTGCTTCTTTTCCCATTGCACTGGGGAGAAAAGCAGGACTTGACCTGGAGGGGAGGCTGGTTCCTGACATGGAGAGCTGCAGAATCGGGACCCTGCCTCCAGTAGTTCACACCTGCTGCACAAACACAATGACAAAATCAATGCAAGTTGTGGCTTCTCTGTGCCGTGTTGGACAAATATAGATTAGAAACATCCCCACTGTGAAGTGCTTACGCTCACACCCTAGATAGTATACGATATGATGATATTTGATTGCCCTCAGAAGTTGGGTTATATTTTCCCACCTTCGACCCCAATTTACCTTTTCACAGTCATTTTGCTATGAATTGTTTTAACAAGTGTTCACAGAGCAGTGATGTTGATCCTTAACTGTACTTTTCTAAGGAAGCTCGGCATCACCAGTGCAAGGACTGTTCTAACAATCATATTAATTCACTGGCTTTATACGAAAACCTTGATACTGATCTTATAAATAGTTCCTGCTAATGCATTTTGGGTGAAATGCTGCCAGGTTTTAGTGATGCAAATTAAGATGACTGTAAAATTGTTACTTAGCGATTTTGTTAAATGTAAATTTGCAGTGTTGGATAGTGTCATTCTGTTTCTTGCCGTATGTTCAAGCTAACAGGCAGAACCATGCTCATTTGTATAATGTTAATATCTTCTTGCTTAACTTTTATAACATTCTGCACAAATTAACGTAAGATCCTAATAATCAGGCCAGCTATTAAAGAATTCTGTGATGTGTTCCAAAATGAAGTGTGTAACGCCTATTGGGTTCACACAATAATTACAGCCTGACTGCCGTCTGCTCTTCTCATCACAGTGACACCTGCTAACAAATATGTTGCTAACTGTGTTTGCAGCATTACAAATAGGTAGGCGCTTATTGGCTGCTACAGGGCGAGGGTACTTGGCCTGTGTACTTACCAGTGGAAGGTGATTTAGCAAGTCTGCTTTGATGATCTGCTTTTCACAGTGTGAGACTGTATTTTGCACCCTAGAGTTCCCAGGTATGGTGTCACCACGCAGATACTTCTCTTTTCACCTCTTCCTTTTCCTGCTATAGACTCCTTTTATGGTTGCAGGTTTTTTTGGTTTAGTGGTGTTTCTGCTGAAAAACATTTGACCAATTTGGGAAGCTGGGGGCCAAAAACTTCCTTTTGTATATGTCTGTGTGCATGACAGTGTGTGTGTGTGTGTGTGTGTGTGTGTGTGTGTACATGTGAAGCAGACAGAGCAAGAGCAAGAGAGAAAGAGATTCCTTCTTTACCATTGCAGCTTTATGTATACAGTGTTTAGCTACATGTGGACTGATATGCAATAAAAACATTAGACATATCTTTTCAGAAATAATTGCACACCCTTTCTGGGAACATTCTAATGACCTAAAATGTCTTTCTGCAAATACTCTTAGATAATGAAAAAGATAATTGTAAAAACAGGTGAAATAAATTCATGACATATTAAAAGCTTGATGTCTAGCTTCATACAATGCACAGAGGCATCCCTGGCCCTTACCCTACTGTAAAAAAAGTCTAAGATTTGGATTCATGTTTGAATGTTAAATTGGAGAAGTGAACTATTCTGATACATTTTTGTCCTCTCTTTTAATTATTTGTTTATGAGTGTCTGGTTTGAATTCCAAATACAAAACCATCACACAAAAGGTAATAGTATCTTCATTAAGATCAGCCTCATGTTCTTTGCTACACTTCAGAGAGTCAGTGATTAAATACCCCTGATGAGCACACCCAGTGAATAGCTTTTATACAGCCCTAGGACATATGTTGACTTCCTTACTACTTCTGCTGGATTACTAGAAACAACAAACTTTCTCAAAATCAGGCTTTTAGGTCTTCCAAAATGTATGACATATGAAAATCAAATTTGCAGAATGAAAATTAAATGCATGTTTGTAGATGGGATGGGAATGGGGTGTTTTAGAAAGGGAGGGACTGTCTGATATCAGGATGCAGACAGATTCTTGAAAATGATGGAAGGTTACTTTCAATCCTTTCAATTTTCTAAACAGCCCTTCTGAAAATGGGAAAGCTCAAGTGAATATACAAGCTTAGATAAACTGAATATTCAGTAATCTGCCAAGGTGTCCAAAACGGGAAGCTATGAAACCATGGTAAGTGTTTTTTCTGTGAAACTACATTGTCCTTATAAGGTAAGTTTGGTGATTTGGGCACAGAGCAGTCCGAGGAAACAGATGAGATTTGACTACTAAAAAAAAATCTGGTCACAAAATCTGCAACATACTGATGTAGATAGTTGTTTTCCCAACCCATAATGGATTGGAAAAAGAGCTGAGAAAAAAAGGGTTGATTTATGAACAATTTGAATTCAAAAGTAACTTTCAGTTTAGCTAGTCAAGACCTTCAAGGTTTGTCTTGCCAATAACTAGGAGCTTGAACTTTTGTAGTGTGAACACTTTAAAGTGTAGTTCAAGTTATTTTGATGTAAGATGTAAAAATTGCCCTCCTCCTGACTCCACTGTCACTGAATCTTACATTTCAGCTAAATTCTGAAAGTTAGAGAAAAAAAGAAAAAAAAGGGCTCTACATTCACTTTGGCATATTGTGGTCAGTCCATGTCCTACCAGTTTGTGTGTTACTGTTTGAAGCAATGATTCTGAAGGATAAATTAAGTCTGCTGTAACACTCCTGCAGCCCACTTTTTTCAGATGATGCTCTCCTTGTAAAGGATACTGATGAGCCAGGTGTCTCTGAACGCTTTGAGGGCAATGAAGAAGATTGAACAGAATTGTGGTCGTTATTTGGCATAAGGATTCTCTATTAATTTGAACTATTTGAACTCCTTCCCTGGTTTCCAAACATTAAATTTTCCCATGTGTATTTTATATTTCAAAAAAGTTTCAAGTCACTGTCATTGTGAAAAACAAATGAACTGCCAAAGAGGACCAAACACTATAAAAGCAAATTCCTTCTTTCTTGCCTTCCAAATAAGGGTCATGTAAAAAGGCCAGAGGTGTGAGCAAGGTCCTCCACATATCTGGCTCTTGTGAAAGGCCTTTCACAGGGAGGATGTAAACAAGTCCCAGAGGCTCAGCTTTCTCATTAAACAAATGCAATGGGTCTTCTGACCCTCTGAGTTTTCCACCAGTTTCTTCCATCCCACTTTTACTAAAGATAAGAGAGCATTTGTTTCTGCCATTTCCTGTCATTTTCTTACATTATTTTATGCTCTGTCCTACATCTAGCCATGCAAAAGTGAAGCTGGAAAACTAAAAGGTAAAAATATCTAAAGTATTCCCAAGTCTAGTCCTACTCAGGACCAGTACTTACTTTTTTAGAGTCAATCATCCTAACATCCATAAGGTAAGGTGGGAATGACAGATGGTGGCATGTCTCACTCTAATTTTAGGCTTGCAGATAGATTGCCTGCTCGGCTTCTCTTCTGGCTTGGACTGGACCAGGAACGACCATTCCCTCAGTAACTGTGTCCAGAAGTTTAGGAGACTTCCAAGGAATTTGATATTAGTAGAGGCTTATTCTCAATACCCAGAGATGCATGAAATCCCATGGATGTAGAAAAGGGTTGGTGTTGATCCTGATATATATGCTATATTTCATTGAGGAGTAATTTCATCTATTTGAACTACGTAAGTGAACTTCCTAAGATACTAAATGACTTTCTTACGGCACCTCACTTTATGAATATTCTAATGTAACCAGGCTGATTTGTAATTTTTCCGTTTTATTACTGAACGATTTAAGATCAAGCACATCAAATGTGAAAACTAAACCCTAACTAAACAGTTTGAGATTTAGAAAATTCATGATGGATTTTTAAATCCAAGTGAACAATTGGTTTCTTAATCTTATCATTTGTTCTTGATTCATATTTTTTTTCCAAAGGAATTCTTAAAGGATTTAAATTTTATAATATTCAAAGGACAGAAATATTCAGGATTTAAGTGATTTAAATTCACACTCAACAGGAGACTGAATGACACAGGGATTGTTGTTGGAGTGTGCAGTCTATCACCTCCATGGCACTGGGCCTATCCATCTTTCTAGGTGCTTATATATGTCCATATTAGTAGAATCTGTTACTTCAAATCAAATACAGAACAGATTGTATTACGTAATGGCTAATTGGAGGTGTATGGCAGTCAGAATTAAGAAAAATACATCAACACTTGCCAACAGTTTTCACGCGCTAGAATGTGAGACAGCTCAGCTATTTCTTATCATAAGCATAGGTAAAACTGATGTCAGACATCATGGTGGGAAACTGTTAGTAAGTGTTGGCTTGTTAATGGAAACACCTCTGAGGCATGACTTGGTGGTCCAAAACTTGGTGTCCACCTGAAACAGACCCCCTTCCTTCTTCTTCTGGGACACTAGTTGGCAAGCTCAGCAAAGACACCAAGGGCTGAGTGAACATGGAGACTGAAAAATGTGTTCATCTTTGGAGGTGCCATTAAGTAGGTCAGGGTTGAGACATTGACAAGATAGCTTATGGAAAATTGCACTGCCTGCAACATATCTGTAATTTGGATAAATTGAGGAGTTCAGTCCCATATGATGCCAATCCAGCTTCCTTTACAAGGCTGAAATCAATTTTAGAAGACAAAAATTTGTTGCTATAAGTTACAGTAAAACACCTGGTTAATACTATATAAACCATTTATGTTTCTAAGCTACCTAAATGCAGAGTGCCTTGAGTACTTTTCCTTTATCTTCATTTTGAGATACTGTAAATATTTTCTTCTTCAGAATATAATATTCTTTCATATATACAGGTACAGCATTGTATTTTTGAGTAATAGCATGTTTGTCAAGAATGGTTGTCTACATGCTACTCAGTTATTTCACCTCAGCTACTGTTGCTAAAATTACTTGGGTTTCACTGATCACTCTTTATACAATTGATTCTTATAAAATCAAGATAAGGTAAGTATTTCAGGATCAGATTTTGAAGGCTTGGTATCGTAGGAATTATTTTAAGTAAGAGGAATTCTTTTCTGAAGGGTCGTATAGATGTAATCTATCAGTTAAAAAAACATCAGATTTACTCATGTAAATCAGGTTTGGGGTTTTGGTTTTTTTTTTTTTTTCATCAAGAGTTTAGAAATGTTATTTTATCCAGAAAATGAAAATGAATGTCCTCTATTCTATCGAGCCATTTAGCTGAAGGTGTCTCTCAAACCTGTTACCCCAGTGCTTAGCATCCTGATTTCACAATCTTGCAATTAAATCATGACCTTTCCCACACGACACAGTTGTTGTCTTAAATAATCTTTTTTTTTTCTTCAAGACTCATGGCTCAAATGTCATCTCAAGTCTTATTTCCTATTCCTTGTCTGTAATTTGGCAAATAAGAATAGAACCCAGAAAAGGTTAATCATTATCAGTTACATCCTTTAGCTCAGAAGCATCTTGCATTGGCAAGAAGCTGACAATTCACCAGATCTTTTCCACCTCTGACTTCTAAACTATATTAATGTTTAGAACCTGTAAATCTATTGCAATACAAAGAGTCTTTCTTTAATTAATGGCCTAGACGTGTGTCAGATACATTGCACTGTAAAAAATGCTCCATCCTGTCATATTCTTTCTGAATCTGTGATTTTGTATGCTAAAAAGTTTAGGAACACAAATATCTGACTCAGCTTTTTTTTCCTAACCATACATGAAGACCAAAGTGCAGCTGTGTCAGAGGGATCTCCCAATAATCACTGCCATATAGTCACAGCAGTCTTTCTCCTTCCTTAGTCCTCTGGGGAAATTATACTGGTTTTTTTGGGAGCTTAATTCTTCTCTGCTACTGAATCTGCTATATTGATTGGGACGTGATGGGATGGGGGAGAGAGGAGGCTTTTAGAGAACTGTGGCTCCCTGCCAGCTGTGCCTTGCTGACCAAAATGTAAACAGAGTAAATAGCAACACTACATACCTGGTCTTATAAAAAATATGTTTCCCTGTTGAAAAGGGTACTCACACACTTGTATAAGGAAAGTCACCCTCTTTCATCCCTTTCATCCTCATTTAAGTCTCATATTCAACTCCAAATCATCTGCTGTCCAGTCTCACAAATTGACCTTAAGATGTTAAGATGTATAGTTTAGCAGAGATAAATATATAGAATTCATATGAGTATTCAAATCACTCATTCCTTTGATGAGAAGGAAATTTCCTGAAATTAGACTCTCTCAAAAAGGTTTAGAACTGTTACATATAATTTTAGATAAAAATACTAGCATAACAGTTAATCCTGTCACACTTTTGGCTTAGAAGACATAGAACCTGGATGCATGCAAAAAGCACGTAAAGGTTAGAAAAGGTTAAAAATGTGTATATTCACTATTCACAATGTGCAGAGATTTTGGGAGCAGGCAGACCTGAGACCCAGCTTTGTTCTTAATCGAGCTTGAGAAGTGGGCCTGTGTGAACATCATGAAGTTCAACAAGGCCAAGTGCAAGGTCCTGCACATGGGTTGGGACAATCCCAAGCACAAATACAGGCTGGGCGATGAGTGGATTGAGAGCAGCCCTGAGAAGGACTTGGGGGGGTTGGTTGACGAGAAGCGTAACATGACTTGGCAATGTGCGCTCACAGCCCAGAAAGCCAACCGTATCCTGGGCTGCATCAAAAGAAGTGTGACCAGCAGGTTGAGGGAGGCGATTGTCCCCCTCTACTCCGCTCTCGTGAGACCCCCACCTGGAGTACTGCGTTCAGCTCTGGGGACACCAACATAAGAAGGACACAGACCTGTTGGATTGAGTCCAGAGGAGGGCCACGAAGATGATCAGAGGGCTGGAGCACCTCTCCTATGAAGATAGGCTGAGAGAGTTGGGGTTGTTCAGCCTGGAGAAGAGAAGGCTCTGGGGAGACCTTACTGCAGCCTTCCAGTACCTAAAGGGGGTTTATAAGAAAGATGGAGACAAACTTTTTAGCAGAGCCTGTTGTAATAGGACAAAGGGTAATGGTTTTAAACAAAAAGAGGGTAGATTTAGACTAGATATAAGGAAGAAATTTTTTTATGATGAGGGTGGTGAAACAATGGCACAGGTTGCCCAGAGAAGTGGTAGATGCCCCATCCCTGGAAACATTCAAGGTCAAGTTGGACAGGGGTCTGAGCAACCTGATCAAGTTGAAGACGTCCCTGATCATTGTAGGAGGGTTGGACTAGATGACCTTTACAGGTCCCTTCCAACCCAAACTATTCTGTGATTCTTTACTGAATAGAGTGGAGTTGTCAAATTCAGTAATTTCTTGCATAAAGCAAAGTTTTAATACTGTCCCTGACATCCTCTTGAGAGATCCAGCCATTTCGGCCATAATGATATACCTATTCTAAAGCTTAGTCTTTAACACATTAAATATTGCATGACATTGAGTACTAAGCTAGTCATAAATAAATCAAAGTTAAAAGAACACTAAAGGGGCAAAAGCAAGCAGTTAAATGAACAACTCAACACACAGCACCATGAACAGCTCATACAACTGAAATGCAGACCTGAACTCTGTGTACACAATAGAATACACACTTTGCATATTTTGATTCTTCCCATAAGTCCATTTTGTAGAAAAATAAACAGAACCAACAAAATCAGTAAAACAGAACATAGAAGCCATATTGCCAAAGGTCACCAGGAACTGGTGCGCTGGTAGCATGACTTTATGGCATGAATATTAAGAGTCATCTTTGTAATGCTTTTGACCACATGAACTCACTACATACTTGTGTGTATACCTCACAAATACATACTCCTACCTTTTAAGCCAGATGTACCTTCTAGGGCTGTAAATGCTTATATGTCATAAAACAGGGCATAAAAGGCAAAGTAGTCCCAGTTTCCTGGTGGTGTATCGATACAAGCATTGGTTAAAGGACTCTGCACCAGTAGGGAAGGAAAGGCAACATGGGATCTATCTAACCAAAAGCATCTCAGAGAACTTTAATTGTCATAAGATAATATCTCTTCCTCCAGCAGTGGTCCACCTGGATCCCTCTGTAGGCAACTACCAATTACCTCGCAAGAAGACAGGCAATAAAATGTTTGTCTAATTAACAGCTCCAGGGGACCTCTTCCAGAAGTTCTTATCCTGAAGCAATGTCTGGTGAGCATAGGAACTGAACTCCAAGGAGCTGCCCTGCACAGCGCAGAAGTAGGGATTCCCCTAAAACAAGCTACAGATGTTGCCTGAGCCTCAGTAAAGTGAGCCCTAATTGAGAGGGGAGGGACAGTTTGTTCAATGCATGTGAGACCCTCATACAATTTGAAATCCCTTTGAGAGCCTCTGGGAAGAAAAAAAAAATCCCCCTGGATTTATTACCAAAAGCTACAAAAAGCCTGAGAGATTTTCAAAATGGCTTTGTTCTAGAAAGATGAAAGGACATAGCTCTAAGAACATCAAGTGTATGAAGTTTAGTCTCTGTGGGAGAGTCATGAAGCTTGGGAAAAATACTGGTAAATGCATAAACTTATTTGAATAAAAACCTGAAACAATTTTAACAAAAAAAAATCTGGACCATAGGGAATAAGCTGATGAGGGACCTACCAAAGTCTGCATTTTGCACATTCTGCAAGATGAAGTGATAACTACCGCAAGTGCGGCTTTTTTGAGAGGTGATGAAATGATAAGTTCAGAAAGAGGAAGAACACCACAGTATTAAATTCCAGATAGAACAGATAAAAATATGTGAATTTTAAAATGAAATCTGAATATGGTGAAGTGCGAAAGATCTTAAGGTGCGGAAATCTGTGTGGACAGCAGAGAAAATACAGTCTAGTAAAACAGACATGGATCCTAGCATGTGCCATAGAATTTACTGAGGAGCATTTCTCAATTCTTTCAGCTTGTTTACTCCTGCCTTCTATATTTGAATATGTGATATATGTATGCTTTATCATATAACTTGTCAATATTTTATGGAATTGGGGTGGTAAAGGGAATCAGGACAAAAGAAAATTTGGTTCCATTCTTAGCTCTGCAGAGTAGCTTTGGAAATGTTACTTTAATGTTCTATGCTTTGGTTTCCAAATGTATAAAAGGAAGCTAATAATAATGATCTTTTTGTATGAAGTGTTTCAGGATCTCCAAATAAAAGGGACAATATCAAAGCCAGGCATTATTATTATTATTATTACTTGAACTGATTGAGATATTTCAGAGATAATACCTAGTTATTTGACAGAAAAAAATTAAAAATGGTGAACAAAAGATCAGAAGATTGAATGTACCTCTGAATAGACAGGAAGAAAAAGCACTTCCTTTATACACAAATCTTGCAGACGTCTTCTTGCTGTGGATCAAAGTCTCTTGAACTCATCATAAATAGCAGGCCCCTAGTGAACTTGACTCTGCTATCAGGTTTTGAGATGGGGGTCTGGGAATAAGGCCAAATTTTTGCCTGGAGGGTAATAGGTTTTTTTGCTAGAAATTGCTCAGGACCTTGTGGAGAGAATCACTTCTAGGGAGAAATCTTGAAGCATGAGTTCTCCTCCTATGCATAAAGCATACTTTATATTTCCAAATTCTTATATTTAGCCCATGACGAAGGGATAGTCATATGGGTAATTTCGGCACACTAGTTCTGCCCCAAACCTAAAGGTCAGTTTTGGTTAGGTGACTAGCTTATACAGTTCATTTAAAAGGATCTAGTCTAGTTCTGTCTGAGCACAGATGCAAGGTAGTACCGCAGCAGCTTTCATGGTAGATGGATGCAGAGCAGAAAGCAGTTATGAACCAGTAGCAAGCCATCACTGAGAAGCAACTTCAGTATGACAGACACCTCCTTTGATATTTCCATCAGAAATCAACTTTAGATATCATGCTTTCTGACATTTGCCTAGCCAATGACTCATGAACTGAACTGCTCTCTGGTATATGTGATTCTTGTGGGCAAGAAAGCCATTTAGCCTTTCGGTATTTACAGCCACAGCTGACACATGGGCAAAGCAGATTTTAAAGTCTGGAGCTCAAGTGTCAGCCCTGAGACCCGTGTCTCAGCACTCATTTGAGACTCAAAGGCTGATTTGTTTATTCCCTTGAAGGGTTACTGCATGTTTTCTCTCCTTTTGTCAGTAGGCTCCAGAATGACTTGGTAACAGCAACAAAAACTGTGTGGAACAGAGCAGTTCCTCGGCGGATAAGGCTGATGAAAGTTTCTGAGCTCGTGTGACTAAAGCCTGTATACCTACAGAGGAATCCTGTCAGAAATGTGCTTAAAGTCTAATGCTTTTTAACTTGTCTTTCTACAGAAGCAAGTCTTAAGCGTTTGTGTCTGGCAGTCTATGTACATGTATCTATCTGACCAGACAAGTTTTAAAGAAGATTTTCAGCTGGCTGGCAGTTTTAACACTCGTAAGATTCCTAAAAAGTTCATGAAAATAGACTGCTGGGAGAGGGGAGACCTTCTTGTGTCAACCTGAGGGAAAAATTTCAGAGGCAGCAAAATCCTTGTCAAACCAGAGAACCTGCCCAGGAGGAGAAGCGCTGTGATGCCCCAACGGCACGACGAGCGTCAGTCACAGCACTGGGAGATCTGACCATAGCACGCAAATCTGCGAGAAGCCAGGCTGCACTAATGTCACTTTTCGTGGACCGACTAATGCACAGTAAGGCAGCAGTAGGGCACTCAGCTCCAGAATTTCTTGTCCCGTCGAGGAAGCAGAGAGGAGAATAGCTTGAGGGGTGATGTGGCAGCTGCAAAACAGGCAGAAAAAAGGCCCAGGAGCAGATCTGACACAACTACCTTGATCAATGTTTGCTTACCAACAAAGATTTATGTTCCTTGTTTATATCAAGAACCTGAAGTGAAATACTGACCACTTTGAAGCTGGTGACAGTTCTCCCATAACCAGGATTTCATCCTTTCTGTAGACTCATCAGTGATTTGTGTTACGTTAATAGCAAGGGGAAGTTAAAATGCTCTGAATCAGGAAAAATGTTTTACAGAGCTGGGTAATTTGAGAAACATCTTTCATCTGTTAAGGTTTGAGCTTCTCCCAGTAATAACAAGAACTTGATCAAGCATGAACACTCCCTAGCTATCTATAGATTTGTACTACACAACCTTAGAAATGTCATTGGCACACTTCACACTATAATCAATACATTCTTTTTAACCTTTGTGCAAGAAGGTTGGGATACAGACTAAGATTGATAAAAAGACTCTCCTGCAGTGTGAAGGGTGCAAAATTAGAGAAAAAGCAGAACTGTGAGGTTTTGTTAGTGTAATGCACAAACTGAAATGTGCTGTGTTCATTCCCAGGGGCTGCCGGTTTGAGCGTGAGCTTAAGTCCAAACCAAACTTCCAGAGTGAATAATCCACATGCCTTCTCTTCTCTGGTCCCAAATTCCTTCCCCTTCTTGGAGGCATCAGTGTCTTGCCACTCTTCTCTACCTTGTCTTGCTTTTTGTGCTTTCCGTAAGCATTCTGAAGGTCTGGAGAGCTTCCTTTATTGGTTTTAGTAGTTTTAATGCCTGGGAGAGGCCTGCTGTTCCTGTCCTGCCCTCCAGCATAATGGGAAACATTGCCTGTGATGGTATCTCTGGCACTAGAAGTTCTGCCACAGCTACTTCACTGAGGTGAGAGCAAGAAGCACCTCAGAGTTTCTGGAGCTTTTACCCAGCAAATTCCCAAAGGTTTTCTAGCAGCTGACCAACAGGAAAAAAGAAACATTATAATCTCCACAACATGATGTTTTTTATGAATCTGAGAACAGCTGAAGTGCTTAGCAAGTACTTTTCTTCTCCTGCTGTCTTATTAGAGGGCAGGGATTTCTTGACTGTTGACCCTGTCCCCCATCAAAAAAAAAATCTGCTGCGCCAAAGGAAATGTGCAAGCGACTGTGATGGGACCTTGTAATGACATTACAGGATTGTGTCTTGAATATTGGCATTGAATACTTACAGCACATACTGAGTGAGCCCAAAAAGGAGCCTGATCCTGTCCAGCTATAAGGACAGGGTCTCATCCCTATTAACGCTTTTAAGTACTTCTCAGCTTATTTCTTATGTCACCAGAAACAGATTTCACCACATCTTGGTCATCTTATTCTGCAGTTTCACTCTCTGGAAATGTTTGCTGCTATATCATCTTTTTCTTTTTATTGTTGTTTTGTCTGTCTCAGGTTCCCATACCGCATGTTCCAGGGGGAAATATAAAGATTTGAAAATAGAAACTAACAAGATAAAGACTGGACTTTTTTTTGAATGAGGACTGAAACTTATATATTGTTGCTTGGTCCCCAAATAACTCCCTTTCACAAGCAGACCAGCTTTGGCTACAGTCAGTATTTTATGATCATAAGCTGTTTGATGCAATTAATAGTAGATCACCACCATTTTTAGATATATATGAATTGCAGTGATAAAGTGTCTATTTTGGTAATTTGTGTACAAGTTAATCTCCACAATGCAGTTGGCGATTGTTTCCAAGGAAAGAATTTGCTTTGCAAAGCAGAGTCATTTGGAGGAACAAGGGAAGTACTGAAGTGGACGAACTGGAACCCTTGAAATCTTGCCTTTTGCCTGCTGACCAATGTCTGGTAGAAACAAGAGGCAACAAAAACTGAACCAAACTTCATTCTCCTGTTTCTTCATGGTTTGTTATCGTACTCACTGTTTTTAACATTTTTTGTTAAAAATGAGACTGTAAACTGTTTCTTGCCATGTTGAAAGGAAATTGTATGGTTTGTGCCCTGTGTCTTTTGTATAAGCTAGTTCTCTAGGTGGTCTATAGCCAAATGAAATGAGCTTTTTGTTGCTTATTATTTGCTCTTCGCAGGTCCCATTATGTTGCAGTTTGTAAGTAAAGGAAGAACGAGAGGCAAGGGGAGCTGTCTGCAGGTCAGAACCTCAGGAGAAAATATTTTAAAACTTGAATGACTCAGTAGCAACTCAATTGCTTACTAATGTGCCATGAAGTACCAGAGAAATATTTGGCAACTGAGGGAAACCATAGAAGCTAGAAAATAATTTTTGGTTTGAGATGTTCACAAAAGCAAAACAAATAACTCATCAAGATTTCAAATCACACTTGGGGAGACCAAAAAAATGAAGTCCTCTAAATAACTGCAGGTCAGTGCCTACAGAAATGGACAACATAGCCAAGTAACTGGACTTGTACTGACATATGCATATAATTTTCTTTTTTTTTTAAGTGTTTAAAAGAGATCTGCATGTTTCTATATTGAAATGTTATTTACATGTTGATTTATAAATGATATTGTGACAGATGAGTGTTTTGTTATAACTACACCTAGTGTTATTATATTATTAGGTAACCAAACTTCATAAAGTATGTGTGTGTGTGTGCTTGCATATATGCACACAAATATATGTATACAAATATATGTATATGTATATGCATAAATGTATATAGTGTTGATGGACAATTCATCATCTGCATGTAATTTTAGTTTTTAAAAAAAACAAAATAATTGCTCATCTGTCAACTACAATATAAAAACCAAAATTAGGAATATCTTTAAGTCTTGCTGAAAATAAGTATTTGAAAGTCTCTATGTAAGTTTTAGGTAGTCAGAGTGCTCTGAGACAGAAATATGTTCACAAAATTTGCTGTCACTATAAAACATTATAATTAGTCATGAGAAAGAATGAAAGCAGAGCAAAAAAGTCTTTGATACATGTCGAAGGTAAACAAAGAAGGTTAGGAAATGTATTGTTAATCCAGGAAAGGAACAAATATATTCAGCTACAAATCCTGCATTTAAAAGAGATAATGATATAAGGAGATCTCTTTCATTCACAATTTCTTTATATATATATATATATATATATACACACACACACACACCCCCACACACACCCTTTATAGAAATGCATATATATGCCTATATGTATGAATACATATGTACATGTGTATGTAATCTAGCTTGCAATGTGAGACAGTTGAACACAGGAAGGATACAGTCATTTATATTTTCATCCTAGCATCTTATAAAATTTGCTGTTTCTTTTTTCATTGCACAGTGTTTTGCACATCAGGTAAAATTTCAGAAGAAATTAATGGAAGAGCTGCTAGTGACTAAAATCGAATCAGTATTTCACCTCCGCATGACATGGTTTGCTTCCTTCCAGCTAGCATTAAATAGCAAGCAACAAATAAAGACACATTGCAGTGGAACCAACCACAATTGTTTCTTCAGTCTATGCACTTGACAAATACCCTAAAAGAAGATGTATAAGGATTCTTTTATACTAAATTTAGTATAGGAAATCTTTAATAACTAGAACTGACTATAATTTCCTCCTTTAGACTGTTCTGTTTCGATGTTTCATAAATCCTTGTATTGATTAGCTTTACATGGAATGTTGTACAGCCCTAAACACAAGAAATTAAACTGAATGGCATGTGAATTTTAGCATAGTCCTTCCAGCCAACACAGCAAAACAACAAAGCAAAAAATTAAACACACAAAGTATAAATCCAAATATATACAAAGGAATATTAATGCCAGTAAATTAGTCAACTGTTAAAGTTCCGAATTTTTTCTTGCTGAGTTTCCAGAACCAAAAGCCTAATGGCGGAAAAAAGCACTTTATACTGACTTGTTGCACATATTAACACTTGATTATAAGAATTTAATGCATATAATAAGATGTGCAAGTAAAATTCAATAGTAGAGAACATGAAAGAATGAAAAGTAAACTAGGAAAGCTACTTAACTGACATCTGAGATAGATAATTGCTGTGTGAATCTTCACCACAGAGGTTTTTCTGGTTAAAAGATAGAATGGAATGGAATGGAGTAGAATAGAATAGAATAGAATAGAACAGAACAGAACAGAAATTTCAGTTGGAAGGGACCTACAATGATCATCTAGTCCTACTGCAAGATCCATTATGTTTATTTCCTGTGACTTCCTCCAGTTCAGACCTTAAACTTGATTACTTGTGTTGAGCACATTAAGCCTTTAAATTGCCCTGTCAGAGCCCCATTTCCCCCTCTTTTTGTCCAGGGAGTTCCATGAAGACTACATTTTACACACTCTAAAAAGATTTGTCTTCGATTTTAGGTGTATGAGTAGCGTCAAATTGATTAATTACTCAACTGGGACCCTTTTTTAGCTGAAAATGTATGAAAATACTTGCAAGAAACCAAATTATTTGAGAGAACAGTCCTTCTGCATCCTGAAAAGGACTGGGGCTAACATGCTGTGGGAGGATCTTGAAAGGTGCCATTGTCAAGTGCTTTTAACTGCTTTTCAGCTAAATACAGATTTAAACTGAAATCATCAACAGAATGAAAAGAAACTGCTGTAAAGATCACTGTATTTACAAAGACCCTTTTCAGAAGAAAGGTCCGTCTGATGCTTTTTGGTTCAACACGCCCAGAAGAAAAAAGGAAGGAAAGGGCTTGGCGGGAACACGGGTAGGCATGCGTTTGCTCTCCAGAGAGCAGCTTGCTTACACTTTCCCTGCACAGCGGGCACTGCTCCCCGCTCTCCTGGAGCCACGGGCAGTCTTCTGGGCAGCGCTCCGCCTGCCCGGCTTCTGCGCCAAGGAGTGCCAGCAAGCCTTCGCCCACCACGGGACCCCCCTCTTCGTGCTGAGGAAAGTCAGTAAAAGCATTATCAGCTTGTGGCTCTGGAATTTCCTGGGGAAAAACACTCTGGGCCTGGTTCTCCTTGGTATGAAGGCTTCTGTTGGCTAAATGGCAGTGAAAATGGCTGTAGAATAGGTATACATTAAAGTTTTGTACACTTAAAGAACAATATGGTGTTACAACAAGATCAAATGACCTTCTTGGTTTTTGTGATAGACCGTTCTAGCAGCTCAATTTCTCAGTCAAAATTAGTGCCATGTTAGTTGGGAAAAGGACAACGTTTAGATAATGGTATCTAATTTTTTACCAGTTCACAGGTACAAGGGAGTCAACCTAAGCGAGGAGGCAAGTTAGAGAAGCCTCCAACCCTCTTGCACCGTCTAATCCAGCAATTCATATAGCCAAGGAACTGAACAGATTTTTCCTCGGTTTGATATTATATTATATTTTTTCAACAAACTGGAGTGTGCCACAACGTCCTGATGGTAACTGCCTACTGAAATGCTGTTCTCTTTCTGTCTTTGCTGTTTCAGGGCTTGAATGTGCAATGTGGTTAAAAACTGACTCAAAGTTTTGGCTTTGGGGAGATTAAATTCATTTTTGGCACAGAGCAGTTCTATACTGAATGAGGAAAGAAAGGACAAGGAAGTATTTCAAGCTTTAAAATGAATTTTTATTGTTGAAAATTTTGAACTTGACAAAAAGAGAAAACTTTGAATATTTTGATCAAGAATAACAATGAATGGTGTTTTCAGATTTTTACTGCTGTAAGTCTGGCTATCTGCAAAAGTGAAAATTAAAAAAAAATGTTAATATTTCTGGAAAAAAAACCCACATTCAAGTAGTTTCTGATCAGAAGGAGTATTCAGAATAATGGATGTTCTCAGCAGGCAAAAAGAAGAGATCTATGTGTCCAAAAAGAGCCATCAGCAGAGAAAAATAAAATTGTATCTTGAAAGTTTTTCAAAATTTCTTATACTAGGAAAAATAATTACTGGACTACAGCTGTAGCACAATAAAGTTATTTTGGAATTTTGCAATCTATTTTGCAGTATACAAATGTTTTTAAGGCTAAGTTAAAAATGGATTTGGTTTATATAAGGCAAATTTTTTATCCTTATGGGCTTATTTTAGACACCAGACAAAATCTAAATAGTAATACAATTGAAATACTCTAAAAAAGTTGACTTTATGTTTGAGAATATAAATCGTATGTATAGATAATTTTTAATAGATAATGAATGAAGCTATCTGCTGAATGCATTGGTGCAAGTACATAAATTTTGCTTCTTGTGTGCTAGGGACTCTTGCAAGCAGCTCTGCACAACCTCCATATAACAGACAAAAGAATGGAGGACAGGTCTGAAAACTTTGTTAAGTTTACAAAATCGAGTACCCAAAGGCAAGGTAACATTTAGGAGCTGTGTTGGGTTTTGCCCCCAGAGGCATTAACATTGCAATATATGTACACCTAGGAGTTCAAACTTGATCCGAATCAAGTAATATTAAACTAGGTAGAGCACCCAGTGCCAAGCTTGTGTCAGTCCTATGTTTCCATGTTGCCTTCAGGAAAAGAATAATACTTGGTCAGGCCTAAAGCCTGAGTGTATGAACTGAAAATTTGTGACAAATTGTTTCCCCCAAATTTGTTAAAATTTCGGTTTGGCAGAAAGAGTTCAAACTGGATCAGCATTTTCATTGTGGTGCTGTGTTTATTTCCTAGTTCTAGGAAAATTTAAACTGGATTTACTGTGTCATCAAACACTGGCCATCACCTCTCTATCCGTGTCTTCTGATACAATTTTCAGTTAGCTAAAAAGATACTATTATTTTTTCCCTGGGATCCCTTCCTCCTTCAGGGCGCAGTGTGCATCATTGCCGTGTAATGAGCACCTCGCTATTTAGCTATCTGGCACCTCCTCATTGTTTTTCTTGGCTTTGTGCCTTATTTACCACTCGCTTCAAAACCTCTGCTCTGAAGACAAAACTATTACATTACATTTGTTTTCATTATATTCTTGGCGTGTGAGGGGTATGATTATTATTCACATTGTCTAGGTGGAAAATCAGGGTACAGGGAGATGAAGGTCCAGTTTTTCCATTAACTCTGTGTTCCCAGCTAGCAGTGTTTAGGATCTGTGTTTGGTTTTTTTTCCTCCAGAGATGTTAGCATTGCACTGTACAATACTTTATTCAGTCAAAGTACAGCTCCCGTTATTGATTTTGGTTGCAGGTGTGACTGCTCCAAAGCTCTGTAAATCAAAACCCAAGGTCTAAACTGAGGTACCCAGAAAGCATAAAATAAAGGTGGTATTCCCCAACTTCACAAATCTCCTTCACCTCCCTCTGAGACATTGCTTTTCAGAGCAGTTTGGATCTCCCCTAAAGGATCACCTGTCCAAAGTGCCTTGACCAGCACCTTGAAGGAATCGTGTGGCAGAGGCTTGGATAGAATTAGGTCTCCTGGTCAGCATTTTTTTCCATAATTCAAGTCTTACCCTTTCTTTTCCTGCTGTCTCTACTTCAGCCTACACATCTTTGCACCAGCTAAAACAGGATGTCTAAGGAGAGCAACCACCTTCATTACTTAACTCTGATTCATCCCTGCTGCAGGTGCATCCCATGCCTCCAATGATACAGGGGAAAAAATAACAAGCAATCAGATAATTAAAGACTGTATCATAATGCATGTACAAGGGGGTGTGCATGCGAGCAGTAAGGTTACCCAGGCAGCACGGATTCTGGCATTTCTTACCTTTTGAGTGATTCAGTTTGTAACCTTGATAATTAGAGCTGATCAGCACATTTTTTGGAAAATGCTGTTCTGCTGAAAGTGAAAACAGTCTGCACGGACGTGAGGATTTTAACCAACAGACTGTTGCTAAACAGACCGCTTGGGCCCTGCTCATTCACTCACCTCATTACAAGGTAGGCTCGGCACTCTTGCACAGGTCTCAGAGGTCCTGGATCCAAAATTGGCTCCTCAGGCACGTAACAGCACCCCCAGGGTTACGAGATACAGCTAGGAAGGAGGGAGAAGGTACAGTTTTACCCCATTCTGGAAAGCTTGTAAGTACTTGCTTCATTTCCCAAGCCATCCTGCTGCTTTTTTGTTTTGTCACTTAGGCGTGAACTGAATCCTGCTCCCCTTTCAGCCTACAGCAGAAGGTCCCATTGCTGGGTGTCACACAGACGTTAGGAGGGCTGGAAAGTGACCCACTACTCAGCCCTTTGCTTCATGAGCTGAAGGACTGCCACTGCCCGTGGCCTGGGTCACTAGAGCACCGGTCCTAGGAGGGGACAAGTCGCAGGTTTCACAGCTATATACTCACCAAGAGGAGAGGAGCAATGGCATTCAGAAAACCTCATTCACATTTCAACCTTAGAAGAGGATAGGCACTTGTGGCCTCAGCCTCTCCTCAACCTCAAGGGCTTTTCCTGTTCCCCTCTCACCACGTTTTTCTCCTCATCTCTTTTCCCAGCCCCATAATCCCAGTTTAACTAGTTCTATTTGCCCAAATAGTCTCATTCCTGTCCTAATCTCGTGCCCTCATAAGTCTTCACCTCATCTCTCCTGGCTTTTCTCAATCTCTTCTTTCTTTCTTCCTGCACCTTTGTAGAGTAGGACGGCACCTCTCCCTCCTCCGACTGCAATTGCAGCATCATTTTCTTTCTCTCTTTGCTGTCCCCATCTTCTGCCATCAGCGAAATGGTTTGAAATCCCTTGTGCGGTCTGCACCATAACTAAAGAGGGAGCTTGGGAGAGAAGCTCCCAGCCTGGCCCCTGGCCCCTCCAAGGAACCCCACAGAAAGCCGCTTCCACACCTGGTCAGGAGCAATACTGGCAGCGCGGCACCCTAGCTACTAATCCTCTCTATTTCACATGTGTGATTTCTTTCTTTTTTATAAAGATTTATGTCTTAGCAAAGTTGGGTTTGTACTCACAGGCACTGGAAAAGACACGTCCTTTTTTACAAAGACTACTGTCCTTGTCTTTAAGAGAGATACAGTCCCAGAGAAGAATTGTCTATGTTTAGCATATGATTAAACTTAGCGTGAATAATTAAAGAAATCCATGCAAGTGAGTAATGACAGAGCAACCTACAGCTCAGATGAAATACTCTGATGTGCAAAAAATAGAGTCAGGTGGGAGTGTGAGAAAACCCTGTGTTGACTACAAGTAGGAAGCAGAGCAAGCTGCTATTATGTGTGGCAGTCAGTTTTTCCAAACGAAAACTGAGAAAACTTACCCTTGCTGAAAACAACTGTTCCCAGCACCACCACACATAAATCCTGACATCGTCTCTTTCTCAGGAGCTTTTAAAAAGTGTTTTCCGCCAAACTTCCCATAGTAGTAGAGCTATTACCAATGCCAGGCTACTTACAGCTGTAAAAGATTCATGAGGGATTTTTTACGGCAGGCCTTGTGACTCTGAAAAATCCACCCAACTCTTCTGTACTTCATTATTGAGGGATATGCATTCACTTCACACCAGCCCAAGCACTAATCATAAATAAAGTGCAACAAGCACTGCGAGGAAGTACACAAAGTTACATTTCAAAATGTTATGCATGATAATGTCAAAGATATGATAGAATGAGACAATAAGTGTGCACAGCTTTAACAAACTTAAAACCCAATTAATGTATAATCATTGACTTCCATGCAGAGTTTTTTTGATATTGCATATTAAGTTACTTTGTTACTCTCATTCTCCTTTTAAAGGTTTCACAGCCATCCTGCTTTTTCACATCTGATGTAAGGTTCATCTCTACTGCTAATAAAATGACTAAGTTTTTTTTTATTTATTTATTTTTAAATAGTTTCATGTCATGGATGTCTTCTCGATGAAATGCTTTTATAATGTCTTTTCTGCCTTGGTACTTCCACTGTAAATTACAAGCCATACAGTTTCTTCACCTCTCCCCCTAATGCTTTGAAATAACTGGGTTTAGTGTAAAGCTTTTCCTTCTGCATCTGGATGTTTTCTCCATCTCACACTTTGCTTTCCCATCTTCCTAGCTGCCAGTATTTCTAAGCTTCTATATACGTGATAGTTTTATACAACTAAGCTAAACAGCATCAGTGGCCTTCTACCTTCTTATGTTCATCCCTGTCATCGTGTACACCATTCACAGCTTCAAAGGTTTCCCCAGGGGTCCTAGCACAGTAGAAAATCCTGATTATAAGTGACATTTGAGTGGATTTTTAGAATTAGTGTATTAACAATTATACCCAACCTTAGGCTCTTTATTAACAGTATCAAGACTGGAGTCTAGTGCAGAATTCAATGCAGCTGTGTCATCTTTTCATGAAAGCAATTTCCAGTGTATGCATTGATCTTAACAGTGATCTAAGGATGGGCAAAGAGGTTGGTACAATCCTTTTGCTAAATAGAATGGGGATCTTTGGCTTTTTCTGAAGGGTGAAACATGGTTGGACTCACTGAGGGTTGCATCATTCGAGGTAAACACCTTATTTGCCCCACACATTTCCATTTGCAATATTGAGGGCAGCCTGGGAAATATTATACAGATTTTATCTATAAGGAGTCCTCTGAAATAAGTCTTTGAAAATCACCTAGAAGTCAACTTGCACTCCTAAAACCAAAATCGTCTCTGTATGTGCACATACCATATGAAGCAGTAGAATGTAATAGTTATAGGGCAGACAGCAGTTGTAGATGCTCATGACTTCATCAGCATAGATGTAACTCCATAGAAAATATCATTACCAGGGTTTTAGCAGTACACTAGTAAGACATTTTCATCTGCTGTGATGTTTCAGCAATTTCTCTTACTGTTCTAACCGAGGTTAAGACTGAAGTCTACCAGCCCATGTGAGTATCTATGAACATCAATATTCTGGTGTCAGAAGATTCTTGTTTGCTTGTTTGTATGTCTGTATGCCAATTAGTTACAATCAAGTGAGTCTTTTCATGAACTTGGATTAGGAGCTGTAACTGTGGTCTAAACATAAGATGGACTCTGCTACTACACCCTGTACATGGACTACACTCTGTCAGTGTTTTATTAGTCCTCCTGCTGTTGTATATGAGAGAAAAATTTGAGTAATGTGCCAGTTGAAAACACCTATGACTACAGATGAGAATTGTGGTGATTTCAGATATTGATTAGCCTGTAAAAAAAATTAATAACTAGTTTAACATTTTCTTTCTACATAAGAAACACATTTGTTTTTAAGGGCCTGCAGAAGAAAAAATTAGGTAAGTCAAGTATCAGGACAAGGTGATTACTTAACATCTGTGACCAAGGAAAAGGCTCAAGGAGAAAAATCATCCAACATCTGCACTGTCGGTGAAATACTTGGAAAAAAACACAAGTGAAGTGTGATTAATCACCATGGATGTATGATTGAGTCAATTGACTGTTACTTTTTCATGATGATTAATCAGCTACAAAAATTATAATTGTCCCACTTGTAGTGGCTGCATGCTGTGCCTGATGACATCATTTGGGCTACAGATACTCAATGAGCGGTTTTCAAAAGAATATGCAGATGAACCAGGAAGGGTGGGTGAGGTTAAAACTACATTTTGAAGATCATCTCTGGCTTTAGTAAATCCGACTTGAGATTGTTTTATCAGCTCACTGAATGGACAAATGCTTTGTTATCTGATGAATATCACCATCAGATTAAGCTAAAATCAGAGGCATGAATTTTGTCATTTAGCATTAATAGATAATATTTACATTAGGGAAACATTTGGAGGCAGAGAACAAAACCAAAATTATTTTCATGGCATTAGACAAATGAATGGTACACTCTCAGCATACTGCGTGTAGTGCATCTCAGAAAATACAGAGCTTCCAAATGGATACAAAATGCTTAGATGAATGAATGTAGGTGAAGAAAAAAAGAAAAAAGGACTGAAATCGTTTGCTTTAGAGTGGGGGTGAATAGCAGAAAATGGTAAGAGTATTGAAGATAACAAATGTATAGTGGGAAAAAAGGAGGCTATCTATTTACTTTTTCTAAGAATCAAGAGCACGGGGTCAACAAAAAAGAAAGAAAATTCACACGCAACAGAAGAGGCTTAAAAAATGCCCAAACCAACACAACTGAATTAATTAATTGCAATTTGGTTTCTGTGGCTATGTTTAAACTGTGTGATCTGAGAGCCTGTGTCAGGTTGGGAACTAGACGTTCTCCATCTCCCCCAATCTCTAGCCAGGACTTGGTTCCCAGGAGAAAGAAACTTAGCCACGTTGCCTAAAAGCGAACTGCAGCCTGTCTGGGTCAGCCCTCAACCTGGATAATGATCAGGAAAGTGGGACTGTGCTGTGGAATCTAGACATAGCCTTGGGATCAAGAATGTAATACAAATATTATAAGGATAGTGACAGCTCCTGTAATTATAACAAACCCCCTGTACTTTTTAAAGCATATATGCAGTCATGCTTTAGGGCATAAACCAGCCACTTACTAAGGGTTTAAGAAGCAACTCCCTTTACAGGCAGGTGTTTCTACAGTTTTTTCTGACAAGGTTTCTCGCACCTTCCTCTAAAGAAGCCGGGATTTGGCATCTGTCAGAGACAGGGGACCACGCTAGATGGATCGCTGATCTAATCCAGTGTGGCAGCTCCTATGTTCCTACGAAGAGTGTGCAAGCTTCATAGCAGATATTGGTTTTGCATGTAAGCCTGAAAATGTCATCAGACTGTTGAGTGGGTAAAGTGCAGCATTTTATAAACATACAACCCTCAAGGCTCCTAGGGAAAGATTGTTACTTTGGGATCTTGGATAATCTGAAAGAGATGATGTACTAAGATCTGACACAATAACCCAAATGATGAATTATTCCAGGCAATTTTGCCCCATCAAGCTAAATTCAAATATACTAATGGACTGTGCAAAGGACTGTGCACTGCAAAAACCTCAACCCCTGTTCACTCACTGTTATTTTAAATGTCTTTGTGCCTACAAAGAAATAGTTACTTGCAGAGTACAAGATCCTGCTTTAAACCTAAAGTTCAAAGTCTTATTTAGGAAGAGAGATTTTTTAATGGAAAAATTCTTTAAAATCCTCAGAGATAACATCCTTGGAGGAATACCGTCTTTTACACTCATTTAAAATAGATTTCAGACTTCTTTCCAGTCTGTTCTGAGCAGGCAATACCTTTCTGAGCTGTACATAAAACCTCACTAATGATCTGTAATGAAGTGCTTCTTTTTGCACATCCAGCATTTTTGCTCTAAAGTTCAAGAAAATAGCACAATTTTGCCAGCACTATTCCCCTTTTAGCACACTGGCTTTGCTTTTGAACTATACCACTAACAGCAAAACCACAAAGTATAATCCTGTATCTCTTCCTTAGGTTGCCAGTATGTCTTATAACCATGGATCCCAAAGTTCGGTTCTGTTTTATTCCTCGACTGTTAACCTTTATCAAAGCACATTTTCTAACAGCCACAGAAAAAGGAGATTTTATTTACAGGGTTATATTTACAGGAGATAGTCTTGGTAACGTCTTGTATTTAGATAAGAAAGGGAAACATGGGAGCTCTAGTCTCTTGAGTTTTTCCTAGGTACCTACTAATTGTTAATTATTAGAGACTAACTAAGTCACTGAAGTGAGTCGTTCGGCTGGTGTCTCAAATGCTGTCATTTACTACTACACAAATCAGCCTAGTGATAGAGTGTCTTTAAATTAGGTTACAACCATGCAGTTATTGGACAGGGAGTAATTGATAAAACCATTAGTAACACTTGTAGAGATAACAGCTAGCAAAATCATGCAACCATAATTATTCCTAATGGATACATGCTATAAATTGTGGCAAGAAAAAAAATCTTGCATTATCTTTCAATCAAATTTGACAGTCCTGGTAGATTATGGTAGACTAAATGCTCATGTATGAAAAAAAAAATGACCTATCAGAATATCTTTGCTTTTTTTCCCCTTCTCCTTTCCCATCAAATTATGTGGGGGTTTTTTTGTTTTTTTTTTGTAATTTCTTTCTGCAGTGGCTTTCAGGCTAAAGAAAATCTAGTCCTTCTTATTAGTTGCCTTTACCACAGAATGTTTTATATTTTCAGTCAGACACAAGACACGTCAAGACTTTTTGTAATGTAACAACATGAAAAGAATTACCAGTTTGAATAAATGATTCCAGGTTGCATTACATTTTTCCAACAGCAAAATGTATTCTTTAATAATACATAAAGTTTTATCTGTATTCTGGTGTTAACATTTGTTTCACTGAACAAAGGCTCCTATTCTCAGTGTCCTTCCCCACCCCCTTCCGACTTTTCTCCCATCAAAAAAATCACTGGTTGTTTCGGTGAATTTTTCCCCCCTTCCCCTGTGGGCAGCAAAGACCAGAAACTGCCTCTATTGACTAAAAGATCAGACTTATAGATCAGATGTATAGCTTGAATATATCTTTCCCTCTCCTCCATGTGCAAGCTGACACTTCTCAATCACACAACATGAAAGCTTTAAGAGGAAATGGGTGAATCAGCAAAAAAAAGAAAAAGCTAATTATGTATAGGAAATGATCATATAAAACAACAACTTCACAGAAGAGAGGTGCATAAATTACTGGAGTTCTGTAGTACTTTTAAAAATACTTTGCTCCTGTGGCTATTATTGTGAACTTCAAAAGTCACAGATAATTTGTACAATAATTCTTTTGTCCCAGGGTACCCCAGATACTTTAATTTGCACATTTGTGTGTATATTATCACTCTCTTAAGAGGAACAGCAATTCAGGAACATAGCTTAGTTTGAAAGTATTCAGAGACTTCAGCTCCCAGGTCCCTGGTTCAGCATCACTCATCTGATGCTTCGTTTTTGAGACTGTCAGAAAAAAGTCCACGTAAGAAAAACACTACCGCAGTTAGCATACACTGATGCTCTTTGGCATCCAAGGGAGAGGGGCTGCCAGTGCTGAACTCCCTCTGTGCCCAGGAGAGGGGATCCTTTGAGAATAAGGTTTGAATTATGGAGCTCGCCAGTGATGCTGGTCACGCTGTTGTTTCTCTGCAAGTTAGCAGAGGAATCCATGCTTCATGGTGTGTTATTCAGCACCATGTTGCAGGTGGGACTCCATAAAATATATGTTTCCCACCTTGCAATATGCCTAAAAGCCAAAAAAGAGACTGTGCCCTGAAAAAGTGCTGTTAAGCATTTTTGCAGGCTGGCCTTACTGTGTGACTTTCCCCAACTTGTAAAAGCACGTACTGCGCATCCTGTACTGAACCCATCCACTTCCACCTTGTCCCACCTCCTCAGTCATTGTGGGTAGCTTCTCTCTTCCTTCTTGTTCCTACACTCCAGGGCACAAAAATGGAGCATTCGCAAACCATCGCACATCACAAATGGTACATTTGCCGTATGCTACTTTGTAGAAATGGAGAAACTTCTGGGGTGAGCCTTCTGCATTCCTTACTGTGAGAAAACTACTCTGGTCCATTTTTTTCCCCTGGAGAAGCACAGACATAAAATGCAATTAAGCCTAAACCCCATGTCTTACTGCAATGCAAGGAATTGTGGGCACCGGGGGATTTTTATTTTCCTTCCTTTTTACTCTGGCACACGGGTTGCAGTGTACCTATCATTTCTGCATTAGCCAGACTTAGATTAACTTAGCAATATTTCTTGGCAACTCCTGAAGTCACACTAAAATGAGTCATCAACATCTTAACAGCATGCCAAAACGATTCCGTTACTTCTACAAACAAGCACCCCAACTTCTTATTGATTTGCTGCATGCAGATTTAATGAAGATAAGTCAGCATTTACTCAGCAATGATAGTGAGCAGGAGCAAAACATTTGGCCGCTTTAAAAATCTCAGGTGTTGCCTCTGTGTGGAAGCAGGGCAAATTCATTTTCCCAGTCCTGAGAGAGGATTTAGTAATTGTCTTACTCTGCTGCAGGTAGGGCAGAAGCAAGGGTTCTGGCTTTGCTTTCCAGTGTGGGTGCTGCTCTGCTAGAGTCAGGTGGTGACACGCTGTAGTCTTGCAAAAACCTATTGTGTCCAACTCCCTGACTTGACAATCTAAATGGATTAGTTTTATGACTGAAGCAAGGACATCCCCTTATGTATTATATGCATCAAATTTCAAGCAGGTAAATGCTATCCTCATCTTCAATAACCACATCCACTTGATTTTTCTTTCTGAATGATTTGTTGAACATGCATACAGACCCATACATAAAATGCTGCTTATTACAATACAAAATTGGAATCCAGCCTAGACTTATGTGCATTTTTATGATACCACCCCAAACTATAAAAATTCCATTCAGAAATCAGGTTAAACATACAAAAATGTTTCAGTAAAAATCACAACTGAGCTTTTAATACTTCTTTTAATAGATTGTTAAATGCTTATAAACCAGCTTTGAGTATAACAAATTAACTCAGTGAAAATTAGTTCAGGTGAAACCCTTTGATTTTCTCATTGTCCTCTAAATTAAAAATTAACCACCCTGGCGTGTGCACTATACCAGAGCTGTATGAGCTTTTAATATATCCAGTCTCATACAAACCTCATACTTCCCTCGAGAAAGTTGAGTTTCTAAAGATTTAATTCAAGTTCCAAGGTCAAACTGAATAGATCTGAATTTCTTCTTAAAATGGGAGTTTCATTCCAATGAGGACTCGACTTCAATTTACTGCTTCTTCCTAAGTTGTGACAATATGGCACATAACATCACATGCAGATAGCAAATCAAATGCACTGACAGCACAATGCCAAAAAGGGTGCCCAAGAGCACACTGTGAAGGCTAGTTGTAAGATGGGATTCCTTTTTTTTAAAACACAGTTTTAAAAGACTTTTCCAAATCACACGGTTGCAACTTTTAAACAAATCCGATACATTTCTTGTGTCTTGCGGAGTGTCACAAGAGATATGTGAAACAAAATCTCTCACCCATTTTGCAGACAACAAAACTATATGACAACAATATTTTCCTTTTTGAACAATTTATCTCTTTTTAAAATTCATTTTCATGTAAATCTGGCTGTCTCCATATTTGGTTTAAATGATGAAGAGAATAACCACACATTTTAGGGGACAGATTCTGGTCTCCATTCAGTCTGCTTTACTGAGCAACTCCAGACTGAGAAATGGAATCTTTTGCTTTTATATAGACAAATTGTGGCTCTGTGCTGTGCCTCACCCAGCTTACGGAGGGAGCAGGATGCTGGGAAAGGAAGGCTACCAGCCTCAGTTACCAGCCGACCCAAGTCAGCTAGGAACAGGTTACTGATATTCAGGATTCCTCTAAACTGGGATATGGGTTGGAGGTTCACTGTGGGTGAGGGAAGGTCCTGAGCCTTTTTGCCCCGTTTCAGACTCTGTTCCACCCGTGCCATGACTGCACCTGAGAGTTAGGCATATGTGCCTACATTGTGCAGCGCAGCGCTCTGCAACCGGTCTTATGCTAGGTCTCGGGAAGCTGGTATGTCTATGAAGCATGGCAAAACTCTGCAAAGAAACCAGCTGAGCTCCAGGAAACAAAGTCATTAGTGAGGCATTCCATCTCTGCTAATGAACCGCATGTCTCAGCTGATGAGGCTGCCGTGCTGCCAGCTCCAGAGCTGCTTTGCTCAGAGCCGGCTCAGGTATCTTTCTAAGGTGCTGTGTTTCATAACAGCTCCTATTCCAGAAATTCATTGTGCTTTTTGTAGCTCACCAGAGAATTAACTAAAGGTAATTATCCCGTTTGACAGATGAGAAAATGAGGAGTTGGCTGTAACTAAATCAGATCCTACTTTCGTTGAAGTCAGTGGTAAAGCTTCCATGATTTCCTACGCCCCATCTCATCACAGTCACTTGTCAAAGTCGCACAGAAGGTCTGGGGCCAACCTGATGCAAAATTCCCATCTCCCAGCTCTCCAGCTCTTCCTTCTTCATCTTTCTATTCCAGAAATTCCTTTCCATTAACTATTCCTTAGGTACAAGACCCTGCCAGAGAGCGCTTCCCTGAGAGCTGTAGGGTAACACCACCCTGGATATTTGCTTGCATCAGTGTAGCAGGAAGCCATAAGCAGGCACCTTAGAAGCTCCAGAGAATGGATGTTTCACGTTCTAGTCCTTAGACAGTCTCCAACGACATATACACACTTCAGGTAAGATTTCTTTTTTTCAGTAGGGGTGCCAGGAAAAAAAAGATACAAGCATCTGAGGCACATGTTCATGATTACAGCACACCAAAGAAAGAAAACTTCACTTGACTTACCTTCTATTTGATATTTTCTCCACAGCCAAGTTGCTGTCCTTGGACAATTTCCATGCTCTTTCTGAATCTTTCCTACACTATGGAAATTAAGCAGTCCTCCGCTGGTTGGATATTGAAATGGAAATAGCACTCTGTAATAAGCCCTCTAATTTATTACAGTATTTTTACAAATTATGTTCTGCATAAACTATTTGCTATAAAATCTGAAAATGTGCCTGTAGCACTACTTTACTGGGGGACTTGTATCTGAATTGGAAATAGCATGGGAAGAATGTGAAGGTGCGTAACTACAAGTCTAAGAACCACAAATTAAAAATTGTTAGGTTTCTATAAAAATAAAGCACATTAAGAAAGGCAATTCCAAATATAGAGGATAAATTGTAATGAATAACATTAAAGTTAAATTTAAAAAATTTTGCTCCTTCCACTAAATGGGTATTTACATGATTATAAGAACTAACGTTATTAAAAAAAAAAAAATTGCCAAGCTCTGGTCTCAGAAATATAAAACACATTTAAAGGCAAACAGAATATAACTAATGCAGCTGACTTTGACAAGAACCTTTAAAAAGTGATTCCAAAGACATGCTATCTAGGACAGTTAGCTAGGGCAGCAGAATATATATGTTTAAGAAAGTTAGAGACAACATTCAAGCTGCACAATGTTACCTTTGATATATATTATAGATGTGATATTGCTGTTCTTGAAAAGGTGGCAAGGTTGAAAGTATAAGTTCTGAGGACAAGCTGAACATCTAAATCTATGAAGTCTAGAAAGAAAAATCACTTAAGAGGTGATTTAATTGAAGTATTTAAAATTTTAAATGGAACAGATAATGTCAACATGAGCTGCTATTTTCAGACCAGCACAAGAAGATAGGACAAGAGGAACATAAATGGAAATTAAAGGAGAACAAATTCAGAACAGGCATAAGTACTCATCCATGATGAGAATAATAAACACACAAAAAATTGGCATGGCTAGTGAGGATTTGAGGCAAAAGGGCTGGTGTCATTCTGATGGGATGTGCAGTGGCTGTTCTGTTGTCAAGTAGTAGAGGCATATGCTGGTGAATATAACCACTCTGCTTCTTTTATTAACTTTCCATCTTATTAAAATTAAATCCAACTTAAAAATTGTCCTAGAGTTCAAAAGTCTTTCATTGCTCTTATTTATGTCAAGATAATTTTTAGGGGTTAGTCCTGTGAGGCCCCAAGCTCACCCAGAAAGCTACAAGCAACCTTCATGCAGAGGGTGGCGTGGAAGATATTCTTCTTTTCATTCAGTTCTTCAAATTCTATCTTGAGTCTTTGTTAAGCCTTTCCCAGGAAAGACTTTATAACATGAAGGACAAAATCAAATAAAATTAGATGTAGAACTATACAATAAATAGCATGTGATTCTTTAGGACAAGAGATTTTTTTTTTTCTCTTGAATGACTAGAAAAAAGAATACATACCCTACAAATTCTTTTAAAGGGAAGTATTAGAGACTTCTCTGATTGATAAGAAAAGTTAAGATTTCAAGGGAATTTTGTGTATGTGTATATTCATTGCTGGAAAATAATCTTCAAGAAAACCATTAATAGTCTTAATCAGAATAAAATATGTCCAATTGCATAACACATGGTAATAAGTGTCATAATAGCCAAGGAATCTGTGTGTGTGTATAGTCCTTGCTATGAGATTATATATGAAAATATAAAATATGTGGTGATACACTCTATTTATGTGTTACTGTTTACCCAAAAGACTGTCAGCAGGCAAGGAAAGTTTTTAAATCCATGTTATTAAAATACTGTATTAAAATATTAGCAAGAGTCTGGGATTTCCACTAAGGTGGGCATTGAAAGACAGGAGAGTGACAAACTATAACTTTTAGACCAAAAAAAGCAAAGTTACTCAGTACATTTGAAGTTAACTGGAGAAATCAGTTCTTCAGAGTCCAAACAAGATAAATAAAAGCAGCTGGATAAAGATTAGTGCATAAAGATGGACTGCACTAGAGGCAATATTGCTCTAATTTTGAAAAAGCATGGCCATAAAATGAAAAAAAAACCCCTACCCACCCCACCCTTGAAGGGAAATCAGAGTTGTCAGTGTAGAAGCAGCAGAAAAACTTGAAGAGTTAGGAATCTGAAGATGTCAGCAATAGTGAGCTATGGCATTTATTGGTAAAGGTGATTTCTGCTCCAATCCCCTATTATTTTGGTTTAATAAGTTTGGTGTGTTTCTATTAATACAGTGGAATGTGAATAATTAATTACTGGAGTGAATACTGTCTTCTGTCCTGTACAGAGATAAGGCAAGTGTTTTTTCTGGAACCTGTACAGAAAGCATTCTTTGTGAGGGTCTCAGGCAACCTGCTCAGCAGCAAGAATTGCCAAATTGCTGCTATTATAAATATCCTTTTGTCAAAATTCCCAAATAAGTAGCTCTGGTATAATGATTTTAGAGGTGAGAATACTAATCCATCTTTTAGGACAGATGACTTCACAGAACTCCTGTAAAAAACAGAAATCCCACAGTAACTTAAACAGGCATTATACATCAATGGCAGTCATTGTTAATTTTAAATTTGTTTAGGTATGGTAATGTACATTTAGGGTACCAAAACAGCCTTAAGTATGCCTTTTGATAATGTTACACAATAATTTGGAAGTCAAGCTTAATGTAAGCAATTTCATGCTTGCAGTTTCAGATTAAAGTGTTTTCTGCGTCCCTCTCTGTCCCCCAAACCTGGAGAGTCTGCTGTGCGATGTCACTGCATGGCAGTGCTAAAACTGTTTTATTTGCTTCCTTCATGTACGCATCTCAACAACTGGAAATCAGTTGTTTAATCTTGCTTATTCATTTCATGGATTTATAATATTTGCTCTGAAAATTGGAGTGACGTAAAATGTAATGTCATCTAACTTGCATGTGCACACACACATGCTCAACTTTCTCTCCCTTTTGCAATTCGAGGTTGTTCCAGACCCTGTTGCCCCAAATCACCAAAGACTTGAGGTCAGTCATCTACAGTATCTGCGGGCAAAACAGTGAGGGTTGGGGCAGTGACACAAGAACAGGAGGAACCCTTACAGATCCTCCTGTGATGCAGCTGTACTGCTCCAGCTCACTCCCTCCCACCTCAGAATAAGCTACATTATTTATTTATTTCACAGCCAGTAGTGGAGCCGTATCACAGTGTAACAGTGCAGTAATAGTTTAGACAAGACCCATATTGCTCATAGTAATTAACAGATTTACTTGTAAATTTTCAATAAATTAATTCAGTACTTGGGGAGTAAGTGCTACAATATTAGGAAAGATATCATGTATTTTTTTTCCTTTTAATTCATAACCAAGAGGTTGAAGTAATAGCTGTAAGGGTTTTTTGTCTTTAGCTAAGTCAGTAATTCTAGTTCAAGTAGGGGGTATTAATTAAAAAGACTGAACTTTGTGTTTTCCCTCCCTCACCAACATTTATATTTTCTTCAAATAGCACAAAGCAACTGGTTGATAAGGGAATGTTTCAGTCATTTTCAATTAGCTGTAAAGTATTTTTTTACAGTAGTCTGGTTTCTGGTTAACTGACCAACAGAACAATGATGGCTATTTTATACTGCAGAGACAGTGCTGACAGGGGGTATAATGAGAGAAACTGTCTCAGATTTTCTTATTAACAAGTGTAGCCAAAGCCCCTGTTGGCCCTGCTAAATGGGTAATAGCATATTACTCTATTGGTGGAGGCCTTTAGGAGATTACAGACAAAGTTGGTTAATTAGTGGGATCTGAAGTGTTACTTCTAATGCTGTCCCAGCTCTGCAGTTTTCCTACAGTTTCTAATTATTTGCCTTTGAATAAGAATACAGGACTAGATTTCCCAACCTGATTATTTCATAAAATCTGAATGGATAATCAAGCACTACTTATTTCAATCAAAATACAGTCAAATTGAACTTAACCACAGATGTATGAATACGGCAGATTTGGTATTGATATTGATTTTCCAGTAAATCATCTTAAGTTCAAACGATCAAAAATCAAGACAGGTCAACATCAATGAAACAGGAATATTGGCATGAAAGCAAGCTCTCTTGATTGGTACAAATTAAAAGATCATTTATTAGTGATTATGCTGTATAATACTGCCAGTGCCAAATGAATGCAATTAAGATGAAATGGGCCCCTGCAGCTACAGGGGTTAATAAAGACTGAATTCCTAATGATTTTTCCATTAATTATGAAGATGTCCACAAAACAGCTTTAACAAAGCTGTGGCCACCTCAGACAAATCTTTGTAATCTGTATAAAATGCCTCCCTTAATTGACGTGTTGTTGGGATAATGTAAAGATTTAACAGCTCTGAAATCATTACATGCCAAATAAGGGTACTCTGCAAAGAATGCAAAACTTGGGGTGTGGAAGAAGTGCAATGGCTATAAATGTTTTGAATGGCTTGAAAAAACTCACATTGTTTCAAGTCTAAACCAACATACATCCTTGGGAGAAACATTGCTGCACTTTTTCTGAAATCAAGAAGCCTTTACCTCCCCAGAGTGCTTGTGCTTTTCAGGGGTTAGGGAGGCAAGGAGTATGAAACGGGAGAAAAACCTGAAAGACTGGACAAAGCACTCTCTTCCTAACATTGCCATGGGACTAGAGCAGCTGCCTCTACAGATGCTTCTCTTTTGAGTATGGATTTGGCCCTAAAACGTTGGAGATGATGAAGGAAAAAAGCCTTACCTTGGGAAGCTGCTTGCCTGGACGTGCCATTTCCCAGGACTCTCACTCTGGGGTCTCCTAGCCCTGGTGTGTGGCTGGCTGGGAATTTCCAGAGCAAAAGAAGAGTCTGACCTTTCTGTGGGAAGGATAAAGACAGATGGTGCCTTTCTCTCCTTTTTTTGTTGCTTATCAACATAGATCCTTCTCTGATTGCTGCTGAGAGCAGGCTTGCCAGTCTTTTGGCTGTTTCTTGCTTATTCATGGGATTTCCTCAGGTTTTTTAACTGGTTCTTTTTCATCAGTATCATCATTACCTCTCATCTGTCAGTTAACAAGGAAAAAACCCCCAAAGATATAAAAATGAGGAGATTGCTTGGATGCTCGATTAGGCACCTGTTGCCTCTCAGCATTAAGTTAATTTCCCTGCTAATTATACATGTTTTTCATACCCTCTGTCTCTTGGTTTTCTGTTTTCAAGATGACATCAGTTTTTACATGGATTTCAAAGCAACTGGAACTGCATGAAGGGAACACCAGACTGTTTGCAGATGGGTATGTTCTCAGGCAAAAGGTGGTTTCCCTGCCAGGCCACCTTTAGGCATTCCTTTAGACATACAGAAATTTAAGTCACCAGAAACCTGGCTAGTTGTGCAGACATCATCAAACTGAATGCTTTACATCAAAGGTGGAGACACGGTTGTGTCTGCTCCAAACAAAAAGAAATCCTGGCATTGTAATGTGCAAGACCATGTTAAGGAAGCAATCACCTAAAATGGAATACTGGGAAGGTACGAACAGCCCAGGGAGAGTAGAAGAAGGAACTCATTGGAAAAAGCCAGATAGGGGTAAAATAAAACTTTTCAAAATTCTTTGCACTGTTGCTTAATTAGGAAGTTAAACCAAATATTTGATGTGTAGCCATGTAGAAAGAGAGCAGCTAAAGAAGATGCATCACTGTTAATTAATTAGGATGTAGTCAGGATTAAAAATAATCCAGGTAGGGCCCCTAAATTAAACAAATGTTTCGGTTTCCAATGAGAACAACATCATCTATAGAGGCAAGGAGGAAATGCAAAATGATTAATAGGAATAAGGGTTCCACATCAGGAAATGAAACTTCAAGCTTCACGCATTTTGTGATAAAGATATTAATTCTAAATTTTTAAATGAGCACAAATGTGAAATTGCTAGATTAGTAACTTTAAGTTAAGCTAACTGTGCTGTTCAAACTGCTGCTTAAATTTCCTTGGTGGGAGAGAAGTTACAAATGTGCAGACAATTTTAAAGGTTTCAGGGGACAAGTGAGAATACAGGTTATCTGACTCCAAGCCAGTAAATCGCTTCAAGTCATAGCAAAGAGGAGACTTAGTGTGGATAAATATGAGGAAGAGTCAATACCTATTTTGTAGTTGGAAGTCAATGCTCCTAGAGTTCTTCAAAGAAATCAACAGACATATGGATTAGTCTACATTTATCAATATGATTAACATGGATTTCAAAAATTCTTTGGTAAATCATATTTTAGAATGAATTACTGCCTGGAGGTTCCTCTTTCTCTCCACTGACTACAGAGGGAACCCAGACACTTGCTTGGGTTTGGACAACTGACCTCTACAATCCCAATCTAAACCTCAAGTATTTCCCAGGTGGAAAAAACTCTGATGTTGCATTGGAAACCAGATAAATCGAAACCATTGAATAGCGTATGTGGTAACACAACTTCTTATTTGGCAGGTGGTAAGCTTCCAAACATTGCAAAGCAGGATGAATGTAACTTTATCTCTTGGAACTTTTCAAAACCATGAAGGCTCACCTTCTCCAGGAAACCAGGTGTTTCTGATGTTGGTGGGCAATGAAGGTTTTTAATAAGGTATCTTTTTACAAATGCAGATTGCACACGAGAAGCAATTTCTTCGCACCACAAGAAAAACCTACCTGCCCTCTAGAGACCTTACTCCATTTTGAATAATGTGCCAGCACTCTGAAAGAGGTTACTGTTTAGACGTAAGACCAATCCAAACCAGATTTGATAAAGAACTGTGGAAAATGAAGAATGCCAGAAAAATTTTGAGTGTATAGAAAGAAGAGTACTGGAGCCCTAAATCTTCACTCTTCATTTGAAATGTTTTGACCACCTCTGATTAAAATGTGTAAACATCGATAGTTATAAAAGAGGTATGAATTGCTACGGGTGATACCTCTAAATCCTGCATCGCTAAAAGTGTTGGAACAAATTCAAACTATGTGTTTCGCCTGTTGTCCCACAAGGACTCTCTAGTTGAAAGCATTTAGGGAGAAACAGTCTAAGGATGTTCAAGAAGGAATAGCTACAGGAGCAGTTTGAACAGCAGGGTGAAACGTATGCAATATTTAATGAAGAAAGAAGCCAAAGACTTTATTGACAGGAGTGTCGGAGACTGCAAATCTAGAGGTGGGAACGCTGACTTGCAGCTGCTCACAGCTTCCGCTGTGGCTCAGAGCCCAGGTGCAGAAGACGGAAAGACTGACCACTTTCTTTCTGTACCCATTTCCCCACTTGCTTTTGGCTCATTAATGTACCTCTGGGATTGTTGTTGTGCCGCTAAAATGTGCTCTTTCTGCCTTCTTGCACATCCTTGTTACCTAAATCTTGCTGACCTGTATGCACCAACCTGCCTTATCCCACTCACTGTTTTATATTACGGAACAGCTCACTGTTCTTTGCTCCAAGAGTTTTTCCTCTAGCCTTTGGCTGAGTTGAATTTTCTCCTGCTTTGTTTTGGTGATCCTGTGGTTTTGCTGTTTTCAGAACTATATTTCCTCACGGTTCCTGACATCAGTGCAGCTTTTTGATTTCTCTGAATTCTCTCTAGCTCAAGTGTCATATCTCATTTAAAACCCTAATGTTCAGTAATTAGACTAATGATCACTAATTATATGTACTGTGCAAGTACATTGGAATTTCCTTGACATGAGTTGGGGTGATATATTCGGAAAAAACAGACTGTGTATTGCATGTGTAAAAGTTACAAGTGAATATCTAATTGGTCTCATCCTACAGGGTATTCTTACAAGAGCTAGTACTAAACAAAAACCAAACAATTCTGATATAAATAATCTATTTAAGTGTGAAATTGGATTTTCAACATAAAGATCAAATTCATTGACTTCAGCAATGTTACATGAGGGGTAAATTGGCCTTTTAGTCATTTTATTGCATCTGCAAACTCATACCTCATGCCCTATCTTTGTCTGATCTGCCATCAAATACTTATTCATACAGCAAATAACTTATTTGACTCTTTAGCAAAAAGGCACCAAATTCAAATGGTATCTGCTAGACCAATAAATACAAAAAGGCTGCCAAATATGCGTGAATAAATCCCCATAATCTTATTTCTTAGATTTTTATCCATACAGGATATGTTAGGAAGAATATTATAGAGGAACTGGGTCTGATTTTGATCTCTGTGGTATAAATCAGGAGTAGCTCTTTGGTAGTCAATAAAATTACACTGTTAAATCAGAATAAGTGTTCGTTTTTCTTTTTTGAAATGTTTCAGCACTGTTGGGTTAACAAACATCTGAGAAGTAGAAAAATATTCAGGTTTTATTATGATTCTTTTCCTGCATAATTAAAAGATAGACTTTTTCCTGCACTAATTTAATTCTTGGTTATTATAGTCACTGATTTTTAGAACACACTGGGGAGCAGTTTTGCAAAGATGTTAGGTGAATCACCAGTGAGCAAAGAATTTGGGGAAAGAACAAGCCTGTTACTAAACAAAGAGCCATTACTTTTGTGTGTAGTTGTACATGTATATTAATTTCAGGAATATTTATTTATTTCTAATTTTTTACAAATTGTACACATTTCACACTTGCAATTGATGCAGGGTTAAATTTTGTGGTGATTTTCATCTTCCTGGTGGTTTGTCAGCATTTTGCTAAGATTTATAAAATGGTTGTGAATTAAGTAAGGAAATACTATTTGTTGATGATACAAATAAAGAGACTGAGGAAGAGAATTATGGCCTGACATTTAACATACATGCTCATAGTTATACACATTACAGTCATATGAATCAAAAAGAGGTGTGAGTACCTAGCATCGCACTGAAAATACAGCTGTAAACCATGCTGTAAACTGTTACAGGGTGTTAGAGTTATGAAAGCGAGGATCTGCAGCTGAATGAAGATTCAAGTTTCTGCAGAAGCTCAATGCCTGCTTTTGTGTTCTACCTAGTCCACATACCGTGACTATATATTTTCATATATATTAAATCTGTATATATTATTTAGTCATCAGTTCTGCTTTATCTAGTTCCAGCTGATCGATATTCTGTGAAACAGCAGCTTCTACACCAGGAAACAACCAGCCCTAATTGCCTCAGAAAGAATATCTTACAGGTTCATTTCCTCACATCCTCCTTTCCTAAATAAACTTAAGAATTAAGAATCGATATCAGCATTACACAGACTTACAGATGCTTTGAAACATCATAATAACTAAGCTAAAAGTGGATTTCAAATAGCACCTACAGTGTCTAGTGTCATTATGTAGACCTACTAATACCCTCATAAACACATAAAATGCTGTCAGATATTGGTGGTGTTTCTGGTTGTGCTACATCTTGAGGAATGGCCAGCCCAGATTTGCTAGATATCTCCTGTCTGAGACCTTACCAAAAAATATGATTGAATTATGTTCATTGCTTCTTTGTCTTCTGGGATTTGGGGCTGTTGTCACAAATGAATCTTCTGACTCTCCTGTTGCTTGTGACCATTGTCGCCATTCTGGATATGCTTAGAGCAATATTCAAATTACAACAGTTTTTGCTTTTCATATTTTTATATATATATCTGATAAAGTCTCTGACATCAGCTTCTTACAGTATAGACTTTCCTCTGTTACCTTTTCTGTTGAATAAAATTTGATCAGGTGACAACCCCTGGTTCTGTTGCTACCACTTTGCAATTTCCTAGTGCCTTAGAGTATGACCATCCAGCTTTCTTCTTTTAACAGTGTGTTTCCGTATCTTTAATCTGCTAGATTAAGGGTACGAGAGCAAAATTTACCTATTTACATACTTCCATGCAAACTGCTTAAATACATGTCTATGAAAATATAGCTAATTTTCATACCTTACTAGGTCAGGTAGATCATGTTTAGCAAGACAGAGGTGCTACAGCACGTGCTTAGCAGATGTATGGAAGATACATCCATACAGTCAGGATGCCTGAGTGAAGAGGGAGTAAATACAGGATGATACATACCACTCAACAACTTTTTACCAGGGAATTCATTTTCATAACAAATTTATCCAACAGCAATGGAAAACAGAAATCTGAATCATGAGATCTATTTTGCTGAGCACTCCCATTTGCTGGGAGACTATCCCAGTTCTAAGTTATTTGTTTTCCTTGCTTTCTCAAAAAGAGCAAGTTTCTAGAAGTCTGTGGCCTTGGTTTGATGAAATGAGAGCAAATTGACTTGATCAGAGGGACAGAGAAATGCATGTAGAGCAGGAACCATAGTTCAGGATTTCCTGCCTTTTTTAAAATCTCACTTAGACCACTGTTTTCCATTACAGAACCCTTTGTTTATTATGATTTACCTCTGTATGACCTTAACCTCGCAGAGTATGCAGAAAGAAGCAAAAGCACACTACCATCTATTACCACTAAGACTAGGCACTGTGTATAATCTCTATTAGGAAGATTGTAAAAGCCAACACTCTTTAGCTCTGGTTCCCTCAAGGGATTTCACACCTTTAAAACAGTACCAAAGTCTAGGTTTGGCGTGGCTCTGAAGAGAGTGCAGATCCTAATGCAACCCACGCCAGGGTGAGGAGGCTCCTGTTTCCTGGTGCCGAGCGGAACAGGTGACGGTGCTGCACTCCTGGGAAAAGGCAGGAGTTAGCTTTTCCTGCATTCCTCTTCCTTCTTCTTTTTACCAAGGCCCGTAGTGACAGGACGAGGGGTAATGCCTTTAAACTGAAAGAGGGTCGATTTAGACTAGCTGTAAGGAAGAAGTTCTTCCCTGCGAGGGTGGTGAGGCACTGGAACAGGTTGCCCAGAGAGGTTGTGGATGCCCCCTCCCTGGCAGTGTTCAAGGCCAGGTTGGATGGGGCTTTGAGCAACCTGGTCTAGTGAAAGAAGTCATTGCCTACAGCAAGGGAGTTGGACAGGGCATCTGAGAAGCAAATAACTAAAACCTAAAAGACTGATTTACTAAACAAATAAGGAAAATTTACACCATAATCAGCAAAAGTTTTCCCTGTAGCTTAACATTTTACCTCATATCTGCCAAGGTTCATGTCATTTAGAAAGTTGGTGTTGTATTGCAATGGTTTATTTTCTCTCCTGTACTTAGTATGCAACTCCCAGTTATGCTAATTGGAGTTCCATGCATAAATTAAGAATATAATATGCTAGTAAAGCTGGATAGTATCTCAGAATGTCCTGAAAAGTAAAAAACCAACAACATTAAGGAGATCTGTCCTAACATATGTTATTTCAATATTTTATGAGGAAAGATGTTACAAAAACATGCAACAGGTGAGAAACAGGTGAGAAAAGGAAGAATAGTTGTTCGCCAGTTGAGATATCCATCAAACTCAAGTACCATTAACTCTGATATCCTTTAGGAGGTAAATCCAGATTTACAGTAAGGGTCAAAAACAGGAAATGAAGTAGTTTGAATCCTTGTATGCAGGGATTCATTCGTAGGAGTCCTTTTTTCTTTCCGTAAGTACAAGGCATTTGATCACTGATATCTATAAGAAAACATGCTGCAGTACCAACTTAAAAATGTTTGCTAAATCTTGGTAAAACTACATTTCTTTTTCAACTTCTAAAAATATATTTCATGAAGCAGCTAAAGCCAGAAGCATTGCACTGAAATACAGACAGTGTAGAAATGTTGTGTTTAGAAACAGAATACAGTTTCCTTTGACTACTAAATAAGCAGTTAGAGTACAAGAGACCCTTACATTACACAAAAATAATACTGGAAAAATACAAGGATATTCTGAAAATAAATATTAAAAAAAAATTATATACGTACACTACACTTCTAAGTTCACATTTTATGAAACATGACTCTAAGTGAAAAGAGTTCAGGCATGTCCTTGCCAGATCCTGGTTAAAATATTGTTGGCTAGACAACAGCAACAGCAAATTCTTTACAGGGAAAGGTAGGATAAGGCGGTGAAAGAATCTACACTAAATACAATGTTCATGCCTCTCTCTGCCTTTCACATTCTTCTACAAAGCTTTTGAAGGTCAACAAGGAACTATGGGCTTAAGAGACTCTCGCTATTCTATACATGGCTAATGGACTATCTATTCCATCTTATAATGCTAGGGTCTGTTGAGTTACATACAACTCTGAAGGTTTTCCAGGAGCTAATATAGAGAGAAAGAGGGGCAAAAGCCCCAGTTTTCATTCTAAAGGTGCTAGGTGTCACTCTAAGTTGTTGCACTTCCACCTCAGAAGCCTGGGTCTAATAACAGAGAGGTGAATAATAAAATACATTTGAGCCTTTCACTCTGCTAAACAATTACTGTTCTTATCAATTACTACAGAGTTTTCAACAATTGCCCATATCCTCTTTTTATAGGGGGACCAAGTATCAGAAAGATTTATTTTTAATAGACTTGTTTCTTAAAAGATTCACAATCACTTGCCTCCTGTTTGTCTTAGTCTTCTGTTTCATTATTTCCATTTAAGGAGAAGGTGTTTCGAGAAGTCAGTCTGAACATTAGGTAATGGTTAATCATGCTTCATTTTCCAAAAAAAAAAAAAAAAAAAAAAAAAAATCAGATTATTTGTAGCATATGAATTGAAACTGGATATTAAAATTGCAGTGATACTCATAAAAAGTAAGATACAAGGCATATCACTTAATCCTCATTTACTGACATGTACTGTTTATTGGAGAAATAACACCTTTCATGGATTTTTCCTTTGCATTAATTTAGTGTATTTGTTGCAGAATCCCTTGCATATTTTTTTATATTTCATTAAGATGTTTGCAAAGATAATAATTAGAAAATCAGTTTCATTCCCTTTAGTTTTCCAGACCACAAGTGATACTGTTACTTTTCAGCTTCTGAGATAGATGGTTCACAATTATATTGTTTTTGTTTTACCGTGCCTCCCATTTTATTATTTTCAGAAAACACTGTATATATTTGTTAGAATTCCACAACTGTAAGATTGTCCCTCATGGGAATTAGAAATATTTACCTTTAAGGTGCTATTTCAATTCTGCCTCTCTTGATCTTACTCGTAAGTCAAGCTTCTTGCTCTTCTGGATAAGAGATTTAATGGTCCCTTAAAATTGTCATTGAGATCCATATATGAACAATGAGGGCATCTTCAGAGATGATGAACATCCTATAGTTCTTGTAAAAAAAAAAAGCAGGATTTGCAGGTCCTAATCATCCCTAGTAAGCACATAGGTGTTTAACACGAGGCTTTTCAGCCTGTACACTTTGGTCAGTGTTTTCCTATTATCTGATAATACTCAAGGTTGCAAAAGAATGACAGAAAGAATGAGATACCAAATAAGTCTGGTAACATTTTACTCATTCCCCATTAGAATTTAATGAAGTGAAAGAACTTCTGACCAATTTCTTCCTTTGAATCCTCAGGCCCTGCATAGCTAAGCCTTTTACCTCTGCCACCTGCAGAAATCAAACCAGAGTCTTGTGATGAGTGATATCCAGCTGAGCTGGTTCCTTCTGTTTCATAAGAATAGGGAGGAAAAAAGAAACCCAGCCTTCTTCTGTACCTTAGCCTGTGCTTTTGCTGATTTGATATTTGTTCCTTTTTGTGTACTGTGAAAAGAAATATTCATAAACAGCCTTGCATCCTATACTTCACTAAATCAAGAATGATACTGAGATGGTAAGTCAGAGAACATGAACAAAACTGAATAAGCACAGCCTGCTTTTAACTGTGTTTCATCATCAGAAAAAAAAAAAAAAGAAAGAGAAAGGACAAGGAAGCCATCAGTAGAGAGGAAATGCTAAAAAGTCTATATATTATTTTGAATTGCCTCTATAATGTGTCATAATTGCAGAGACAACCTTGAAGAATGAATACAGGAGAATCATAAAGATATCCATGAATGAAAACCAGGAAGACCAATCAAAAAGCCAAGGAAAGTTCCTTTTATTTCTCCATTAGCTATAGCCCAGAGAGGGTATTTGAACAAGAATAACATCACAAGAAATTTACAAAGGGCAGAACAAAATGAACATCTTTAGCAGCAGCTTTCCACTTATCTCAAATTCCTTTGAAACAATCCAACAATAGGCGGGTTTCAAGTTCAGGCCATGCAACCTGGCAGTGCAATATGCTGCAGTAAGTCTCAGGACTCACTGCACCAAACATGTACATACACACATCTTCCTCAAAAGAGCCAGACCACTTCAGTTCAAGGCAATAATGCTGCTGTGAGCAGTATTTATCACTATGGTTTAGTCATTCCCTAACATATCATTTAGTTGAGCCACAGAGCATTGTGTTGTGGTAATTAGAGAAAGCCTTGGGTGGTGTTATAAGACACAAAGCTGAAGGCCAAGTGACTACCAGCTCTTGAAAGAGACAACTGAAAAAATAGTATGCCTTCAGAAACACGCTGTCCTAGTCTTTTATTGTTATTATGAAATAGAACATATAAATAAAACCAAACATGAATGCAGAAGAAGGTATTTACTGAGGATTACAGTCATGGTTAAAAAATGACTATTAATTAAAAGTTCCCCAAACCTCTCTAACTGTGTTTTCTGAGCTGTGGGGTAAGAGTCTTCACACAGGCAGTTCCCACCTAACTGTGACAGTACCTCCCAGGCAGGTGATCAGTGGCAACTTGCTGCCTTGGGCTACAGGGTTTTCCCTTCTCCCCTCCTGGCTTTGCTCACACCACCAGCTGCAGTAATCCAGGAGGGATGTCCACCTCAGACTAAGACAGTAGAGCTGCACCAAGGAGGGCTGAGTTTGGGGGCACAGGGTTACTAACTTGGAGCTACGGGGGGAATGAAGCTAGGTAGAGTCTTTGAGGTAAGCGGAAAGAAACCTTGTTGGGAAAATGAGGGCTAGTGGTTTGGCATACTGGTTGAGTTAGGGGTAGCACGCAGTAGGGGAGTCCAGCTCCTCCACATGTGGGGTTTTGGCAAACTGTGTGCTCTAGGGTGTTCACACTGTTTTAAATGAAGGTGAATTAACCCTCTGTTACCTCTCTGTGACAATGGAAGACCTAGAAAGATATGCAAGTTTGGTTGCTTTTTTTTTTCCCCCCTAATAAAGGAGAAGTATTTAGAAGTCTAGAAAAACAGAAGAAATTAAGATAATCAGAAGCAAAGAAAGAAGAATGGTGGATGTTAACTGACAGGATAATTCAAGTTGGAAGTTACCTCAGGACGTTTCTAGTCCCACCTCTTGCTCACAGCGGGGTCAGCTCCAACAACAGAGCACATTGCTCAGGGCTGTGTCCTGTCAGGCCTTGAAAACTTCCACAGAGACTGCACACCCTTCTCCCAGCAACACAGAAGTCTGTCTCTTAAGCAGTTCAATTGTTTGCTGTTATATCACTGAAGGAAACTATGGTAGTGACATACTCTAAAAAAAACGATTTCATACCCTAAGGTACCGCTTAAGCTACATTCATATCTTATAAAGGGTGTGTGAGGGTGTATGTGCATGTGTGTATGTGCACAGGTTGGATTCTTTTGAAAAAGGAGAATTTAAACAGAAAATTTTCTGAACCACTCAGATGTTGTAGCATTGTGCTAGAAGGCCATAACTTTCAAATTTTGTGTTAAATGAAATAGTCTTCATATTGCTGAATTAAGGTAGACACATAAAGAACAGCATCTAAAAATCAAATCACATCAAGATAAAGGCTAGACAGGGAAGTTCATGAGAATGCTAGGGCCACACAAAATCACATCAAAAACTTTGTTTTTTCCTGTCCTGTTCTTTATGCAATTCTAGTGGAAGCTTTCAGTAATTTAATGCTACTGCTTAGAAACTCCACATTTGTTTTATTAGGACCAAGTTCAGCCTGCAGCAAATTTGGGGGAAATAAATATTATGTTTCTTTTGCTTCTTATTAAACGTCCGAAGGACATATGTGCACGTAAGCAGAAGAGGATATGTGATTTATTTCAGGAAAATATGAAATAATAAGTGTCAGAATAAAGATTCTGATTCTCAGTTTTTAGAATCTTATGATGAGATTTTTCTATTTCTAATACAGGCAATACAAGAGTGATCAGCAGTTCTCAGCATCTGCTAAAGAAATATGAGGAGAGGGGTTGGTAGGAAGAACCTGCAAATACAAAACTTACTAGGCTTTTGAAGGAGGATACAGAGTGCAAATCACCAGTTTTGAGTCTCTTGTTTAAACACAAATTTCTAAACGGAAAAGTAAAATATACCACTATAAAACATTAGCAGATGCTGTACAACCTATGTCTGTGTCTTCTGTTAGAGAAATTAGTCAGTAGTGCCTTAGTGTATACAACAGTCCGGTCACCACTCATGAACACAGAAGACCGAAGTGAATAAGAGGCCCTTTGGTGGCCTTCAAGTAAAAACAATTGTGACATTAAATGACAACTATATATTCTTAAGGAGTAGTTGGGTTTGTTTTAATAACAATGATAGTGAACTTGTGTAATTTGAATATAAGAAACAGAAGAGATAAACTTAAAAGAGACTTAATTCAGCTATGTGCAGCTAACAAAAGGAAACAGTGCTTTAAAATGTTTGCGGACCAGACAAGGAATTTTTAATTTTCACTGTAAAAAGCCAATGAAAGTTACTAACATACTGCAAGAAGTTCCCTTCCCTAAAACTCATTTCCCTTTGAAAAACCCAATAAATTCCTACTTCAAAGCAGTTAAAAGATAGAAGACAGACAGATTTTTCTTTTCCAGATACCAAACAGAAGTCCACTAAGATCCTTGTTTCCATTAGGGGGAAAAAAATCCAAACTTCCCCCTTCTGTTCAGAAGTTTAAAGTTTGTTTTGTTTCCAGCTCAGGTTCTGAACTGAGGTTTCCAGCAGCTTCTTGAATGGAATCAGGGACTTAATGGACTTCTCTTCTGTGTCTGGAAAGGATCAGACTATTTGCCTTCTATTCTCTAAACACTTTGAGCAACATGAAAGTTTGTTTTAGATCAGGTTAATTTTTCTGGTTCAAAATGTTTAGACATTTCTTTCTACAGTCTTGCATGAGAAGGTAATTTTAGCACACAGTATTGTGTGCAGATACGTGTTAGATGAGAGAAAGGAGGGTCTGGAGAGAGAGGTGTCAGACTTACCAAAAGGAATTAGGATGAAAAGGTAATCTGCCCATCTCTTGATGAGCTGGTAAGGTAATCAGCCTACACAATCTCTCCAAAGATGACATGAGATGTACTTTAAATTCGGTCTGCTGGAGGAGAAGCAGAAGTCATGGGCTTGTTTGGATAGGGAAGAAAGAGAAGCATGTGGTTTGGAGGGGGAGGGTTTCTGGAGTTCCAAACACACATTTGAAATTTTGGGTGATTTTTCAAAGTGAACCTGATCTCAAAACACATGAGGGTCTTACTCAACCTTAGGCAAAAATGTTACGAAAAGTCAGTGCCCTCTTAACACCTGGAATGGAGGCTAGAAAAAAACCCCTTCACAAATATTGTAAATTTTCACTCAAAATGAGTTAGATAACACAGACAAATTTTCATTATTTTTTTGACACTTGCCAAGTATCTTATTAATCTCCAACAAACACTTTGTATGCAGCATGCTGAAGCATTTTGTTGCTTCTTTAAATTTTAAAAAATACATTCTAATTCCTTATGTACACTTTGAAATACAGGAAGTTTTGAATTGTGTTCAGTGCTAATGTTTAATTCAAGATTCACACTCACATTCTCAAATATTCAGCTTCTTCATAAAGTCATACAGGTTGTGTCTGCATTAATGTTTTGGTTTGAGCAGTAATCTAGTTTTGAAATAAAACTCCTGAATATCTCCACTACCTGAAGGTTGCTTAGCTTCACAGAGTCGTCTTGAAGAATGAACTGGTTTCCTTTTGGAGAACTCAGATGTGCACCAAGTGTGATCCAGTCACTAACAGAAACACCAGTGGCTGCTTCTCCGAACAGCAAAAAACTATATGCATGGTTGGGATGTTCAGTCCAGGGGACAAGGTTTAATCTTGTGTGAAGTAGAACTCCTGAAATGCGAATAACAAGTGTGAGGACCTCATCATCCCCTGCTTTGGCCTACTCTCTACTTCCGTTGTGCTAAATTACTTGCAAATCCAGATATAGCCACTGACCACTATATGAAGATTTCAGCTCTGTTCAGTTTAGAGATTGGGAGAGGTTGGCAAGGAATGCAACCTGTGAACAGATACAAAATGCTGGAGTGTTCTTATCTTTTTATAATATCAAACACTACTGTAGACCTTTATATAAACAGAACATTATTTGTTTTGTACTTGGTTTAATATGAAAAATGCATAAAGCGTTCTAATACAGGGATCTAGTTTGAAGCTGCAGTGGGAAGACTTACCATTTCACAAATGGTTTTGACATATCTGGAAGTTTCTCCTTCTACATTAAGATAAACTCATGTTGGAGCTTTTGATGAAAACTGAGAGGAATGCACCTAATAACCTCATGGTTGGGGAAAGAGGATTACTTTCTCATGTGATTGATCTGAAGCAGAGACTTGAATCTGGTTTATCATTTCCCAGTGTTAAACCAGGGCCATGGTAAGTCCAAGACTGTCTCAGTCCTTGTCTATACTGTAGCATTTGGAAGCACATCCCTCTGCCCACATCTATCTTCCCAAACTGTTCCTTACCTCTGTGTCATTGCGAAATCCAGAGCAACAGCAGGTTTCCACAGAAAGAAAACACAGTTGATTTCCCCAGAAAGGAGCTGTGAAATGGTCCAAATATATGTTTGTCTGAAAGATCAAGGATGTGATCTTCCTGGCATGTTTCAACAGAAGTGATGACACAGAGCATTCTCTGTTGCAGTTGCTCTGCTCTGGGTTACTACCTGAAGCTTGATCTCCAGTGTCTCAGTCTTCTCCAGGTGTTCATATTCCAAATTAGATACTGGCTTTTGCTTGTTTTTGCTTGTGGTAGCTAATGCAAAGCAGCTTTCAGGATCTTGTGTTCCCAAATTCAGCCATATTGTCAATCTTTTTTATTCATTCTTGGGCTAACACGTCCTGAAAAGCACCTCTGCACAGTTTCTCACCTAGCATTTCAGAAAGAGCCATCAATGGTGAATTTCCACACTCTTTTCTGAAGGCTGAATCATAAATGCTTCCTGTCAGTGTATCAGTAGCTGTTATCTTAGCAATGAAACAAAAGTGAACACACTTTAGTAAAGGTGAGCAACTTTCAGTTCCTTCCAGTCTGCAAGACCATGAAAGCAAAGTGATCCTCTCCCCTCTGCAGTTTTAGGTTGAAGTAGCACCTGTTCTTAGGGAGAAACTTTTGAGAATCCTTCAGGTGGGGATTGAGGCAGCATGAGCTGCAAATAATTTCAGCACTTTAATACCTGGGCAACCTGTTGGTTTGAAAGTTTGGAGACTGAACCCTGAATGCCCCTATTGTTATGTCTCAAAATGTTCAACATTCTTGTGAAGCCTTACCCTGAAGAGAGCTGAGACAGAATGTATATTCATTTTGGAGTCATTCAATAAGATTTGCAGGGACAGTAATCCCCTCTGTTTAGGGAATTTGAATGGGAAGAGCAAATTCACCAAAGCAGCCAAAAATCCAGAAGGACAAAGGGTGGCTCCATTTTGTCAATGAGGGGGAAATCAGGAGCATGAAATAGCAATGTGTCAAGTAGTTGCAGGGTTAGTTGAAAGAGCTTGAGGCCAATGGCTACTTTTAATTTACTTTTTTGGATTAAATTTATTATCCAAGAGTCATTGTAGGATCATATGAAGCCAAGGGCTGGACATCAATTTGGCATTCTCTACCTGTTTTCCTAGCTGTTTCCATCTTTCAGGCTCCTTTCTTCCCAGAGTGCAGGGGTTTTGCTGGTTTTGAGGGAATGACGTATCAGAACTATGCCCCTAGCTCATGAACATACTGAAACTTCACAGTGTTCCTGCCACCATTGTATTTTCAATTCCAAATATACCAAACCAGTACAATTGCTGCACTCATACCACCCTTGATACAAATCTACATAGACTTATCTATGTATGTGTAAATCCAGGAGCACTTGAAACATAAGGTCTTCCACATAAGCGATTTTTCCTTCTCTTTGCAAACTTTAGTTCCTTCTCAGAGTATACTTTGCCTAGTATTCTCAGCTTCTTCATATTCTCAGTTAACTTTGAAACAAAAACAACCTTGTCATCCTTCCAGAAATTCAAACACATTCTTAACCTCAACATCTCCTCATACACTTCAGTAGAATATATTGCTTTACTTTCAAGAACCCTGATTGATATGGTTATTAGGTTCATGTAACTGTGCAAGAAAAACATTATATACTCAGGAAGAGAGATTCAATTGTCATCAGCAGTTCCATTTTTCTGGGCAGGCAGAAATTTTGAGATCAAATGTTGCATCTCTTTTCTTTGTCTCACAGCAGAAAGTATGACTTGGTAGACCTTTCATTCTTTAGAAGTGAGTCGGTGCCTGAAACAAGAAGCAGCCATTGAATCTGAACTCCTACAAGAGGCTACTGCGTACTGGAGCACTTGGTGTTCCACAGATTTCTAAAGGCAGAGGGGGTGACTGTGCTTACCTGATTTCATGGCCTCCACAGTACGAGTTGGATGACTTGCTTTAATTTCCTTCCTGAAGTTCACTAAGAGCTGAAACATTCTGGAGCTCGGGTCGTTTGATTTTTGTAAACAAGGAAATTAACAAAACCCAAATACTAATGTATTCTGCAGAAAGCATGCTTTTTTTTTTAATGAAGAATTTAATTTTTCAGTTTTAACAGGGAAGGCTCAATTGCACATTAAGCCCATAGTGCATATCTCAATGTGAGAAAGAGAAACACACCCCGATCTTTTTGTTGCACTTTTAGAAGATGGAGGATAGTTTCTCTGGGACTCTGGACACTGAGACATCCATGCATCTTCAGGAGAAAGACATTGCCAAAATTTCAGGTGGCTTGATCAATATTTAGGATAGTTGACAACTCTGCCAAAAGAATGAAAAATAAACTAAAATAAATGTGTAAATGAGTTACAGAAAAAAAAGGATGAGAGTGAAGGGGAGGAAATTTAGGTATTCTTGCATTGCAAAATACGGGATTTTTTTTTTTCCCCTTTATTTATTCAGATTCTTTTGACTAATTAAGCTTCTGTCAAGGGATAATCAATCAACAATTATCAGCGCACCTCCATGTTGTAATCAGCAACTGATAGACACATATGAACCAAATTTTGAAAACTATAAATAAGTTAAAACTTGGAGACTGAGTTCAAACTTTACCACAATTTCTGAAAGGTGAGACCTGGAGTTTATTTCTAATATACCAGACCATATATTTGTGAAAGACTTAGTGTGAGACATTTTTCTCAGAATGAAATAAATCTAATATCTTGCTGAAAAATTACAATTTTCCCTAGTAACAGGGACAAAATTCAATATCTAAATGACAAAAGAGTGATTTTTGTTAGTTTCAACATTTATTCACGAACAGAAAATACTAATGAAAAATTATAATTTAGGGTTGCGTTTTTAATGCAATAGCTAAATGAGACATTGCCTTTTCTTTACATACTGTTCTTAAAGAGGAATTCAAAAGCCTGCAGAATTAGCTATAAGCTGTAACTGGAAGGCAGAAAATCAATCGATGAACAAAATTTTTTTTTTGGTGAATCTATTCCTTGAAGTTATGTTGTTTTAACTGGTCCGAGCTTGGAAGTGCTAACCTAGGATGAAATCATTAGCCTTAACATAGATAGTGGTAACTCTAGGCTATGTACTTAGTGGATGCAAATAAAGATGCACGTAAGTAGCCAATTATCTGAGGAAATGAACCATTAATGGATTAATGTAATTGGAATACATTCTTTTATCAAGAGAGACATTCACTTAAAGTGGTACTGTATTTGCTTTACACATGACTTGTTGCATATCTAATGCAACGTATTATCACATATTCCAAAACAGCGACATCCCAGAAGGAGTCAAACTTGAGAAAAAAGCCAGACAAAAATAGAGGCAAGGCTGACAAGTAACCCCCTCTTTCCTCCTCAGCCCACAAATGTTTTGATGCATCATTTACGTGAGCTCTATTCCAGAAAAAAAGCCGGAGGTAAGACAACAGTGCACCTGCAGCATATTGTTTGCTAATCTTCCTTTACAGAAATGGTTAGTTTGTATCATGGGTTTTAGCAGTGCCATGATACATTTACTGCATATAATGATTTGATAATGAGAAGCATTTCTCAGAGATTTTTCCAACTATATGTCATTTCCTATAACAAAAAGTACAAAGAAATGTATCATCATTGAAAGGGCAAGTATTCCCCATGAAAAAATCCAAACCATTTCTCATCTTTTCTCCCTTTTTATGCCAGGGTTATTTTGAGGGGGAGAAGGAGAATAAAAGTATTTCTGTGAACATGATGGTAACCTTTGTCTGTTTTTTTGGTACTCGAAAAATGCTCGAAATAGATTCTATTTAACACTGTGAGTGAAACATAGTAAAATTTTAATAGAGAAACTATGAGGAAATCAAAGTCCTTGACAAATGTAATAGGAAAAAAACTATATAAAGCTATCTTTATATAGATAAAAGAGAAGAGGAGAAGGGAAGGAAAATGCAGATGGCCATGGTTATTAGTCTCAGAGCATGGAGAATAGATGTAGCTCTAAATACTTAGCTTTCCTCTCTTTCAGAAACTTCTGGAAAATATCTGAAAGAAATAACCTTAATTAGTATGGTTTTATGCAGAACTCTTGTGTACAGATATTGGTACCAATACAATATATTGTATTTGTAACAGACATTTTATCACTACCCTATATTTTAATAGAATCCAAATTCATAGCCTAATATGAATTGAAAGATACATAACAATGTTAGGTACTTTACCTTGGTGGGTCTTTTTCCTGCAAAAGCATGGAATTCAGTTCAAGACTAAATCTGAATACCTTTTTAGTACCTTTTTACACAGAAGTACTGCACCTCCCTTGCAGCTGGAGACCGATGGAAATCTCAAGGAAATTGAGATTTTATATGCAGGCAAATGAACTGACCTTTAGACAATACTGTCAGTAGAAACTAGAGAGTTCCTCAGCCGCTCTAGAGTTAACCATCCTCTAGATATGGACTCAACTACGCATAGACATCTTGTGTGATCTCAGGCGCAGCTGGGTGTCCTGCCTCCCTTCCATTTGCCTTCTGTCCTTCTAGGTGAACGTTTGAAACCAAGACTTAAACTTTTGACAGTACACTGTATTTCTGAAGAATTTGTATGATGCTTCTTTGCGTATAAGTGTGTGGAAATTTTGGGCAAACCCAGCAGAATTCATACTTACTTTATAAAAAAGGACAATTTTATATCATCTTAGTGCAAATTTAGAAAGTATTATCCAAGGTTAGAAGGAAAGCCATTTAAATATGTCATTTCAGGACACGTTCTTTGATCTAAGGATTGGGACTGATTTTCTATCAATCATAATCATAATTTGTTTTCTATATCCAAATATCTAAATCTATATCAGTTATTGTAGATACATATGTGATATTCAGAATTGTTATTTAGATGAGTAAGTTTTGAGGGGGTATCACATTTTTATGACTCTTGGTTAAAAAAAGTTGATATATTTTATAAATGACATGTGATTGCTTTCCAGGGAAAATTACTTTACCGTTTAATTTTTTTCCTGACATTTTCCCCAATAAATAATCAGCTGTTTTCCAACAAGACAACACACAGTCTGAACCCTGAGCCTGGAGGTTAAGGCACCATCCATTTATCTCTGTCCACATAATGTGAATTATTGGTTACTTGCTTTTTATTGGAAAATTATATTCCAAAATATATTTAATGTATTTTACTTCATCTCTGCTCACATTTGATTTGCTAAATTCCATGCATAGTGTTTTGCCTTATTCTATTGACAAAGCATTGGCTTCAGATTTTACTGAAAAGCTACTGTAGCTCAATATGGCTGTTGCTCTTGACATTTGCACACATTCCAACTTTATTTATATTGCAGCAAAGTACCTAACTTGTGAAAAGAAGAATGCACATTCAGCAACTTACGCAATTCCAGCCACAGGACTGTTTTACTGTCTCTTGAATAATTAGCAACATGAATGCAGATAGAATATACAGTAACTTGCCTGACTTTGGGGTAGAAAAAAAAAGATTAGAATGACAAATAGTCAGACTCCAGGGTCAAATGCTTTGCCAGTAGTTGCATATGTTTATGCCAAAATACATAAAGAAATGTCACTTCAGCACATGAATGATGACAAACACTCCAAGTGGGACTGCACTTCATCAATCATTTCAAACGCGCAGATTGGGTTTACCTATATAAACAAAAGCAATAAAACTACTCAAAGCCTCACCTTAAACTATTCAGGCATGACATAAACAGTGTTACCGCACAGTCAATCCCTGTTTTACTTGCGAGGCAGTCAGAAAGCAAGCGACAAACTGATTTATTAAGATTAATAAAGCATGCCCTTAATAAAAATAAAGCCAGCTAATATTTTGCATAAACATGGGAATCTTGTTTAGGGCTAGAACAGACCGGGACACATGAGAAACGGGGAAGGTGATTAAGAAATCTTTCTGCACTGCTTGTCCAGCGCTACTGAGAAGATTTGAGGAGGTTTTAATCACTAGAAGAGGTTCAGGGCACAGAGACATTCTGCAGACCCAAAGTGCAAGTCTGAGAATACAAAAAAAAATGGGTTCTCTTGAACAAAAAAAAGAAGGTGACTCAGAGGAAGGGCTCTAAGTCAGCAAAAAACTGACGGGGCCCTCTCTGGCTGTGTCCCCTGGGTCTCATCAAAACCCCACTGAAGTCAGTGGGAATCTTTCTGTTGACTTCAATAAGATTTGGAGCAAACCCCCTGTGAGGGAAATGTAATTGAATTCCCTAGTATCGATCTCTTCACTTCAGTTGCTCATTTAACCTTTTTTTCTTAAATCTGCACCTGCTTTGTCAAAGGGAAGGGAAGGGAAGGGAAGGGAAGGGAAGGGAAGGGAAGGGAAGGGAAGGGAAGGGAAGGGAAGGGAAGGGAAGTTTTAAAGTCTAAGTTTTAAATCATTCCAGCAATGTTTTACATAAATACAATCACAAGAGATTCCTAAAACATTATAAATATCCAGTTAATACCTCTAGGACAGGTTAAACAACTTGTTGAAGTGCTATTTTGTAATTCCGTACAGACACAAGAACGTGAGCTCCATGTCACATTTTCTCACACTTTCATCAGCTTTCACCTATCTGTATTTCACTGTTTCTTCATTTAATTACTGTGTCGCAGAATCCTAGGTTTAAACTGGGCTTTTCCATTTTTTTCTCTGTAGGCAGTCACTGAAGTGTTACATGACCTTGCACACAAACCATTTCCTTAGTCTAATCTAGGCAGAATTAGGAAATAATAAAAGCAGGCTACATTATATGTAGAAGGGTCTCCTTGGTTCAGGAGATGCTGACACAGAAGCTTTCTAGCCACCTACTCTAACATAAGCCAAATATTCATCACTTACCAGACACTACCCAACTATATCACAAGCACAGAAAGACAAGTCAATCTAACTCAGATTTGCAATTTTTTTTATTGATGCTTCAGCCCTTCAAAGCTGAGGAAAAGGGAAGTGATCTCAAATCTTTTGCTCCTTGCAGTTACTCTCTTTTTTCTATGTCCCTTCCTCACCCAGGATTGCTTGTCATCTTCATCTCACATAGAATAACTGTCTCTTTATGCCCATCCTGCTCCTTGCTTCTGAACCCTCAGACCTCTGTTGCTTCTCCAGCAGAAGTCCAGCAGAGTTCATCACCCTGAGTTTTGTGCCATGTCCATTCCTGGCCTGTTTTTTGGGAGTATGCCACTGCCTGGAAAACAATACACAAGGCAAGGGCTGATAAACTGAAAAATCTTCTCATAAATTTCTACCCTCAATTTGCCAGTCAAAGAGACTGTTTGCTTAAACAGTCTTCACTACTTCACTGTAGTCCCTTACTCCAGCATATTCAAGATTTCACTTCTGAATGTTAAGATTTCTTTAAACCAATGAATGGTGCTGATTTTTTTCTTTATCCATTACTACTCCTTAACCTGTTGTCAAGCCATAGAGTACAGCACATGATTTTCTGCTCATCTTTGACATTCTTCCTTGAAAATGGCAGACATTGCTAGAGTGAAACTTAATGTTTAAGTTATAAATGGATGAATAACCCTTACTGGATCCTGGAGAACTTAGTTAATCATTGGCCAATATTTATAAGCAGCCCAAAGTCAAGTTGTTGGGGCACCTCACACAAGATAGTTTGCTCCACTATAATGACATGAAGACAGTAATACAACCTCCTGGCATCTCACAAAAAATCTCATCACATCTCATTGATCAATAACATGCTGTGGTAAGCTTCTGCCGTTCAGAAAGTATGTCTTTATTTTACAAATAGGAAGATTGGAGGATGTAGTGCCTACCCTTAAGGTCACAGAGTGGTTGTAAACAGTTGGACATCTTGGAAAGGAAGATGATTCATAGACATTTATTTCAACTTCTGTATTTAGTTTCTTCTCCTGTTGGTTAGAAGCAGAATTATGCCACAAGAATAGCTGTGTTCAGTTTTAGTGGTCCTCATTCACTAGCAGTGGTGGGAGTTATGAATGCAGAGAAAAAAGGAGTTTTAATGCATTGACTGCAACCAGATCCTCTAAGAGAATTTTCCCTTTCTATTTAAACATAATTTATTCTTTTTTTAAAAAAAAAAAAAAAAAAAGCTATATCTAACTGGATAGAAAATGCTAGCCTGTGCTCTAGGGAATGATAACCTGTGTGAAGTATCAGCATGACACTGTCTTTAACACAAGGACCTCTGCCTCTTTTTTTCAGCCTCAGACTTGAATCAGGAAGTTTGTGTTTTTCTCAAAAAAAATGCCACTGTATCAAACAAAATTTGTAGTTTTTCTGTAGTCATGAGATTTAAAATACAGTAAAGACACTAAAATGATATGATAAGGAAAAGAAAAAGCAAATTAATACCAAAGGAACTGTTATGCTAAATGCAGCCACTCTCTGAAAAGAATACTTTCTTCATCCAGCTCACGCTTCAAACAGCCTCCTCACTCAACACAACTCAGTTGCTAGTATATATAGATTACGAGGAACACCATTTATTATGTGGAATTTATTGTGTCTTAATTAATAGAATGAATTTTAGCAGTACTTTGTTGTTTACTGAGGTTTCAATATTGTGAAAGCATCCATAGGATTGTATGAAGAAATAACTAAATCCACATTTTTTTAGAATTAGATCTGAAGTTTAAATTCATCAAGCTGACAAAATGACAGTTCCAGTATTAGCAAGTAATTTCTTGTACTTTTATCAGCTTAAGACAGTCTTTGTTGACTACAATATGATATTTGTTGTGTATGGCAAGCTCTTTCCAAAAACAGGTATAAAATAAAAACTGGTTATTCTTTTGAGAGAACTCGCTAAATCTTTGTAAATTTCTGTGACAGATGATAGAGTATTTGGGCCTTGGAGATAAGAAGGGAACAAGTATATAATAGTTTGCTTTAATGTAAGAAATGTTGCATGTTTCTGGTTAATGCAGTAATCAGAGCAATTAACCTTGGAGTGTGTTTATGTATTAGTTGAAATGTAGCTAACAAAGATATTTTTGCACTCAGGTACTCCTAAACACAAGCATCTTCTCCAAAACGTTTTCGAAGTTAATCTTCAGCAGCATGGTTCAGGCAATGCCACGTAATTGTGATATTAACCCAGGGACAGACCATGAGGTACAGCTTATAGGGTACAGTACATAGCATAGACAGGGACACCACTGCTTTAGGGGTAAAACACTATGCATGTAGAATGGAAGGAAACTGTTCTGGAAAGAGATCTCTAACACCACTCTTTTGCAATGTTTCTGCCTGCCCATAGCGAGGTTATAAGAATTGCTAAGGATTTGGTTTTATTAGAAAGCACGCTCAATGATTAGGAAAAAAGTGTGTTCAACATATCTTAATCTGCCTGTGCAAACATGCAGTATTTCCTATAGTAATTTTAATTAGTGTCATGGGAAGGGTTAGAAGGATGAACACATTTAAAAAGCAGGTGTTAATTTCCAGCCTATACTTGATCAATATAAAAAACTAACTAGCTTTATCCTAGATAAATGGCAGCAATAGTTAAGGAGACTTCTGTAAATTGGCAAGTTTTAAAGCTTTTGGTTATTCTTAAGGCAGAGAAATGAATGTGACAGTCAGTATGCCAGATTCAGATCTTTATTTCCTATCAAAGCAAATTTTGAAAACCCCTTTCTCTCTTGTCAAAAAGGTCCAAAGCTGAACAAAAATTAATTTTGTTTTATAAAACTGGCAAAAAGCAGAAGGAAAAAAAACCAATTAGTTTGAACAAACCAAACCAGATTTCCTTCGGGGAAATAAAAGAGTAATTTGGGATTTGCCCAAAAATATCATCTGGTCTAAAATTCAATATTTTGACTTGTTCAGTTTCAAAGTCCTTTGTCTTTGTTTTGTTTTTTTTTTTTTTTTTTCTTTTTTAAGGTCAACTTTGAAATGACAAAAGGTATTCCCAAAGAAGTAGCTGAAACTTATTGCTATGAAAAAGATGAAAATTTTCATCCATTCTGAAAAAAAATTAATATAAAGAAAAGCATTTTTCTTTTGGGAAAGTCACTCTTTGAATTCAATGTAAATTCTTGAACAGTTTTGGTCCTATCAAACATTATTCAGTAAGTTTCCTCTTCCCTGAAAAAATTCAAACTTATTTCTCATTACTTTTCCTTCTGGTACGTAGATCACAAACCTGAAGTCATCTTAACATAGCTATGTCTGTCCCCTGGTACTGTTTCATGTTCATCCAGCTGTGATGCTGTGGAGTTTGCAGTTTTTTATGAAGTCTGGAATTCTTATTGGCAATGTCAAAATGTGCTATAGCAATCATTTTCCTAATACACGGTCCTTTTTTTACGATTTCTCTCACAGCTAGCAAAAGCAGTCACATTGGGAGAGAAGGGAGCACCTGCATATGCATTTCTGAGGTCTTGTCCTACATGTCTGTGCATCCCCACATGATGGTAACCAATTACTATAAAAAAAGTTTAGAAGAAATAACTAAAATATGCGGTTTTCTTCTTTGGCCTCTCAGGTTAATTTTTATCAAAAGTAACTAACTCTCTAATCATTGTACTTAAAAAATGGTTAAGCTAAACCAAACTATACAATAAGCAGCACGTGAATCTGCAGGCAGCCTGATGCCAGGTCCCTCTCCATGAACGAACCTATTGTGGATATCTAACACCGCAATTTCACTTTGGGGTGAGACTAGTCCAGGTACAACATTGCCATACCACCACGGACAGCCAAGAGCAAATGGCTGGAACCTATTGCTAGATTCAGTAAAGGATTTGTGTAACTGAAGTTTGACCAAGCCATGTCAATACAAGATTACTATTCAAAACCTTTGCTTGGGATTATAGGTGATTACCTTTTTGCCTATACATTTTTCTAAAAAGTTAGAGGTAGCTTCTACATGAGAAAAAACCCACTTTGTTTGAGCATTTGAGCACTTCATTGCTTATGTCCCACTTTTAAACTCTAACATTAAGAAACAGAAGGGCACCCAAGTCCTCCGTTTAATCTTTTATTCCTTTATTTATTCTTACTTCAGTTGAACCAGAACCACACTGAGGGAGAGTTCAGCCCTGGAGACACAGGTGTTCATATTTGGAAGGTCTACACAATTAATTGCAGACAAGCAGCACATCAAGGAAATGCGATTCAGTGTGTGGATAGACTAGAAAAAAAGATATTCTGTGACTGTTTGCCTCTGCATTGCCCCCAGTAACTCTAAAAGCTTTTAAATTCCTATGAATCCTGTGAAAATCAGGACCGGGGAAGCAGGAGGGATGCAGGCAACTGGGCTCAGCTGTTACTGTCCCACGTGGCCTCCTGCCCCACAAATCTGGGATCCAGGAATGGTACATGCTGCCTCTCGCCAGAGACAAGGGAGGTGCTGAAGTGCCTCGCGGGTACCTTGGGACCTAGAAGAAAGCTGTGTGCACATCTCTGTGGAAGGCAAGGGCTCCTCAGGGAGCAAGGGGACAGAGCAGGGTTATTGCAGTCAATAGCGCAGGGCAATAGCAACTTATTGTTGTGTGAAGCCATTAGCTCAGCGACTATTGATAGAACTTCTTTTTTACCTCAAGGACCACAAAGACCAAGCCCAGCTCCCTCAGCACTCAGAAGTCCTAAGCAGTGTGGAGGAATATGTACGTCTATCAACAGGGGCTTCCTGCTACCTTCCCCAAATCCCCTGAACTGCCATACAGATGCCATCAGTGCACCAAGACAGCAATGAACACTCAGAAATCCAGCGGAGAGTGTTGAAAATTTCCTCATACTCCACTGTTTCCAGAAAATAATAGCACTCATGTTCCCAGCATGGCACCTGTATCACCTCTGCTTGAAAATCTTCTGCATGTAACTTGCCACAAGACGTAGCAGAAGTTTCTAGCAGAGCCAGGAATGCAGCTGCGATGGCTTACCTCCCCTCTGTTTAATCATAAGGTTTCTCTATTATATTTGTTGAGAAGCGGTGTTTTGTATTTATGCACTGAACATTTTAACCACAAGACCATCCTTCTTGTGTATTATCTTTGATAAGGGAAAACATTTTTGTGTTTATGCACTGAACATTTTAATTGACTATTTCCAGCTAACAGAATATTGCATCTTCTCACATGTAGAAGAGATGAGTATGTGTACAATTCCATATGTAATTTTTAATGAAGTCAAAATTAAATAAGACTTCTGATAATTAAAAATAGATACTATATCAAATATATACAAATTAAGAAAAGAATTAATACAGTAATTTAATGCCCTAGGTACTGAAATAATAATGTTTTTGAATAAAGGGAAAAATATGTGAAAAACATTTGATACAGTAAAGGTGGCTATTGCATATTAACTTTTCTGTGATTTAATATTTGCTGCCAAGGTACAATGGCAGCTCCAGACTCCAGAAGGAATTCTTTGTTAATCTCTTAGTAAAAATGGAAGCGGTTGCTGTCAAATGCTCACAAAACCCCACCACTGGGAACTACTGGATCCTCAATTGTTTGATAATAATTACAAGACACAAGATGGAAAATTTTAAAAAATGCCCAAGATTATCCTGCCTGAGACAGCAGATTTACTGTCATTATAGTATTTTCTCTGAACATACACACAGATACACATGCATAAACTCACATGGATTTATATATAAATTCACTACTATTAGAAAGACTTAGCCTAATTTTGGCCATACGAGACAATTATGATGAGCGAAACTTGTTTTAGACCCACAAGCATGGCAAGGTCTTTGCAGGTTCATGTCTTGTTAGGGTGGAGTACCGTTCTGTGTATCCTATGCTGGGTTTAGCATGAGAGCACTCCAGGCTTACAAAGCTAAAGCTGTTCTTAATTGAAAGAACTATTTGCAGACATGTTGCATCTGCAAGTGGGCGTATAAGTCGAGCAAAAGATTGCTTCCCAGTCCTTCAGCCGTCTTCTTCAATAAGTATGTGCTTATCGCTCTAATGTTGGGAGTTCAGAGTCGTGCGGGGGGATGCGGAGCTAGAAAATGTGGAGATCCAAGGTAACACTGCTATTTTGATTTGTTATCCTTACTAGTTCAGAATAAGGTGAATATCACTGCTTGGCTTTGTTGCTATAAAGTGTGCAAATTAGACTTACTGGGGTGCCCTGCTGACTATATCTGTACTGTACTTTGCTCCCCAGACAAGGAAGCATAAAAAGTCCAGTGTGTTCTTTGCTTTGCTTAGTAAGTAGACAAATAAAACTGATTTTGCTTGAGAAACAGAAATGTTTCAGTTCAGTCCTGCCTGATTCAAAAGTACATGTAAGGCGGGGGAGGGGGGGGAGAAAAAAACTTCAGATACACTATCATTCGTATTATCCATCATAGAAGTACAGGATACCTCCAGCTCAGTCCACTGACAATTATTTTCTTTAAAGACAAGATGAAAATAGTTTAATCATAGCATTTTTTCCTCACTGATTAGTGAATTGGAAAAATGGGGACACAGCAGAGGAAATCTTACTGGTTACATTAACAGTGCTAAACTAGTGCTACCGAAACAATCTAGTCATTCCTCCAGGAAAGAAAAAGAAGAGCAAGAATAACAGACCAAGAGCAGAGAATTTAATTTTTTTCTGGATCTTTACTCCGATAAAATTTTCCTATCTAATCCAGCTCTAGCTTTAGCTAAGAAAATGATGTCTCATGTAGTGAGTTACAGTAACATCCCTGTTAGTTTTAGAACAGCTGCACAGAAAGTAGTTCCATTTATTTATTTAGATTAGTGCAAAAAAAGAAAGGATCTCTATTGAAAACACGGGTACCTCCACCTTGGCGGAAAAAGAAATAAGTAAACAAAAATCAAATAGCAACTTCAATGGCAACCCCACAAATAAGCAGAACTCTGCATCCTGTGGAATGTAAAGCCCTTTTTCTGTGCAAACCAAAGCATTTACAGAAGCTAACCTTGCAGCATGCAATCTTATCTGATAATATTTCTAGAAGAAATTTCACTCCACACAACTGGGCAAGGTGCATGCATAATTTTATTAATGTATATGACTAACATCACCTCAATGGGCTAGCAACCTCCATATTAAATGCATAATGCATTACCTTTCCCCCACCTTTCTGTTCAGTATGAATCATATCTTTACTCCTTAAACTAGATGCCGTGATAAAAGCCCCACTCTGGCTTTCTTCAACGTCTTTCGTTTGGGATAAGATCGGAACAATTTGACATTATGCAATTTAATGCAATGTACCAATGGTAATCTTTCCCTTCTTTCTGATGCTGGTGATCTGCCAGTGAACACAGCTGGGAATCTCTCCATTTACTTGAACCCAATTTCTCTGAAGCTTTAGTTGTCCATTCAAACACAATGAAATATTTAACTGAAGCTCTTAGTGCTGCTTAAGAGTCATTTCATTTCAGCAATAACCACTAACTAGCCCCACTGTACTTTTAGAGCTAATTTTCCCTGCTGTGTCCGAATGGGTATGAACTCCCACCATCTATCCCTTTAAAATTTTCAGCTTAACTTTTTAAAGCATGTTGTATTACCACCTCCCTTCCCTGCTCCTTGTGTTAAATATTGAGCTTTGCTATTTACAAGTTCAAGATTCTGATGTTTTTTTTTCCTGAAGTACATTTCTAGGAGATACTTTCACTTGTAGTGCTCCAGAGCTTTGCTCCTTCCTATTTCAGATGCTAATAACTGCTTTGAAGGTTCTTTCTTTACCTTGTTGAAAAGTTTACTTTGCAGTACAGGTGACAGAGCTTTGCTTTTTTGCTGAATAGAAACTGCACCAATTTCTCTTCACTATACTCTTACTTCTTCAAACACATTCTATATTCAAACCACTTAGCCACAATGGATGCTTCCATGGATGCAAGTTGCCCATGTGTGTACAAAGGGTAGCTCCTACCAGAAGAAGCATCCACCTCCCATGAGAGGGCAGACAGAAGGTTATACAAGAAGTATCTGTACATCATAGCCAAAGACCCTTGGGAAAACTTGTCAGTGGCAATGGTTGTATTTTTACACTGACAGGAGCTGTTCAGTATCTCCCATTACTTTTGGTACCCTTACAGAGATGTTTCAGACTGCAACAGTGGGACCAAGGAATGAAACAAACTCTGTAATTAATACTGCATTATCAATATCTCTTGAGAGACAGCCATGTATTCTTATCAATTGCATTTACTTATAAGCTTATAATTCAAGTTGCTAAAGGCAAATGACGCATCTGTGAGAGAATAACGATAAATTGGCTGAGATGGGAAGAGACCTCTGGAGATCTCTTGCCCACCTCCCTGCTCAAAGCAGGGTCACCTAGAGCAGGTTGCCCAGAGCTGTGTCCTGTCAGTTTTTGAATATCTCCAAGGATGGAGGTTCTGCAGCCTCTCTGGGCAACTGTTTCTGTGTTCAGTCACCCTCACAATATAAGTATATATATTTTTGTTTAAATGGAATTTCCTGTCTTTCAATCTGTGCCCAGTGACTCTTGTTCTGTCACTGGATACCACTGAGGAGAGTCTGGCTGTGCCTTCTTACGTCATCCCATCAGATATTTACACGTATTGATCAGATCCTCCTGAGCCTTCTCTTCTCTGCGCTGAACAAGTCCAGCTCTCTCAGCTTGTCCTTGTGTGTCAGATGCTCCTGTCCCTTCAATGCTTCTGTGGCCCTTCTCTGGATATGCTCCAGTATGTCCCTGTCTCCTTTGTACTGGGGAGCCCAGACCTCAACCCAGTGTCTCACCGGGGCTGAGCAGAGGGAAAGGATCACTGCCCTTGGCCTGCTGACAATAGTTTGCCTAATGCAATCTGTGAGGTTGTTGGCTCTCTTTGCTGCAAAATTGCATTGCTGGATCATGTTAAGCTTGTTGTCCACCAGGACCCCCAAGTCTTTTTTTGCAAAGCTGCTTTCCAGATGGTATGACCCCTCCCTGGGGCAGGACTTTTCATTTTCCTCTGTTGAACTTCATGAGATCTTGTCAGCCCACTTCTCCAGCCTGTCCAGGTCCTTCTGAATGGCAGCACAGCCATCTGGTGTGTCAACCAGTCCTCCCAGTTTTGTATCATCTGCAAACTTGCTGAGGGTGGGCTCTGTCCCATTATCCACATCATTAATGAAGTATTGGCCAGCATTGGCCCGGTACCAACTCTTGTAATGCACATATTCCAGTGACTGATCTCCATCTGGGCTTTGCGGTGCTGATCACAAGTCCCTGAGCCCAGCCATTCAGCCAGCTTTCCATCCGTCTCGCTGTCCCCTTATCTGGATCATACTTCACCAGTTTGTCTATGAGGATATTATGGGAGACAATGTCAAAAGCCTTGCTGAAGTCAAAACAGACAATATCATTTACTCTTTCCTCATCCACCAAGCCAGCCAACTAATTGTAGAAGGCTATCAAGTCTGTCAGGCATGATTTTCTTTTTGTAAATTTATGCTGACTACTCCAAATTATCTTCTTGTCCTTCATGTGCCTGGAAACAGTTTCTAGAATTAGTTGCTGCATCACCTTCCCCGGGATTGAGATTACCTACTGTCGGGTGTGAAGCGCACCCTTTCTGTGTCCAACCAAATAGAATATGTATATAATGACAATGCACAGAATCTGATCCTTTAGCTTTGTCCTTAGACACTGCTCAAATACCGCCAAGGAGTTTATTTAGGTGCTTCTGAAACTGTTATGCTCAAGCTTGAACCTTGGAAGGCCCCTGATGTCAGCCAAGATGGAGGCCATTCCATGAATGCGGCTTAGGGAAAAGTGGTCCTTCCGCACGCAGGCGATCAGGGCTACTCCATGCCCAACTGAACAGCCAAGGTCTCAGCGGTGCACGGCACCTTCGCCGGGCGCAGTGGGAGCGCTGGCCCCTGGTGCTGCTCCTCTCTGGGGGCCTTGCAAGAGTCTAATTTGCTTTAGTAAATAGTAGAGCATTACTAAAACAAAGAAACAGCTTAAAGAAATTAAGGGGCTCACTGGTAATAGTTCTTATTTGTGTGACGTGGGAAGATAAATCTCGAAAAAATTTAGATCATCTCTAATAAACTAAAATAGAGACTGTATGGCTGGCTCAGTACCTGGCCTCCAGTTCTACCATTAAAAAACACTAGAGGCTGGTTGTTAGAAAAAGCCAAAACAAAGCAAAACTTCTCAAAAAGTCTCTGTTGTTTGGCATGGATTTTGAAAAAAGAATGATTATATTGACAGACTGTAATCACTGCCTTTGTGCTTGTTGCTTGAAATAACCAAAACAGAGAGCTAACAAAGAGCAGCAACATAAATGGCAAGGGCTGGTTCTCTGTTTTGCCCTAAAGATTTCTAAATCTTCTTTTTTCTGGAAGAGACATCTTTACTTTGGCAGCCACTTTTCAGAGAGTGGTTGACCTCTGCTTGTTATCACCGTCACTGAAAGGTAGCGCAGTTGCCTTTGTTTCGGGGAACCAGACTCCCAAAGGGACTCCTGTGTTTGCTCTCAACTTCCCTGACCAACACAAGGATATCTCCGAGGTCTTAACTCCCCTTAGCTTATCTCTCCTCATGTCTAAACTCTAGTTTAGGGAGCGTATGGGAAGGAACATTTCAGAGCACAGTGACCCTTCCCTCTCCCACTGCACGTGTTCACAGGCCAGCGAGTTCTTTCATGGGTACCTTTGAGTCTGCAGCTATTAGGCACACAAAGTCTGTACAGCAATTAGTCTTCTAAGTAGATATATTAACTTTTGACTGTACCGTGATTGAACTCTCTTAAAGTTCAAGTGTTAAGGCTTGATTAATTTATCTTGGCTCTTGGTGCTTCACCTTAAATTTACTGTAACCCTCTGCAGCATACAGTATCCTGCAGCAGATTCCTAAAACTGGCCCTTTGGATCTATGGTAAAAGATTTTCTGACAACTGCCACTTCTAGCTTTGAAGTCAGGGTGGGTCAGGTACCAAAGCTAGAATATCAACTTTTATAACAAGACATGTCAGGTTCACACTGTACACAGGATTATATTGCAAACCTCCCATTCTGTTGCATTTTCCTTTCTTTGTGAATTGTAACTACTGAGGAGACTGTAATACATCATGGCTGTTGTGTTCTGCTTTTAATAACCTCTGCAAGGTACAGTGATACTGTCAGAAAGAAGGAAGGAAGTGAGAAGTCTTGAAAAATACTAAGAATTTGCTCCATCAAAATCTGCCCTAAATTATTTCCACAGTTTTACTCGTCATAGGGGCAGTTAAGTGAAATGCAAAGCATTTTTCTTTCAATAAATTGAGTAAAGACGATAACAATTTTGTCTTCTAAAGAGATGCGTAGAGTGTAACTGCCTAAAATATGTGAGACAGTACTTTAACCAAACAGGTGGTAGAAAGGTTGTAACTACAAGCCCTCTACCTCCACTGAGGGTGGACCTGGCAATGTATTGATTTGACAGAGTAGCTCTAAAATTGTGATAAATAAATCCCATCCCACTGAACTGTTCAGCAGCAATCTCCCACCTGGGTCTGCTAATTTCATTACAGATGAACAAGGTCAGGTTGCCTGGGATACTGAAGGCATCCTGGACAGACTGGTAAATGGTCCAGCTGTATTTTCTAATACTTAATATGTTCTGTTTTCTATTTCCTCCTCCCCTTTGGCTTGATCCAAATCAAAATGTGTCAATGGAAATACATTCATCAGCCAAGAGGTTCAGGACTGGACCTTTGAGAGAACTTTTACAGTGCAGTGTTTTCAAAAAAAGCAGTAAGTAGAAGCCACAGGGAGTCTGAAATATTCTTATGACAACTGATAATCCAGAACAAGGAAAAACTGTAAGGACAAATTCACCATTCAGCATAACACACTTTACTCTGTTAAAAAGGAAAGTTATTTTTTTCCTCTGCAAATGAGACAATATGATGGGGAAATTAAATTAAATGGTGATGTTATTCCCCTGGGGCAAAACAATTCTATTCAATAAATTAATTTTACATCACTAGCTCTTTCCTTTCTTGAAACTGACAGTAATAACCTGACAGCTTAAAGCTTTAATAAACTTCAAGAACTAGGAGACTGTCCTTCCTCAAAAAAAAAGCCAAGTGTATCACAGGTATTAGAGTCTTTCCTTGTTCATTGTAACATAAAAAGTCCTCTAAATTCAATTCTACTTACTGTATTATTTGATGAACCAGACCACTTAAGATAGTTTTTGACAGCATGCAGTTTTAGTATCTTAATGTTCCCATTCTTCAGAAGATACTCAAAACCTCAATGACATTTCCCATTAGGTGGCTCTAAGTAAATATTATACGAAAAGGGCAAACACATGGAGGAAAAGTATTCTGTCTCCGAGACAGTCCTGTTTCTTAAAAAAGAATAAGTCATTCTGTACAGGCTGCTGTGTGAGTTAAGCCAGAAGGCATGAGCTGGTATACCCAGTGTCTTTGAGGGTTAGGAGATCTCTCATCACCAGTGTCTGAATTTGAAATAAAATGCATTGTAATTTTAAACATAGCATTTGTCTTTTCTTTCTTTCTTTTCCTCTTTCTTTCTTTCTTTCTTTCCTTTGTTTAAAATTTTAGAAGGGAAATAATCAGCAGTGGAGTCTATCCACCAATAAACCCAACATGCTCAGAATCCCGTGACAGTAGCTCAGTATCTTAAATTTTGTATAGGAGAGCTTGTGCAGCTGCTGCTGTGTCTTCTGAATAACTGCAAGGGGAAATAAAGGACTCTGACTTTCTTCCTCAATCTCTTTTTATTTTTAATTCTCAAAGTCAGCCCACAAGTGCAAATATTAACCCCCAGCCCTAGAATAAGTCATGTCTTTTATCATTCTTCTCATAAAAACTTTATGTTTCTCCGAAAGTATTTTACAACCGTGACAGAAAGCGCTGTGACAGATTCCGGTAGAAGAGGACCAAGAGAAAGCCTGGGAAGTCAGCCAGAAATTAAGAATGATTCTTCTTTTTCACCCGCTCCAGGGTATGACATCATCCCCTGTACTTCGATGCCTCCATACAAAGCCTTTGGATAACAAGCCAAACATATTGTGCCAAATATCTTTGCTATTATTATCATTTTTCATTTGGGGATGATTCTGATAAATGATTTGTAAATGCAAAAAGGCCATTAAATGGAATAATAAGGAGTTGCTCAATTCCTCAGCTGCACTGAGTAGTTCCAATTAGAGTCTGAAGGAGGAATATTGCCTTTCTATCAGTCAAGCCTGTGACACAGCACATCTCCCTGAGGTCATGGGTCCTGGATACTCAAAGAAAGATGTCACTTGTATTCTCAAATAGATTATAGAGGTTTGCTAATCAGTAAAAATAGGAGTCTCCCTAAAGCATTCATTGCGTACTTGGGCAGAAAGGGCACTTTAATGGCCTAAATTCAAGGCCCTCGAGCGCTATCATTATTCAAAGGACATTTTGGAATACTGAGTAATTAAGTTGAGTATTTGTTAGTTATTTCTCAGTACTGAATAAGACAATTACTTTTAAATGTTGAACATCATTTCAATCAGCTGAACACCTTCTTTTCTCCCATTCACAACAACTTATTTTAGGATGCAAGAGCAAACTATTAAAAGAAGATGAAAACATACAACTTTAAGGACAGGAAATATTCTTGTTAAAGACTGGGCTAGCTGTTTGCCAAACACCACCCCTCTTCCCAACTTCTTCCTCTGGTCTCAGTGAGCCCCAAATAAATTTAGGAGACATAGTGTCTAACAGAACTAAGATCTAGATCTGGAAAGGTACAGTGCAATGCTGTAACAGGGTTGATTACAAAAAAAGAGCACCCAGGGTTGTTTTTTTTTTTCTTTTCAGGAGTTGCTCAGTGCTTTCTCAAACTGAGGACTTGGTAAGCAGTTTGTGCAATGTAGAACTAGTGTTGTCATCATTGTAGTCAGCAGAAAACCTTTCCTCAAGTTGATTAGGAGTGTAGCTGGAATCCCAATGGCCAGCTTAGATTTAACTGGCACCCCTTGCTAAAGTTATGAGGAGGTTGGTTTGCATATATGCAAGTGCACTTGGGGCCCCAGATATAAAAAGGCAAGAATGAGAATGTGTTCTGGTAAATTCTCTATTCAATTCTACTGAAAATATTGATTTAAATTGATTCCCTGCCTCTACTGTTTTTCACAGAAAACAAACAAGAGGTCATTTTTAAGCCCTAGGGCCTATGGGCTTTGGTAATTATGGAAATTTTTTTTGAAAGACTCAAAAGAGCAAATTGACGATGGTCAGGCAACTTTATTAAAACCTTATATTAATAACACCTAAATTCAGCCCTACTTCTCAGCAAGTCACAGGGTCTGGAACATGGTCTTAGCCATTCTTACAAGGTCACCCAGGTGATTTTGTTTGACATACGGCAGCAATTCGGCCTCCATTTCTTTTCCCACTGGGCTTATTTAACATACATATCAGAGATGAGATTCTTTTATAGTACTATTGGCATAATGATAATGCCTTTATAATAATAGTGATTTTACATTTTATTAAAAACATTAATAGGGAATTACTGCTCCTATGAAAACAGCAAAGAACAAGAATGAATCATACACTTTCATTCTGTAAATTCCATCTTTTGGCATCAAACTAAATGTCATTACAATTTCTTTTTTAAAGCACCAAATTTGAAACAAACAGACCATTAGACTTTTAGTGCCAAATAAGTCAGGTTGTTCAAGGAACATATGAATGGTATATCTGCAACAGTATGAAGTTTATTGTTTATTCCCATTTTCATACCTATTTAAGATTTACTAGAGTATTTAAATATGGATAAAATAATTAGAACATCCATTATGTGTTATTACTGCCATTAGCTATTGGGTTCTTTTAAAACCTGTGTTTTGGAAACATATTTACATCTGGAAGAGACTAAGTAGAGAAGAACCCTTCAATTTCCCTCAACTTATCTACAGATGTGTCTGAAAAACCTCAGGTGGCTACCTCACATAGTGTCCTGGTTTCAGCTGGGATAGAGTTAATTTTCTTCCTAGTAGCTGGTATAATGTTGTGTTTTGCATTTAGTTTGAGAAGAATGTTGATAACACACTGATGTTTTCAGTTGTTGCTAAGTAGTGTTTAGACTAAAAGCCAAGGATTTTTCAGCTTCTGATGCCCAGCCAGCGAGAAGGCTGGAGGGGCACAAGGAGTTGGGAGGGGACACAGCCAGGGCAGCTGAGCCAAACTGGCCAAAGGGGTGTTCCATATTGTGTGACATCATGCCCAGTATATAAACTGGGGGGAGTGGGGGTGGGAGATCACCGCTTGGGAACTAACTGGGCATCGGTCAGCGGGTGGTGAGCAATTGCATTGTGCATCACTTGCATATTCCAATGCTTTTATTATTACTGTTGTCATTTTATTAGTGTTACCATTATCATTATTAGTTTCTTCTTTTCTGTTCTATTAAACTGTTTGTATCTCAACCCACAAGTTTTATCTTTTTTTTCCTTCTGATTCCCTCCCCCATTCCACTGGGTGGGGGGCAGTGAGCGAGCAGCTGCGTGGTGCGTAGTTGCTGGCTGGGGTTAAACCACGACGCAGCCATTAAGACCCAGCTCAGTCCTGCCCTGCAGACACCCTCCATACCTCAGGTTTACAACCTCCCTCAAACAGCAAGTGTTTCTTCTCAGATTTCAGAACCAAAGAAGCAGTTTTTATCATTCACAATGGATGTTTTGTGTGGTCCAGCCCCTTCATCTCCCGCTCCTGCATCCGTTTTTCATCTGCTCACTGATTGTCCTGTTGGAGGAGGAACGAATACTTTGTGGGGATTGCAGGACCGTTAAGGAAGTAGTGGGGTGAGGTTGGGAAGAGCTGATGCCTTGACAGTGTGAGAAAGAGAGGGAAGATCTACCCATATAAATGTGTCAAGAGTATTCTTATTTCAAACACACACACAAACACACACACACACACACACACCCCCCCATCCCTAATTACTAAACTCTGTCCAAGGGAGACATTACCATTAAGACCTTGAAAAAGAGATGAAACAGGAAAAAAAGGATGTGTACACTTATTGGGTGGGATTCATCTCACTTAACTTTAGACATCTAAAAATTATTCATCTGAGTTAGTCATCCCTGACTACCCTCAAAGTCAGCAGAGAGAAATAGGCACACCTAAAAGGCATTTATCCTTCCTAACTTAGAAGAAGATGAATTGCTCTTCAGAGTTACCTGCTTCTCTCCATTGATTATAAAGGGGACCATGAAGTAAATAACTCAGACAACTGACTTTTAGACATCTGGAAATTAGGCAATATGAATCTTTTCCCTTCTTTACCCCTGAGAAGGGCTGATTTTCATCCTCAGAACTTTGAATTAAAATGGTTTCTAAGTTCTGGTTGCATTTTGGTTGCATTTTGATTTTTTTCAATCGTTGTTAAATTGAAATTTTGCAGTTAAAGCTGCATTTAAGGCACTTAAAATATGAGGCTGTGATTCTACCCAGGAAATATATCAAAGACTTCTAATGCATTTCTAGAGCAATCATCTAGAGAATAAACACATACAAAAGCTTGGGTAACCAGAGATCCTACAGATGCAGTCAGAAATATGTTGACCAAAGCTGAGATTTTTCATGTACAAAATATTAAAAATAAACAGGATAAATATTCAGTGGAAATACAAAACAGTACTACTACCTCTGAAAAGCTCTGTGAAGTGAAAAATCCTTCCAAGTTTTATTTTAGTATTCTAGGTTAGCTAATTCACTAATAATAAGAGTAGTATTTCACTTCTTTAAAATTATCTAGAAGTCATTGATTCTGTAAGTCTTTCTAAGGACTTTGAAAGTCCTTGAAAGATTTGAATTAAAACTGAATTATTTTTTGACTGTGATAAAAATATGGTTCTGACTATGTTCCCAAAGTGTGTACATTGAATTTAGTTTTCAGGATTGGTTAGGGTAGAACTTTTTTTTTCTTCTGAATTAGAGTCATAAATTTATTGAGGAAAAAAGGTACCATCATTTTGATCAGTATCTTCATGGTAACAGTATTTCATGAGGGTATAAAAGATCATTGCTCAGTTTCTTTTTTGAATTGGACAGTTTTAAGTAACAGCTTTCATGAAAGGCTTTGAATCATAATGCTGTGAGGTATATGGGAAGGAGCTAACTTTTTAAGGATGGTTACTGTAACTGAATTAATCTGTGGGCTGGAATGCCAAAAGGGAAGTCTCAGAACTCCTCCACTTCATTAAAAATATGTTTAAATCTTGGTCTACAAATGCTAATTCATAGACATGTCAGTGTTCATTCCGATTTTTACAAGGTGTGGTTTCATTCTCCTTTTTGGAAACTACCTTAACCAAAAAAGAGAAACAAAGCATCACAGTGAAATATAAATGTGTTTCTAAATGAAAAAGTAATCACTAATTATTTATTTAAAGGTTTTGTGTTGTGCCTATTCAGTTACAAGTTACTTCAAAGAAATAATTCACCTCACTAGAATCTGGGTGGTGAAGCCCGTGTGGCGAGACTCACATGTCCAGGAAGAAGAATTTGAGTGGCTTTGTTTGGAAGAGCTTTTTGTTTATTTACTGTTTTTACTGGATAAAGAGGTTCTTCTGTTGGTTATTATGGAAACATTTTGTCAAAGAGGAACATTTGGCAGCAAAAACTCACTCTAAATTTATCAATATATATATTTGGACAAATGTTTCCAGATGGTTTTCTGGGTCTTGGACTTTCACAAAGCAACACAAAACAAACACTTGTCTTTATGAAATATTCTAGCTATGAAATGTTATATTTTCCATTCATTGAAGTAATGTTTTTAGTCAATCTTGATCTGGTAAAACAGAATAAATCCCTCCAGCAAGCTGAACTTACTGACACTGTTTAGTATTTATACACAGCAGGGAGGCTAGTCTGTCGCAGGTATTTGCACTTTTTAAGGGCTCTGCAGTGTATCAGAACACACTTATGTGTATCTGTAGATGAGGTGCTAGCTCTTGACTGGTTCCTTTTTGGAGGTACAACAGGTGGACACAAGGGCAGGAACACTGGGAACATGTGAATTATAGCAGAATGCAAGTTGACGTGCTTTTAAACTTTAGAAATGTGTAAAAACTTGTAAACAAAATGAGTCCCTTCATAGCTGTGTAGTCTGATGCTTTCAAAAGATAAGGTTTCTTGGAGCATCTCCATAGGTTTTTGTAAACTGATGCATAGTAACTATTAAAATCCTCTTTTTCACCCCGTCATATAGGCTCAGCTGCAGGTAAAATATTAGATTATGTTCAGCTTTCACACACTAAAAATCCATTAAGCTGAAGATGGGAAAAGCTTTAAGTCTGTGCTTGGTGCTGTACTGAGAAAGAAAGACTCAAATACTTGCTTGAGGTTTTGTGCTAGTGAGGGTTTATTCTGGTTTTATGACATTGCCAGTTCTCCATTTTCTGAAGTCATTTGGTCAAGTTGCTTTTTAGTGAAGGATGACCTATAGAGCCTGGGAATCAGTACAAATAACAGTTAAAAACCTTTAGCCTTTATTCTTAGAAAAGGATATAAACTGGGGGGGGAAAAATCCCACACAAACCACCCCAAATTCCCCAACCCAATAGATTTTTATGAAGAGTTAATTTTTTGCAGGTAGATGTCTGAAAAAGACAGGTGATCCTTGTACACTGACATATTCCTAACATATCACTGCTTCAGATCCAATTCCTATCAAGCACATTCTATAAGAAGCTTCAAAATAAAAATCAAATACAAGGTTTCAAAACCCAAATTTAGTATGAATTTGTCCATCGATTTGTTCTCTGCTTCTATGGGAATCTCAACGTTTTTAAAAAACTTATTATTCACTTATCTTTCTTCTCAAAAAAAAAAAAAAAGCAAGTGAAATTTAACATTAGTTGGACTATGTATGATGTGTAATCTATCAAGATAAATTTTTAGTAATTTTCTTGTCTAGTTACCCATGCTCTGTGCTCCATGTCTGAGTTGTATGTTCTCATAGCTAGGTACTAATGAGATTACTGTGAAAGAAGATAAAGTTGGCATCACTCCCTGCAGCTGTGTAGGGCTGTCTACGTGATTTTGGAGCCCATGTGACATGTGCTTGCATGCTCTGACTCACCAGTGAGAGCAGAACACTTCATCACTAATCTGTTGGGAGATGGCAGAACCGGACAATCTGAACAAGAGACAGTATGGGTGGATTTACAGAAATCAAGTATACTGACGTAAAAAGTAAAATTCAAGTTTTAGAAGCATACAGGGAAAAGGACCTTACTTGATCAAGATAAATTCATATATTTCTCATGATTAATGGATATGATATGAAGAAAACAACCTGTAAAGCTCTTCCAAATCTCTACAGCAGCCTGTCTTTGCACACTCTGTTGTGCTACTCAAATGCTTGACCTTTGCTGGTTTCTGCTTTTTACTGTACAAAATTATGAGGATTTTAGCACCTGATCACACAACATCCAGCACTTCAGCACCTCTTCATTCACTCTGCCATCTGTAATATTTCCCAGCTTCTGGTCGATGAAGTCTGTAGTATCTAGTTAAACAGTATGCTCTATTAGTGTACATTATGGTTTTTATTATGCTGATGTTAAAAGTTTAACAGTGAGGGCTGACAAGCTAAGATTCCTACTTCATTCTGCCAACATACCTTCAGTCTTGTTATCCTTGCCTTGAGCTTTTCTTAGCACAAATTATTGATTGTGCCCAGTCATGCTAATTTGTGTTTCTGACATCGAACAGAATATGTCCACCTTCTTCGGTCAAGCCATGAGAGAGAAATTAACCTTGGGCTCCTGACACGGTATAATAGAACTGAACTGGGATCTAGCATCATCTCATGGAAAGATTTGTACAGTTTGTTTGATTTTTCTTTACTTCTTGCCTATAGAAGAGGTAATTATGAGACCAAATTGTCCTACAAATTGTTTCTTGGGATCAAACTATTAATTGATACCAGCATTATAAAGCTTTGACAGAATGTTTCTATAGCAGTTTTAAGAAGATTAAATCTTTTTAATTTCTGAAATTAACCAATAAATATTGATCACCAGTGCCCTTATTTTAGACAAGGACAAAAGATGTGGGTTTAGGAAAAACAGTAGTTTGTATTTAGAAAACATTTGAGCAAAAATATAGATTTTGAACAAAATCTCTGAAGATGAAAATAATATCATTGCCTTCATGTCCAGAAAAATATATCAGCAGTTCAACCTAACTACAAACCTGAGTGTGCCTGCAAGACTCTGGATTAGCTTTCAGTCCTTCACTGTACGTATTTATTACCATCACCTCCGTTTTTCAGACAAGAAAATCAGGAAAAGAAAGCTTAGGCTTTTTCCAAAATCGTTCATAAATTTTGAATAATGGAGTAGTAGGATTTCAGATTGAATTCTCAAACCAAAGTAACCATAGGCTTTTTGACCACATTATAAAATAGGTCTCAGTGACTCCTTCGAGGATGTATGGAAGAGAAAGCAGTGGAATTCAAACCTTGTTGTTTCCTGGTCTGTGCTGTAATGACAAGGGTGTCATTACTATGAAAACAAGGCCTGTGCTAAAGGAAAGTATATAATAATGACAGAAACAGCTCTGGATGGCATTTATATGAACCTCAGGTTCAGGATGCAGAGACTTTTCTTATTACAATATGTGAGTATCCTTCAATACTGTACTATAAATCCCACAGATATTTCCTGCAGCCTTGACACACTTGATTTCAATCACTTTTGAATTCATATTTAACAACGATAGCTGGTAGATGAATACTGTGTCAAAAGAAAGCAAAACCCAAGAAAATGGAAACAATAAAAATAAATGAGAATTAAATGAGGGAAGAATAGTTGAAATAAAACAATAAAAATATGAAAAGACAGTCAGGGACAATGGAGAAGGAATAAAAATTAAAGTGAATTTGAAAAACTAAAAATAACACTAGATTGCATCTTCTGATTTAGGACTGAATCAAGCAATATATTGGAGTCTTTTATAATCACAGGTTAACTTTTATCTCCGAAAGTAATCTCATTCATTTTTTCCCCTGGGACTACCCACACAAGTGGCTTCCCACAAATGTGAGAAATGGGTTCAAACTTACTGGCCCATATCATTGGATAAGGAGAAAAATAAACTGGGTTCTTATTTGAGAGCAAATGCATGCATCTTCTTGCCTGGATGTGAGCTGTCTGAGGACATGAGCTTAAGTAGCAAAACTGTAAAACGTAACACTGATTACACTAATCCTCCTGAAATCCATGCAGACTTGTCTAGCATCCCATATAGAATGTTTCAGATAAAACACTGAACTGTGAAAACTTCCCTGTTTAGGTTTACTAACCCTATAACATATTTAGGTGCATATCCTGATACCATTGATCTTTCAGAAGAAAAAAAAAAATCACCTTCTTGACGCGTCAGAAAAAAACACAGCACCAAAGCAGATGGCATTTTGATTCTTAGATGTGTGTCATGTTTATTCTGGATTTTGTAAAACACTTAGTGACTGATATGGAAGAAATTGAAATATATAGGAGCAGCATTTCCAGGTGTGAAGCACTTGAACCGTACCGAAAATATGTGATTCTCTGGTACAGAGAAGTGGGCACCGAGGGTCCAGAGCAGTATGTCAATGAAGCCAGCTACCAGGGAGACCTGTTTGCATGTGTGTGGCTCTGAGTGTGAGGCAACTGGGACACCAGGCGATCCAGGGAACAACACTGGTTAAACTGGGTGTTTACGGCCAGTTGCTGGAGGGATCCTCGGTGTGTGTGTGTATCTGTGAGTGGGGGGGTGTGTGTGTACGCACCTGTGAGTGAGGAGGGGTCTGCACTGGCAGCGGGAGTGGGGCTGTGGACCCAGAGGGCTCGTATATCCAGGTGCCAGCAGCCAGCGCAGATTAGGACCCAGTGGCAGCTACCAGAGGGACTGTCTGCTGGAGCATACCGTATTGTATATATTCCTATGTAGTTTCCACTGCCTTTCATTCTGCTCAGCCAGAGAGGGGAACAGGATGAGGCCATCGGTGCTGTTTGTGTTTGCATGAGTGCTGTGTTTTCTGTCCGGGTTGATCCATGGGGCCAGCCGCGTGTGCATGTATATATGCATTGGGTGTACGTGTGTGTGTACCTACCGGGAATACATGCTGAGATTCGCTACTGGCTCGACCTGGGGGCTTGGAGCTCACCTCTCCTCTATCGGCTTGCCAGATGCACCAACCCCGTACGCCGCGGTGGCTCTGCTCCTCATACGGACCTGCAGCGAGAGTGCCCGAGGTTAAGTGGAATAAATTATGAGCCTGAAGTTATAAAACATAGTGGCTGACTGCAAAAATAGTCCTGAAATGCACACGTATTTGTTTATCCTCATAATACTGCTTCAAATACAAGTTTTAGACTGTGAAAACTGTTCCATTTCCATTTAAGAGGTACGTTGAAAGCAGGTACTGTTTAGGTGCATGTCCTTATAACAACATTCATTTTTCATTGAATTTCATTACTGCCTCTTGTAAAATAGGGATAATGACATTGATTTCTTTAAGAGAACTGCTTCTCAATATTTTTATTGCTATGCTGGACTAAACTTTCCTTAGAAAAGCAAAAAAAAATCAGATATAAGGGCCATCATGTCTAATGTTGCTGCAATGATTTTCATTTACAATCAAATAAAAGGAAGAGTAAACTTGACATACCCTTTTCTCACTTGTATTTTTCACCCCATTTTGTTTTCTTGCTCACCTATGTAAGAATGAGTGTATGTAGCATTTGTTCTGTAACGTATTTCTCTTCTGCAGTCATACAGTAATGCAGAGGAGGGGAATTACAGGTTTTTTTCTGGACTACTTTGAATGTTTCTTGGATCACAAATACTCTACAGATTACAGGTGGAGAAACATTGCTTGAAAACAGTTTGAGATCTTGTGATGGAAGTAATATATAGGAGCAAAGCAGTACTACCACCAAAGAAGATAGCTGCAAACATCCTGTGTGCTTTGGCTATGAATTCACACCCTGTAGGCAACAACAACCTTTTTTCTTTGGCATAAAAGCAATGTTTTAGTCTTGAACAAAATGCTCTTTTATAGCAGCACAAAGTGCGTTTAAAAAATGTATTATTAAAAATTCTATTGAATTGAACATTAACATTTCTGAACATATAAAAAAAACCCCTCTGTAACAGTAAGAAAATACTCAGCATTTGCCTCAGTTCCCACTGAGGATAGCAGGAGCTTAGCCCTATATTTCAGTGGAAGCAGAGGTAGGCCAGAGCTGAAAACTTTCCAGAATTCCTTCTCAACTCTTTCTTCTTCCCATGTGAAGTCCCAAAAGAGAACAAACAAAACAAAAAGAAAGGAAGAAACCCAACAGGCTCTGAACTGTTTCCCCGCTCCCTGCCGTTCATGAAGGACTTCTGCATGGCCTCATAAATTCTGTGGTCAGAGGCAAATTCCTTGAATTTCTTCCACTGTGGAATCACTGGGGAGCCATAGCATGCCAACAGTCTGCTGAGGGATGCTCCACGCACAAGCAATGGGGAGTTTTGTGTTTGGGAGCTGATGGAACATACCCCACAGATCTGCCATAAACTCATCGCTCTGTCGTATCAAAACAGTTTGTTATATTTAGGTACCAGCTGGAACTAATGACTAGCTCTTTGAGATCTTGGTTATCATATGAGTCGTGACCTAGTGAGCTAAGTAGAGGGCTAGGACAGGAATATTGGAGACCTAAGTTTGGCTATGCACTTGATTTTCTCTTAGGGTCAAAGAAGCAAACAAGATTTTCAGTTGCATTAAGAAAAAGGTAGGGATTCTTATTGGAAGTATTGGTTTAGGTAATGTCATTACAATCTTATGCTCGTACAATTATGCATATTGTTACACCCCCGCCCCCCTTTTTTTATGTAGCAAAGTTGTGGAAGGGCTTGGAATAAACTCACTTTAGGAGAAATTGAGAAAGTTTGGGCAATCTGTTTAGCACAGGAGTAGACCATCATATGAAAAGACTGAAAAGAACAGTAAAAAAAGAAGGTATATACATCTAAAAACCCCAACTATAAGCAATCTTTTTCTTCTCTCTGACATCAAAAGTAAAAAGTGAAACAATGAAAATTTTGAAGTCAACGAAAAGGAAATACTATTATGTTTAACAAAAAGTCCAGTTGTGGAACTCTCATGGGATATTATTGAACCAAAGTGTTAGCCAAATTGGAAAGGCATGAATGTGATTTCAGATTCATAACAAAGCTTAACAGCTGTTCTTTAAGTGGACAGAAATAAAATGCATTATGATGAACAGCTAAAACTCATAGATTCATGCAAAACATTTTTTTTTTTAAGTCATGATAGCTAGTTATAGAAATTGTATGCCATTTTCCTAGTAATAGAGTTCAGGCTTTGTGTCAAAAAGAAGATACAATGCTATAAACAGTCTTTAATAATAGTATAATGTAATGTAATGTAATGTAATATAATAAGCACAATATCATATACAAATCTTGCACGAGTCTTCTAAGATTTCCTGTGAGAAACAGGAGTAGAATATAGTCTTTTAAGGAAGGTTCATCTTCTATACAGACATCATCTCAGGGTTACATTTTTTTAATTTTCAGTAATGTCAGTCCAAATTGGCAGAGAGAGACAGGAAACAGCAAACATAATTAAGTTAAAGTATACTGAAGAGGGATGGTTCTCCAGAATTCAACAACCAATGGTAGAGACCAGAGCTGAGGATCAATACACAATGAAGAATTAGAGAGGCAGAAAATATGAGTAAATATATGAGACATTTTAAAATCAGAAACTGGGTATCGATGGGGAATAGAAATCAGATAAAAAGAGAGAAGTAACAATACAGAATGATTAAGATAATTGACATGCTTAAAGAAAACAAGGAATTTAATAATTAAAATATCTACTGTCAAAAGAAAACAAAAGGACAAGTGAAAGAAAATAAATGACTAAACTAAAGGTCAAATCAAACAAAGGAACTATGATAAAATAAATATGGCAACTAAGTTTGGATTTCTAAAAGTTCAACATAGGGTGTTACACTCCTTTTGTCTTCTTGTTTCTTTGTGTTTAACAACACAGTCAGAGAAGTCACTTATTTAATTACAGTCTCTCTTCTTGCCTTCACTACACACATAATTTCTACGTTTCGTAAGAATTGCCTATGGGAGCTCAAGCAAATCACTTAACTCTTCTTTCACCTCAGTTCCCTCATGTGAAAACAGTGAATATAAAGTGTCCCCTTTTCCCCCAAGAGGGTTTATTTTTAATTTTTATTCTATTTTCTTTTGTGACAAACCTTGCTTGAACACCTGATAATTTTTCCAACTGCACCGTGCAAGCCTGTGAGCCGGGGGGCTTTGTTTTCTGTTCTCCGCATTGCTACTCATTTCTTGCCTGACTCCGGATAGGTCACTTAACCTCTGTGGGCTTCTGCTTCCCCATTCATATGGTGGGATAATACTGACCTACCTCAGAGAGGGATGTGAGGCTAAATTAGTGTTTAGAAAGGACTGTTGAAGTACAAGGTGTAAAGTATTATTATGCTGAGTGCTTCACCAGTGAGAAACTAACCTCGCGACTGAAAATCAGTTTAATATATGAAGCCCCAGCAGCTAGCATGGATTTGCTGATGAGAAGGGTGGCTGCCCTTGAGAATGGAAAAACACAGTCCCACACCGCTCTGGCCACATTCACTTTGCTTACTCAAGAGCAGACAATGACAGGCAGGGGCTGGAGGGGGAAGGAGGAGGGGAGGATTTAAAGTTAATCTTGCCATGCGACTGTGTACAAGAATTGCTGTCAGTACAGAAAACTGACACAAGGTAGGGAATGAATCCAAAAGACATAAGCTAAAAATGTGAACAAGGAAGAAGCTTTGCTTTTTCTTTTTCTTTTTTTTTTTTCTCTTTGTTTTATTTGGTGCAGCAATCTAGACTGCCTCCACTGCTCCCTCCCATCCCCCTTCCCCTGGGAAAAAAAGAGGGGAACTCTTATTAACCAGTGCCTCTTTCTACTGTGAGTAGGGAAATGCTTCAACACTAAGTCACTTAACTGTAGGTTACCATGCAGCCATGCTGCTCACTGTGAATTATGTATGGCTATTCAAAGCAGATATTAGACTGCGTGTGCAGATACCACTGTACATATTAGATCACTCCAAATAAGGATACCTCTGGTGAGGTTGGAAAAAAGTCACAGCTCAGACATATTTATGGAAAAGAAGATGTATTGAAGTAGCTGAACTAATAGATCAATGCACCAAAGTTTACGGGTACAAGTGAGATGTCATGGGCATGGTTAAGGGACTTATAATATTCCAGTGAAGTCCCAAGCTTAAAATAAAATAATAAAAAAAAAAGATTAAAACTGCTCTGTCACTTAATTGATAGACCAAACCTGAATCAATCACCCTTGATTGCTGACCAGCTCTCACATTCACCATATGTCTCTGGATTTCTAAATGCAAATATAAATCTTTTCATCACAGGCAGGTTTGAACACAACAAAACCTTAATGGTGAAGTTTCTGTTACTGAGCTGAAAAGAAAGGCAGATGAAGAAGCAGAGATTCTTATTCTGCCACTATCATTCATACAAATTGCTCTCTTGAATCACTGTGGAAAGATAGGTACTTGAAAAGCAGAATCTGGCCCGGAATATCGATAAATATTATAACGTGAACACTCCTTGTAGAACTTACAGTGTGTCCTCTGAGCATGTGTGTGATTGCTGCATGTGCTTCATGCTCTATAATCGCCCCCAAAAGAGGCCATATTATGAATCATTAGTTGAACACGTGTCTTGTCCTTCCCTGCCCCTCAGCTCCCATAGCCTAATCCTATCCCACTCTGTCTCCTCCATGCAAGCTACCATCCTTTCTCTTCCGTCCATTAAAAACATGCAAACAAGCATGACTGATCGTTTCACAGTTCTAGTTAAACACGGAAATAGCCATGCACACATATTTATGTATATACATACAAATATGCGTTTATGTCCATATACCTACACACACCCAAGCACGTATGTATATGTGTATGTATATGTGTATTTCCATGTGTATGTAGTGAATACAGTCAAGGTGACAGTAACCTCCACTAGGGGTAAGTTGTGAGGAATCAGCGACAACAGTTCAATGGTCCAGAGGGTGGAAGAACCTCTAAAACGAGCTCCACTGCCACAAAATTCATAAGGTGAAACCACAGATAACCGATGAGCAGATGCTTCCATATAGCTTTTTCTTAACCTCACGAAAATAATTTGAGAATAACTAAAATACAACCATTAGCACAACAGTTGCCATTAAAAATGTGATTTCTGCGGTGCAGTTACTTGTGGAATGGCATAGCGATCTCCTATGCCGAGCCATGCTTTACCTACAAGAATGCATTCAACACCCTAGGAGAGTAAATTTGATCTGCCAGTAGTAAACTCTTCCTTCTTGTCCTAACATGCACCATGTTTCACACCTCAGCTTTGATCGGATTAAACTATTACCCTGGTAAACCATATACGTATAATAAAAGTATATTCATCTGTTTCCCCACAGCATTCTTATAAGAGGTGATAATTACCATACCCTTGATTCTGCTACCTAGTATATAAATATGTCACCACTCTGTGTGTAAAATCTGATATGCAGCGGGCAAACTTTAGGCAGAGGTGAAGTAGGCAGCTGCCTGTGACAGCAGGCAGGTGGGGGCAGAAGAACAGCCATAACCCTTCACCCTCCCATTAATTTTCCCCGTGCCTGGGCCCTGCGGATCCATGCCAATCGGTGCTCCCATAAGGCCCTGGCACTTGTGCAGCAGAGGCCGCCGCGGGAGCGCAGTGGCTGCCCTCATCCCCATCCTTGCTCCTGGCTGGGAGAGCCCGGCCTGGCCCTGCGGGGCTTCCCCTGGGCGCTCTGCTCCGCGTCTGTCCACGCCGCCTCCCTCACTGCAAAGAGCAGCCCGCTTCGGTGTGGCTCCAGACTCTTGCCTTTGGGGCAGCAAAATTCAGTTTTTCAGTGGTGCTGGTAACTCGGAGACACCTCTGAACGTGCATTTCCAGGGCCACGGTCATAAAACATACCGGTGTAAATTTCGCCCCTGTAGAAGAATAAATAGGTGGCGTTTTTTATTCTCTTTTGGGAAGCATGTACCTCCAGACCTGAAAAACTGCCGTCTTTTTTGTACATGAGGCTCTCCTTAATATACTTGACAAACTCTAATATACAAAAACTTCAGCTGCTAATTCAAGATAATCTAGGTTTTCTACTGGCAAAATTGAAGTAAATATAAATCACTTCCCCTGATGATGTTTACAATATTTATTCATGGACCCTTCAGTATGAAGCACTTTGATTAAACAATTTAGCAAAAGCACAGCAAACCCACCTGCTGTATGCGGAACAAGAACCGAGCATCTCCAAGGTTGTTATGAGCTATTATATGTGTATGAAAAAGATGCTTTACACTTGCAGTCAGAGATCCGGAAAAGTGACAGCTATACAAATATACATGAGCAAAACACAACGACATGGGAAACGATCTATTCCCAGCCTTTTCTGTATGCTTTACGAAAGTGGAAAGTTTTTGAGATTATCTACAGTAATTAGGAGTCCCCAGTTGTGTTTACATGGTTAGCAAGTGTAAAATATGATGACCTGCTGAGGATTTGCAAACAGCTAAGTTATAATGATGGATCGTGGTGAGAGGACATGTAAGATTTCCCAGACTTCTGCTGGGAATACTTCAAAAATAAAACACGTTGTTTTCCCTTGGGGTTTATAACGCCTCTTTGACTTAATCAGCTTGCCTTTTTGCTCTCAAGGAGAAATTTCTCCAATTTTACTCATCGGGAGAAATCACAACGTTCACAGTGTTATGGCGGTGATTTTTTAACTATCTTTTCTCATGGGAGACATTGGCTTAGGGTGACAAATAACTCCCGTGTAAAATTTGGATCATTATCTTGTAAGAATACAATGTTTGAAGAGAGGATATTATATGTATATATGTATGTGTTTCTGTATGTATATTACACATATGTAAGTATATGTTTATGAGTTATATGTATATATATCTTTATAGATAGACATAAAATCCTGATAATTTGAAGAAACAATTTAGCTAACATTAAAAAAAAGTGTGAGAACATCATAACCAAACAAATAGTAATGTATTTAAAATTGTATTAAGGATGTAAAGGCAAATTCTGCATTTAATTTATATTCTCAGAGTGGCCAAGAAAATTATTCCCTTTCTTCATGATGGCATAATGTATGCAAGCCATGCTCACTTATTTTATACAGTAACATTTGAGCAGAGCTATCACTGACTATATGTTTGCTCTTGTGGCTCAGAGAAAGCAAGCAGGGAAATGAGTAATGCTTTATTACTGCCAAACCCTGCTCAAAAGTGAAGAATACCCCTAGGCATAGTTTGAAATGTTACTATAGGGTAGGGGGAGCTTCACGTGTCTCCCTGACAGAGCCACATAAAGCAGAGTCGAGAGGTGAAAATGATTCAGGAGAGCTGCTTTGTAGCTTCAGGACAAGCCATTCCCACCTTTACTTTTATTTCTAGCTAGTACTAGATGAATAATGGGAAAAAGTAAGATTCAAACATTTTAAAAATGGAAACCAAGTGCAACATTTGACAATATTATTCAGTCTACTGTGTCCAGGACACCAGCCTTTTTTAGGCTTCTTATTTCTAGCGCCAGGTAAGCCAGCCAGGATCTGGACTCCACTGTAACATCTATAGGCAGATACTCCTCTTCCCTCCAAGCAGCTGGAGGTGATGGGCTGAAAACAAAGGGTTGGATTAATCTTACCTGGCTTTAGCTGTCTAAAAGTTTAACTGTCATCAAACTTAAACTAATCATTCAAGCTCCCTCTATAGTCCATAGAGAGAAATAGAGACCTGAGAGAGGGATTTCTCTTATTTGAGATGGGCATCTGAGAAAAATTTCACTCCCCTTTGTGCCAGGATTGGAGAAGGATCCTTCCTTAAACGAGATGGCCAATTTTCTTGTTTAAAGCTAAGTGGAATGAAACTGGGACACAATGTTTACCATCACATTTTTGATTTGCCATGATTAAATCTCTTGGGAGTACCCAGAGCTTTACATTTTCCTTTATGTTTTCATCATCTCTTTTTTTTCACCCCTTGGCCAGTTTGGAGCTGAAACCTTACAGGAATTGTTCTTCTTAGTATTCTACCCCTTCCTAGGAACAATTTTGTCTTTCCATCTTCCAGCCTGCTGAGATGAAACATTGCTCCAACTTTTCTTTTTCCATGCTAGAATGTTACTTCCTCTGAGAAATCTGTACATCACATGCTACTGAACATTTCTGGTCCTGAGTTTGTTTTTCACTCTAATGACTGAGTTTCAATTCACTTTAGTTTTTGATTGTATATCATGATTAAGGTTCTTCCATTTCACAAGTGGCTAAGCTTTCTGCTTGTATTGATTACAAATGTAGATCAACACGCTATGGTTTTTTTAAACTATTCCAGGTTTATGACAGGCAGGTAAAAGAGAAAAGGTAATAGTAGATCCAAAGGCTATTTTTTTTTTTGCCTTTGGTTTTTTCACAGCTTTCATAATATTTTCTTATTTCTGTGTGTGAGGGAAAATATTATAATCTTGAATTTTTTAAGTGGTACTTAATGCTTCTGCTACTTCAGGTGTGCTGAAATACCACATACCACTTTTCATCAGGAACTTGCAGATTAACAAATATTGATGAGCTTCTGAAATTCCTATGAGACTAGTACATGCGCGTTTATAATGAAGGTAAGGCACAAGGAGGTTTTACATGGTTCTTCAATTTAAAGCTTTCTGAAGTAGATTACTTAATGTTTATGACTTGTGTATATGTCAAAAGATTCCAGGATATTTTCTTATTCACTAACACTACAAACATATACTACATACTCAAGATTTGATTGCATCTTAGTGGGGGGATTGCTAATGTTTCATAAACTGCATTCATACTTTTAACTAGCTCTTTCATCATGAAGTGACTCATTGCCTTTAACTTTGTGAGAGGTTCTCTCTTTGATGTTCTTTTCTTATTTTGCATAAATTTGTTTTTCAGTACTTACTATCTGCCATTTAATGCTCTGTCATTGTCTGTCAGCTGCATTATTTTTATTACTATTCCAATGACATCTTTTTGATTTTCCACTCTCTCTATCCCCTAAACTGTTTGCAGGTGGGGGCATGTCTTCAAAGGCTAATAGTAAAGAACAGGGTGCAAACTCTTCATATTTATTAACCAAATATGCACTTTGGAAATTTGCATATGTATTATAAGGAGTGGTTCCTCATTAATTAATTTAATAAGCTTGGCTTTGGTTCCAAACAGAATCACTCTTGAAAAAAACTACTTCAACAGCAGAAAAACCAGTAGCTACAGAAAATACACTAGCCACCATTAAGATGTCAGCATCTATCATACGATCATCAGTCATTGCCTGATACAAGCAAAAGAAATACCTATTTTTAGAAGGAATTCTTTAATCTATTCCAATGGACATTTAAACCTCTATGAAAAGTTAAAAAATAATTAGCACTTTTTCAGTATATCTAATCTATTAAATCAAACTAAGTGAAGAGTATTTGTTTTAGCATATTTTCAGTCATTCACTTCTATGTATGTAAACGAAGCATGACACTTAACTCTCATGGACTGAGCCAATTTGGAAGTTTTAAACAGAAGCAGAATCGGTTCATGGAAAACCATATGGTCTCCTTATGATCTTCCATTAAACTAAATAACAGATTTACAGCCACAGCTACAACAGCAACAGCAAAAAAATGTAAAACCCCATTTTTCACTTTTAAGTAATATCTGCTTTGAGGGTCTTTTTTTTTTCAACAGTAACAAAAGCTGTGTAGAGTAGAAGAATACTACTTTGTGTGTCTCTTTCAATTATCATCATACAGTTATTATTGAATGTCCATCAAGACAAAAAAAAGATCAGTCAGAAACCAGATTATCAGTTAGCAGCACATAGCTATAGCACGTCAAACATTTAGGAATTTCTTACTTTGTGTCCTTCCATTTCTTCTCAGTTTTTTAAAATGGCTGGAAGATGAAAAGAGGGAATGTTCCTAAAAGTCACAACTACACGGCGCATGAGACAAAACAGGAGAGCTGGTTCATGTCGTCCAATAATTTCTGCAATTTTTCCCCTTTAACTCAGAACTGAGGCCAGTGACATGCTTGGCTAAGTGCTGTCTCCCCAATAGACACTCAGTTTTCATATTAGGAAAATACCAGAGCTGGAAAGGCCATGATTTTCACTGGTAATTTGTTGTGCTGGTTAACTGTCCATGTTATTAAAAAATTGTGGCCAGTTTTTCATTTGCATTCATATGGCTCCAGTTATCAGCTGCAAGTTCATCATATGCCATTTTTTTAGTGCATTTCAGAACCCTGTGATACCCGTTATTTTCTCCACGTGGAGATACCAGTGTTCTGTAAACAGGTTACTTCAGGAGCTGAGTTCCTCCACTTTATCACTGGAAAGATTTATTCCAAAAATTCAAATTTTTTCTGGAGCTTTGCTGCAATTTCAGCTTTCTAATAACCCTTTTAAAGGTTTAAATGTGGACAATGTTAACTTCTGTAGTAGTCTAATATCAGTCTTACTGTTGCCTTACAGAAAAGTAGAAACACCGTACCTCTCGTTAACACTTCCCTGTTTATGAACACACTGATTGCCTCAGTCCTTTTTACCACCACATTGCACTGGGAGCTCGATATGAGTTGTTATCTACAATTAACCATAAATCTTTTTTGGAGTCACCACATTAATGACATAGTCCTTCAGCCTGCATATACATCCCTACGTGCCTTGTTCCTAGAACTGCCACTTTGTACTTCCCGATATTAAGATGTAGTTTGTTTGAATAAGGCACAGTTTACTATGCAATTCAGTTCAGTTGGTATGACTGACATCTTCATCATTATGTACCACTTTGCCAATCTTTGTGTCACCTGCCAATTTTATCAGCAGCAATTTTATACTTACTTCCCAGCCCCTGATGAAAATATTGAATAGTGCTAGGGGAAGTACTGATCTCTGAAGCACCCTGTTAAAACCACTCCCTTCAAAATGACAATCTCATTGACAGCTACCTTTAGAGACCCCCCAGTTTTTAATCCTTATAACATGCATTACTAACGTTTAGTACTAAAGTTCATCCAGAAGATCATGTGTATCTAAGCTAAAAGCCTTATAAAAGTCTACATTTATTTTTACAAGGTAACATGTATTTTTTTTTAAAGTTATATTTGTTTGATAGACTTTATTTCCTATAAAGCCATTTATATCTATTAATTCCTTATTAAATCCCACATAAGTTTTAACAGTATTTTGCCTGAGCTGATGTTAAGCTAATATATTACTATGCTATATATAGCTCATACCAAACTATACATATGTCAAATAAGGCTGAACTAGAGGACTTGGTAAGAAAATAATCTTTATTTGATAGCTAGTCATGAACATATCTCTGGAACTAGAGGGGCCATTTGTATTTTTAGATAGATAGAAAATGTACTCAGTGCTTATGCCTAACTTACTCCTGCAGAGATGATTCAGTGGAGTCAAAAGTGACTTAGAAAGTGCATCATTCCTTCAGCCCATAAACTTCAGGAAGAACAAAGGATGATTAGCTCTTTTCAGTGTCCTAATCTAACCCCTTCACTCTCTGCAAGAACTTTAAGAAGTTTAAAAAAAACCTCCAAACAGCTTCATAATGTGAGGGAAACATTTGAGGACTGCAAAATTTGCATCTGCAAGATTTTATCTTCCTTTAAAAAACTACGCATTAGAGGATTCACAGGACACTTCCTTCCAAGATTTGCAGTTATTATCTAGCCTTCAAATATGTTCTGTTGAAACTTTCTTCCTTAAGAATTTTTCCTACGCTATAGATGAATGATCTTCAAGATTGCATCATTCTTGGTAATTCCTTCTTTCCATTATTTTATACTTGACAATAGTCAACAAAACTCTGTAGAGCTTTTTAATTGTGTGCTCTGAAAATTTCACAGGCAAAGCGCCAGCCACTTAATTGTGCTAATTATTATTCACGCAATAACGCCTATTAGTCTGCACTTTTTTTAAAGGGGTTCAATCAGCATTCAGATCTTGCTTGCTTGGCAGAATGTCATTATAGCGGCTTTCAAAATCTGGCAAAAAGCCTAAGAAGAGTCCATTTTTGCCACTGGGACTGCCTAATCCAGACATCATTATCGATCAAACTGACACATGCCTGCCAAAATGGTTACAAGAAAAACGGGAATCTACACAGCTCCAGTATCTCCAGCCTAAGTGTGCAAAATGATAGGGATCAAAAGATGAAATCATATTTACATGAGAAATTGCAACATATACCTACAAGCAGAAGGGTAGAGTTCCAGAATTGCATTTAGTTAGTGAAGCAGTCTTTAAAAGGGAAGAACACTAGAATAAAAGGAAAGTAAGACCACTGGAAGAATGTGCCTATTTAAGTCAAGTCCCAGGTCTGGTACTGATAGCAACATATCAAATTATCAAGCCTAAACATCTCCTATCCTTTGGTCAGAGATTTACAGATCGACCTCAGATTAATTTGCCTGTAGAGTGAAAGTACTGTTGCAAAAGTAGCTGGAAACATCAAGCTTCTCAAAGAAATGTGATTCCTCAACACTGGGAATTGCAGAAAGAACACAGGTGGCATTAAAATTTTTCTACACTGTCGTTTCAATGACCAAAATGGAGTTTGCACTGCATGAAAGAATGAACTTGATGCATAAATACAGGGTTAAATGGAAACTCCATAGGCTATTTTTTATGTTGCTGAATAAGCAATTGCATGTGACCATTTATTAATATGAAGGACATGAGATTAGATTTGTTAGATAGCAGTTAGCATATGATGTATGGCAGGATGTGGCTCAAAGCAGGGCAAAATAGTAAGATAGGCATGTATCAAATCTCCACTATTCTGGCTTGTACTTCATGTAGCAATATATGCTCTCTGGCCACACAGATCAGGCAGACTTGCCTCCTACTTTCCCGCACCCTGGCTGTGACAGTTTTCCTGATTCCAGGGTAACCATAATGGTGCAGACCCAGATTTTTAAAAAACTTTTTAGTGCCTCACATTATGAGCAAAAAATACGTCTGGTCTTGCAGACAGGCAGCACAGGCTTCTGAATATGGACCTTCACAGACCACGTACTTGGTAGGCTTTCATCATTAAGCTTACTGTTTAACACAGAGAAAGTGCATTTTTTTGCTCGCATTCCATGAAACTCTTGTGCTCCAGTATCCAGATATATCCACTGGCCACCTATTAAGGAACTTTTACTGACTGATGCACTGAACTTACCATCCGACAGTTGCACAACAGAAGGAAGGAAGTCAGTAGAAAACTGAGATTAGCACTGCTTATTTCTCTCCCTATATGAATTTAATAGTCAGGTATTAGTGAAAAGTTTACTGACCTTAAGAAATGTTCATTAAAAAAGCAACACTGAAAGGGAGAGAAGATAAAAATGACCAAAATTTGAGGGGTACAATGGAGAGGAAGAAGAGATTTCTTTACTTTTTGTAGAAGACTGTGAAAAAAAGAAGAGAAAAGAGACAGGGAAATTTATAGAGAAAAAGATTTTAGCTCAAGAGGAAATTTGTTGAATACCAGTATAAACTGGGTAGAGGTTAGAAATTTCTGGACAGTGAGAAGCTCCAGGGATTTCTTTCCAGATCTAAAGTGTTCTACAAGCTTCCCCTACTATTACATAAGTAATTCACCCACTATAAATACAGTCTTTTAAATTTATAGGCCAAAAGTTGTTTGCATCCAAATTAATTTTGCAAATCTTAAATAAGTTCAGTGATTTTCCCCTTCTGATACAGAATCATCTCAGTACCAAAGAGAGACAAGGATGCTGAAGCTGAGCAGGATTTTACTGATGAGGATTTTTTCGCTGAAAAATGCTGATGCATTGAACTAAATGATTATTGGAGCTTATCGAGTTCAACAAAACTTTGACTGGGAAAGGCTCTCAAGTCTAGAATGAAACTTCTGATTAAAACCAGAGAAAGACAAAGACAGAAAAGACTTCTTACTGCAGAACAGCTAAAATGTAATGCCTATTGTCTGAAGCATGAGTTTACGTAGAAAATATCTCACTTTATTTGCTGCACATGTTTCTTTTTTCATAGATGTGAGGGAACAGAGAGTAACGATGGAGACAGACACATAGGAATCAGATAGTTTGGAGGTGTGGCAACATTAAAGAGCCAGGGTCACATCCCAGCTCTTGCTTAGTCTTAGCAGTTTTTGTGGTTTAACCCCAGCCAGCAACTAAGCACCAGCAGCCACTCACTCACTTCTCCCCACCCAGTGGGATGGGGGAGAGAATCAGAAGGAAAAAGGTAGAACTCATGGGTTGAGATAAGAACAGTTTAATAGAACAGAAAGGAAGAAACTAATAATGATAATAACAACAATAATAAAATGACAATAACAATAAAATGATTGGAATATACAAAACAAGTGATGCACAGTGCAATTACTCACCACCTGCTTACCAATGTCCTGCCAGTCCCCAGGCAGCGACCCACCCCTCCGGGCCAAATCCCCCCAGTGGATACTGGGCATGACGTCAGACGGTATGGAATATTCCTTTGGCCAGTTTGGGTCAGCTGCCCTGGCTGTGTCCCCTCCCAACTTCTTGTGCCCCTCCAGCTTTCTTGCTGGCTGGGCATGAGAAGCTGAAAAATCCTTGGCTTAGTCTAAACACTACTTTGCAACAACTGAAAACGTCAGTGTGTTATCAACATTATTTTCATATTAAATGCAAACCACAACATTATACCATCTACTAGGAAGAAAATTAACTCTATCTCAGCTGATACCAGGACAGCAGTGGACAGAAACTACAGGTTTCCAGATCATGCTTGTACCCAGATGATGAGACTTGTGGTTGAGATAGATACTGACGGGTATCCCTTCTCCTTCTATACCTAAGCAGAAACAAAATGTTGAAGCCGTGACATTTTCCACAAGTTGGAATGGCCATTTTCCAGTTGGACATGAAGTAAATTTATTTCTGTGTTTTTCGCCTCCTAGAACTAGTCCTATCTGTTGCTGTCTTTACTCTTCTCACACTGCTGGTGCATGTTAAGCACTAGTATGCTTTGCCTGACTTCTGAGGGCCATCAAGCCTCACATGCCCTCACATGGTGTCAGACGCTACCAGCTTTCCCTCGTCATTTTTGTATTATCCTGCCACTTGCCCTTTACTCACAGTTTGGTTTCCTGATGTGAACTACTTCAATTTTGCTAGAAATCAAGTCACATCAAAGAAAGGAGTGAAAGACTGGAAACAAAGTTAGAGGGAAGGCTAAGGTAGGAAAAAGATTTGTGGTACAGGAAAGCAATGAATCAAGAAAAACTCCAGAGAAAGCTGCAGTCCATCTTCTCCTCAACACTCACAATTTTCTCTCTACACCAAATCTGTGAAAAATTATGGAATTAAGCAAGCTTCCATTAAACATATCATCTAAAAAAAAGTATGACATTCCAAACAGTAAAGCCTGTTTGCACTGAATCATGTTACATCCAACTGACACAATGACAAAACTAACCACTGGCAACATGGGAAGAGTCCTTCTTTGAGAGATTTTCCAGTGCTGGCATCAAGGTAGCCTGTAATGTTCACCTGCTGTTCTAAATAACATGACAAATTGTTATATAAACCTTCTAAGTATCAAAGTGATAAAACTTAATTCACCTCTGTAACTGGTTGCATGAAAATTCAGTTGCTATGGAAGGATCAGCCAATTCTACTTTTTCACACTTGCACGGTACATGTCGGCAAGGCTATGAGTTAAGTGTCAAGAGTGGGTTTCATACTATATGTGAGACAGAGAGGTTTACAATCCACCCAGTAGAGTTGATAAGATACAAAATTAAAGGAGGAAATAGCTGTTTGTGTGCTATTCTCATGGAACCCACTGACGTGTCAGAAAGGACCTTGCACCATTTCAAAAGCAAAAGGAAAGACAGTATCACCAAGCCTGTTATATCAAAGAAAATGCTAATGCCATTGGAGAAATAGGACTGTTGAAATGAAGAGAGATTCTTGTACAAAGAGGTGCCTTATCTACCAGTTTGTCCCAGTAATCATTGTCTTCTTAGCTGCAGAACTATATCTAGCTCTTCATCCTTTTGCTTTGTAGATGGCAGGTTATCATATTTATAGGCTTTCGAAAAATTGTACCCAATAAGAGCTTAAGTCCCTCTGATTTTCAATGAGACAAAGAATCATAACTGATTTTAAAAAGAAGATCTGTTTTTCTATTCCATGTACAACTTTTGGAAAATGTACTTGAGTCTCAATGAACGTAGATGAAATTTATGCTCCTAAGTACCTAAGTCACTTTGGAAAATGGAAATTCAGTGCTTCTGGAAATATTACTTATGGTGTATTCATGGCCTTTTATTTCCTGTTTAATCATCCTTGGTGGTTAAAGGAGAATCTATTTTAAACTTTATCTATTTCATGTTATCTTAAAAACTATACAGAAACTCTGTGAGTGTTCCTCTCACTGGGTGTCCTTGCCTTCTTGCTCTCCTTTGTATTATTACAGCACACACATTGCGCCTTCTCATAAATTAGATCATCCATATCCCAGAGATCGCACCGTGTATCCCTGGGAATTTATACAGTGATTAGAACAATGGGGCCCTGATTCTGAACGGTGCCTTTGGGATTTCTTGCGATATCAATTATATACAATAACAATCCTGCTCATGAACAGCATTATCCTCCAAGCCACTCAGCTCCAATTGCGTGATACTTAAAATTCCTCACCTCGTTTTCATTGGCCATGAGAGGAGAAGCAAAGAGTAAACAAACAGAAGATGACCTTTATGAGTAAAACATCTAAGCATAAAAAGATTAATCGACCCCCGTCAGCCAGTCATTAAATCAAATAAGAGCTTTTCTTGTACTTTTAAAGCTCAGATTTACAGTCAGGCAAATTGTGTAAAAAGGCTGGTAATACAGTGACGCCCAGTGCCACTGGGCTTTAGAAAGCTGACAGTTGCTGTAAAATAGTCATTAAACAACCTCTAGAAGAGACTCATCAGCAGATGCCCCCAGGTGAAGGAGAGAGAAAGCTGAGAGAATGAAGGAGAATCTAACATCTTAGCATGACTGAATTAAACAGAGCATATTATGCTGATTTTCAGAGTCAGCCCAGTAATTTAATTTTCATAGCAGTTCCTTTGATTGTAGCAACCATTTTATGAAACATTAATAAAACTTCTTTTTTATGTAGCACACATCCCTTTTCCATTTCATTAAGAAAAAAAAGGCAGGATGTACAAATTTGCTGACCATTAGCTCTGTAAATGACAAAAACAAATGAAAGATTATTTTTAATGCAGTACCACTGTGGTGGGTAGACTATATTTTGCTTCACAATAATTTCAGCACAAATTGGAAGAGACAAACAAACTGTACATGGATTTGCCATATTGTACTGCAATGTCATCTCATAAATCAGAATAGACTACTATGTGTGTGCATGTGTGCACATATACTGCTTTTATATGTAATTATAGTTAGTAATGATATATGCTTCATTGGAATTGATTCTACTCTTCCTTTTACTCATATAAATTACAGAATTAATTGGAATTAATATCAACATAAAACTGGTGCAAATGAATAGAAGAGAGAAGAAATGTAGTTACCTACTTGGAATAGTGGAATACATACACACAACCACATGCTTGTAGTCAGCTATCATCAGCATTGACCCAATTACATGTAAGTATCATGTGAAAAATGCAAAAGTTTTGAAAATTTCCATCAGGGATCTATTCTGCAAGTATAAAAGAATTTAAAAAAATGAGGGAACAAAAATTTCATTTCGCTTTTGTTTTTTTGTTTCCTTCCTTCCATCCTGTCTTTCTGCAATTCCTTGTCTTTCTCTCCTTTTTATGTCTTCAGTCTAGTTTATAACTACATAAAGGGATGAATGTAAAAAGGAAACAGGGAAAGAGAAAACACAGGGAAAAAGAGAAAAAAAAGTTGCGCTGACATTATGTTTTCCACTTTTGTTGGGATAATGGTCCATTTTTCTTTAAACAAAAATTTCCCACTACATTTTTGCTTTGGAAAAGAAGCCAAATATTTTTTCAACAAAAATATCTTCCTCAAAAAAATACTGACACCTCTTTAACCAGAGAAAATACGTTTTGCAGACAGGAAAGACATGTCACAAAAACATGTTCTCATTTGGTTACAAAATCTGTTTCTTTGTTGACTACCTAATTTAAATGCTGCCTCAAAGTCAGTCTCCTATCATAACAAATAGACACAGAAACTCATATGTGGAAATACACACATGTTTATATTTACCTATATGTATATTTATATGTATATTTATTTACATATATACAAACATAGTCACAGACAAACTATGTGTAAGAATAAAGACCATGAAGTGAAGTGTTCAAATGACAAGAGTTTTCCAACATTAAGACCGTCCGCTCAACCCTAACTCTGACCACATACACACAAGCATCAAAGCCACACAATTACATGCCAGTTTTTCCCTCATAATAACTTAGTTTCATACCACCACCACCACCACCCCCCCCCGGTTGGTTAGTGTACAGTCAGTGTTACAGCTTTTTGATATTTATTTTAATGTTCCCTCGTGAAGGAAGAAAGTCACTCATTCATCTCACAGCGAGGGACCAGCCTCTGAAAGATGCTACAGAGTTTATTCATAGAAAGGAAAGCACCAGTGGGAAACGGCCAGGTCTTACACAAACTTTTTGTGTGATCTTTGCCAGATCACATCCTCCCTCTGTGTCTCAGATTTTCATTAGTAAAATATCATTAGAGATACATTGGTTAGACTGTACAGGTGGGGTTATCTGATTTCACTTTAGTTTTCAAAAATATCAGGTTTCTGTAAAATTAAAGTACTTGTCAGGAGCCAGAGGAGAGCAACAGACATTGCAAGAGGGCTCTCCATTTACACTCCCATCAGAGCAGGATGCGCAGGGCTTTGACTTTGGTTTCTTTTATTTGGTCTTTACAGAGAGACTACAGGCAACTCGCATAGATCGTGCAGCTATTTTGGGGATGTCAGGTGGCTAATGCTCACTTGGAGGAAACCTACCCTAAGCTTGCTGGTCTTAGGTTGGCTTTATAGTCCTTGCACAATAGATGCCCCATCTTACTTAGACTTTTGCAAGAGCAAGTCATATAGTGCGTATATTTTTTTTAATATTGATTTGGAATAGGAAATTTCTCTTTCCTCAGTATCTTCATCTGTAAAATGAGGATAATGTTTATCCCTTTGCAAAGCAGTTTTAGATCATCCTGTGACATATACGGTTTCAAAGTGTCATAAACCTCCCATAGATTCATTTTTGCCTACTCAATATTACAGTGATAGCAACTCAATGGACACATAAATTACATTACAAACTGTGGCTGCTTTTCCAGTTTTTTTTTTTTTCCTTTTAAAAACTTTTATTATGCAATAATAATCTGGAAAAACATGTCAGTTACATGTGGAAAATACTTATTACATGAATAACTACTACGCATTCACTTTGATTTTTTTCTGTAGTATTGTATTCCTGTGCAACTGCTTTGGACTGCTATTGCCTATTACACAAAACGCATTTTATTGCAGTCACACCTTTTGTGTGTTCTTGTGTGGTTTTTGTGTTTGTGTGTAACCATGAGAGAGTTTTGTATTATTTAAAGTTGTATTATTTTAAGTGTTAGCTTTGACTTAATATTCAGTAAAGTGTCTAGCAAGTACACATACAAAATGTTTAAAGGTACCTTTCCCAGAAAATTCCAGGAGGATTTACATAAAGTTTCTTCATCTAACATACACGAATAATTCCTCTAATTACATCAAATGCATTAACCCTTTACCTCCCATTCTAATGGAAGGATTTAATTCCAAACCAAAATTGATTTCCTTGTAAATAAGTTAGAAAATTCATATTGCAGTCTATAAAGCTATTACTCCGAGCAAAGAATTTTGCAAGCCACCAAAAAGAAAATGTTGCTAATTGCAGCACATCACAAATTTTAATGTAGAGGGGAAAAGCAGAATATGGAGCCATCTTTACTCAGAGAGTGTTATAAAGGTGAATTTGCACTCATCATATCTGCTGTTTCACAGAAAGAAATGTGGGCTTCACGGGTGGTTTTTTTTTTTCCTATTGAAATTATTCTGCATGCCACTAAAATACGGGGTTGGTGGGGGTGTGTTTTGTTTTTGGTTTTGGCTTTGGTTTTGTTTTTTTCCCAGGGGAGGTATACAAGCAGGCTAATGGACAATAGAACAACTAGGCAACAGAAATTTATTAAGCAAAACTTTTGCCAGAACCTTGAAGCAATGCTTGCAAGTTCCTGGTGCACTACAGTCACACTGCTCAAACAAGGAGGAGCAACTCTAGTTACAGCAGGCAGAGCTGTAGCTAAAGGACCAGAAAAGTGGAAAGAACACACTGGGTTATTTTGCCATGTACTAATCATTCCTTTCAAAAGGCATTAAAAAAGACAGAAAAAAAAAAAAGGTAAAATGTCAAGAAGTTAAGTAACGTGGTAGACTGGGCTGCAGTTCTCAGAAGTTTAATCTGTACTGCTAGTCACATAAAAAAACAGATGCTGGCTTCAGTATTTTCTTACAGTGTTGTTTTTGATTGAAAACTTTGTGAATGTTTGTGATATTGCTGAGAGCCTATTGGCAGATGAGCATCTCTTGCTATAGTCTCCATCATTATTTGCCTGTCTTGTCTATTAACGAGCACTATCATCCCATCGTAAGATGACAGCTGCAACACGTACTCAGGCGCAATAAACAGCTAAATGAGGCGCACAGCAATTTCACTTGTCACCAGAGCCCTCGGCACGACTGGCTGCACAGCTTGATGCATAAATTCATGAGGCTGTTGCATATGATGGAGTATGCCTGGCTGAAAGAGGTGATGGATAGCAGGGCAGCTAAAAATGGCCATCACCTTGACTCTGTCAGGACATTTTTTAAAAGTACCCCATCAGCTCTCTTGCATTCTTTCATGTACACTATCCCCAAGCTATAGGCTTTTGAAAGTACTGATAGAAGACTTTTCCTTACTGAAGGTTTTTGGATCTAAAGTCAAGTTTCTTAGGTTCAGTGAATGCAATATATGTTACTAATGTGTAGGGTGAAATGGTCCTATAATAATTGTTCATTCAACACACAGCAGAGTCGTAAGGTTAAACACTAACAACAGAAATTTTCAATTTTCCAGAGTATGTCTAAAATGCTTGTAAAATACATACATACACACAGAGAGAGATATATAAAAGCAAAATAAATAAAGTCTCATGCAAAAGTACATTCAGATACATATATGCATACAAAACTATGTTTTGCAAAAAGCTATAGAGGGTGTTCTTGAGTACGTTATGGTAATTATACATTATGCAAAACCAATACGGGTCGAAATAACTTGCCATTACGTACTGTTAGTTCTGAATTAACAATGCATTTTCTAATAAGTCGATAAAACTGAAGGAAAAATTACAACAGAGAAAAATGGACCTACTGCTTACAGGGTTTCTAAATGAAGCCCAAAACTCGAGTTGCCGTAAGCACAGTATTTGATGTCCCAGTGAAATTCTTTGCGTCCCCTCTATCTATGTTACTGGAAGTCACCTAAGGAAGACAAATACAAAGGCAACAAAATCAATGAGGCAGTTTCCTGCAAAGCTTCATGCATTAATCTCTATCACACAGAGAAATATACACCACTACAAGGGAAGGAAGTCACTTGTTCTCTAATAAAAGAGAAAACCCTTGGTAATAAGCAATTAATAAAGTTGTCATGATTAGTTATGCAACTATGAATCAATGTTCGTGATAAAAATGACCACTTTCATGGCTTTACGTATCTAAGATCTGGTGGTATTGCAAACATCATTGCTACATTGAAGCCTACGCAACGATCGTGGTCGTTTTCCTACCATTGTTAATGGAAGATTTTAACGGGAGGTGGGCTTCCCCATCTTGCACACAGATACACACACATCTGAATGCAAAGTGTCTTCTCCTGCCCGTCCTCTCTTGTCTGCTCTGAAAGTCTCTTCCAAGCCGGCTAGCTCTGCCTGGCTCCCGTCTGCAGTAGAAGGAGTTTGGACCTTTCCTTTCCACAGGCCTCTGGCAGCAGTGGCCTGGCTCCCGGACACGGCTCCTCCAGGTCAGCAGCAGCCGCAGAGAGGTGCTGCCATGTCTGATTGCTGCCTAGGTCACCAGGTGGCGGGGAAGGCCCCTCAGAGGGACGCCTCGGGGGCACTGCTGCTCCATCAAGCTCTTACACCTCGCAGCCGCTCGTGTGCTCCTCGTAGCTGTGATGTCCGAGCACGTGCCAAGCAGTAACCCCAGAGAGCAGGGACATCCCTCCAAGGCCTTGAGGAGGGACAGTTGCCCCATTGTGTCTTTCATTTTCTCTGCCATCTCAAAAGTGGGCTGGGAAGTGTTGGTGTCAAGTTAAGATGCCATCCTCCCACCCACTGGCTCCTCTGGGCACTGGCAGCAGCTGATGTGCCTGAAGTGAATTGCCTGAATTTCTGAGTTTTTATTAGATTTAATGGTGCATCTTGAAGAAAAAAAAAAAAAATTAGATGCCTAAATATTGATTTAAGTGACTGATTTTCGATATGGCATGCTGCCATCTGGTGGACATTGCTCTGATCTCTCGTTTGACCATAGCTGTGAAGAGGTGGGGCAAGGAAACAAAGGGGTGTGTGGAGTTTAGGGGCCCTCTGCAAAAGAACCTGGATCCAGTGCCAGTCTTCACGCTGTAAGGAAACCATCTCTGCAAAATCTGAGAGCCCCCACTTCCTCACGACTGCAGTGTGAGACATCGAATCCAGAAAGTGTTGGCTTATTTTCATGAAGCCCTTGGGAAAGACATGAAGAGAAGCCTGTCTTTCACACTGTCAGGAAAAAAAAAAAAAAGAAAGAAAGAAAAAAAAAGAGGCACTGCAGTAGAGCAACACTGAAACTGTAGCAGGCTCTGAGCACGTTCTCCTTGTGGCTTGTCTTCCAGCTCACTTGGTAGGTCAGAGAGCTTCTCCTATGGGCGAAGTCACATCCTGGGAGGAAGCACCTAGTGATCCCTCAGGCTCTTAGATAAGGCTAAACTGAATGCCAGAGACTGATGCATTTAGGGAAGTTTTAAATTACACAAAACAGAGTGCCCAGATTTGTGGCATTATCCAGCTTCTGTCAGAAGTGCCTACAGGCACGTGTTATGAAGTGATTCTGAAATCCAGACTGCCTTTAGCCAAGGCAGACTTTAGCCAAGTGCTAAAGAAACCCAGGACACTGTTCAGGATGTCTGGTGAAAGGAGAAGGAAGAGGGAGGGAAAAAATTAACTACACATTATCTTAGAGACTTCGTGTTTATTCATGTGCTCGTTTAGGCTGGGACAGAGTTAATTTTCTTCATAGTAGCTGGTATGGGGCTATGTTCTGGATTTGTGCTGAAAACAGGGTTGATTGATTGATAATTCAGGGATGTTTTCGTTACTGCTGAGCAGTGCTTGCACAGAGCCAAGGGCTTTGCTGCTCCTCACCCCACCCCAGCAGCGAGAAGGCTGGGGGGGCACAAGGAGTTGGGAGGGGACACAGCCGGGACAGCTGACCCCGACTGACCCAAGGGGTATTCCAGACCATAGGACGTCATGCTCAGCATATACAGCTGGGGAAGAAGAGGGAAGGAGGGACGTTCGGAGTGATGGTGTTTGTCTTCCCAAGTCACCGTTAGGCGTGCTGGAGCCCTGCTGTCCTGGAGATGGCTGAACACCTGCCTGCCCATGGGAAGTGGGGAGTGAATTCCCTGTTTTGCTTTGCATGTGTGCGCAGCTTTTGCTTTCCCTATTAAACTGTCTTTATCTCAACCCATGAGTTTTCTCACTTTTACCCTTCTGATTCTCTCCCCATCCCACTGTGAGAGAGGTGAGTGAGCGGCTGCGTGGTGCTTAGTTGCCAGCTGTGATTAAACCACAACAATTCATGACTTCAGTTTTCCTAGCTAATGCTTTCATGAAAATATGGCAATGAAGCTTTTATCAATGCTACATTTACTGTCCTGCATATCAGGGCTCAAAGAAGATGATTCTCTAAATGAATACAATAGTACAACATGCAGCCTAAGAGCTGCCATAATTCAAGAACTTCCCAAATGCTATCAAAAGGTAACCAGGAAAAGAGACTTGTGTCTCATGGTATGTGTGTATCAAGCTCTTTACAAAGCATTCTTACACTTTGTCCTAAACACAGTAATCAAGTTTCCCACTGAGAGATTGGAAGATCAAGACTAGGGGCCAAATTCTGCTCTTATAGTTACATGTTCACCTGTGTAACTGACAGCAGAATTTGCCCTTAGGACTTTAAACTTGATCTGCTATTCGATGGGCAGCTCGTGCACTGATCTGAGCACCAGAGTGATGTGCTCCTGTCAACCTGTGAATCAGAGGAATTGCTGCTCTCATACTGAAGAAGAAAAAAGCTCCTTGTAAATTGCTCTTGAAATCGCCTCATGCCTCTTTCTAGCAAGGATGGGCAAATTTGAACACAAAATTCAACACAAACTTAAATAATGCTTAGATATCAGGGAGACAGATGCCATAGAAATACAAGCTGGCTGATGATTAATTGAGTTTGCCTTTCACTTAGGACACACTATGATAAAAGGAGTTAGTGAGGGGAAAAGAGAGACATTTAAATGAAAAAATACATGAAGCACACATAAATATGTACATGCTGCATATAAACAAAGCAAATTTAGACCAGCTTCTGCATACTTCTTCACTGGCTAATACAGAAAGTATACAGAAAAGAAAGCTATTCTTTTTAAATCTGCCTTCATCCTCTGAAACAAAAATGATCTAATATAGGCAGGGCAAAAAGTTTCATTGGCTCAGATTGCCAGTGCAACAACTACAGAATTGTCTGTTGAATTCTACATAGATTAGCAACTTTGTGCAATGGAATATATTTCTCCAAATTTACTGCTTTGCATGAAATTAGTTAACACTGAGCATGGACTGTCAAAATGTGTCTAGTAGAATGAGAATGTGGGACACTTGGGGAAGACTGCTGAGTTAATTTTAGATGTGGGTATACTACCCTCAGCAAACCTTGACCCCTTTCAAACAGCATTTGCAATCAAGATTTACTACACCGTGTTATTATGCAGAGAGTCTGTTCTGTAAGGAAATATGTAGACTTCCCTCACGCAGCCAGACAGCCTTGCTTGCTGAAAACTTCCTTCCCTGGTCCCAAGCTCCTCTCCTTCCTGTTGCCTAGCTACTAGATTAGCCCATCGAGCCAGCGGTCGGCTGATGTTGCCCTCATGCTGCTCTGGGGAATGTGAGTTAGTTGCAGTCACGGCAAAAGACTCTGAGGGTTTGGGGCTGGGCTAGCCCAAGCCATTTGAACTTCCAAATAAAACTAGAAGGTACGAAGCTACCACATGAAAGATGGAGGTGCTCACTGAGTTCACAAATCATATGTGGTTGCTCCTGTAATTTCTTTAATGGGGAAAGATGGCAAGGAGACTTTCCTACATAAGTTGGCCAAAAGATATTTTTGGTAATATTTGATGAATGTGTAATCTTTAAACCACGGAGGTAAGGGTTATTATTTGTATGTATTAAAGTAATGCCAATGCCTTAGTTACGAACTGCTACTGTCCCCGTGATGCTGTACTCTACAGAAGCATAGAAGGAAAGTCCCTTCCTCAAGCTAACTTCCTGTCTCTATTTAGCAAACAGAATGAAGAAAGTCTAGGAGGTAAACACTTCTTTTTTTCATTAGGTACACAGTTCTTTTTTCACTAGAGAAAAACTTATAAAACTCATTGCATTGATCAACTTTGTTCTTGCAAATGTAGAAATAGGCCATTTCTGTTGCTCAGTCACAAAATTGACATCATGGATTGAACGGCTAAGAAAAGAGGAAGAAAAGAATATTTTTAAAATGCTTTTATTGTCCTAGCTTGTTCTCTATTCATTTGCAAGTTATTCCATTTTCAAGGTCAACTGTTTGATAGAACACTTGGAAGAATATTCCCTGGACATATTTTTGAGGGGAAAAAAAAATCCAGTTTGTAAACAAATGAAATAAAAAGTGACAGAAGATGATATCAGATATGCAACATTTGTGACAGATGAAGCTCACAAAGATTGCCCACAGACTTCAGAATGTCTCCTTAGTCACTCCCTTTTCCTCAGGAAAGACTGCTCCCAGGTTTCCCTGGCCACTTCAGAAGTTAAGTCTAGTATCTTTGTTGAATTTCTAAGACTAAACACAGTAAAATTAATGTATCATAAACTGCCCAAGAGGTTACAATGGGCATCTCACATGCCTGGCATCATGTAGCTTCTCCTTAATAGGAATATTCCAAATTACAGAACTTAACCTCAAATTCTCTCTTTCTTCTAGTGTTTTTCTCTGCAAAGACCCTCATTCCTTTTTCAGTCTTAAAAAATACCAACAAAACAACAACAACAAAAAACCCCCTGAGAAATTCCCATCATTAGTCTGCAAATTGCAGAGTGGTAGTTGAGGCTCATCTCCTAATCACAACTGGAGAATTTCCCATGCCAATTGCTTTTGCCATGTTAACGCTAAGCAGTCCACAACAGGAAAGGGACAAGATGGACTCCTTTAAAGGACGAAGGTGTAAACACACGTTTCCTCTTTTCCAACATCTCTCAGCTGCCTCAACAGGTCCTGGCAAAGTCTTGTCCAAGTGTTCGATCCTGAAAGTTAAAATTACCTCAGGAAACACCTTCTTCCACCCTCAGACCTAGATCTCCTGAGCCTGTTTATATTTCTTGTCTACTTGCAACTGCTATGATAAGACCCGGAAAGCTGTGAACAATTTTTCCCACTGTGATAGACAGGAACAAAGCCTTCTGCAGCAAGCAGTGGATGGAAAGTAAATAGGTTCATGAGCTCTGGGAACACTAGCAGTGCTGCAGGCAGGGTAGCAGACAACGTAAAATAAATACAGTTAAAGAGTAAGAAAAATATATTTACTTTTGCTCCTCTAAGCTTTGAGCTATTCGAGAAGGTTGTGAAGCAGATCTTAGTTCAGAAGGGCACAAAACAACCAACTTGCAGGCAACACATTTGCCTTACAGATGAAAAAAAGGGAAATTGGATTTCAGAAGATCCACATCAGAGGAGGCATAATCATGAAGAACATGATTCCCAAACCATTAGGAATGAACAGAAAAACAGATCACATGATGATAAGTATCCAGAGAAGCATAATTTCCACAAATATAAGTAATTTCTCCTATCAGGTATTCAGTACTTACTAGTAAATCCCAAACAACTAACAGGGTAACTATAAACTGAATAGACTTGAGAGGGGCATTTTGCATATTTTGGATTATTATTTGTCTCAGCTTGCACCTCACTTGTGTTAGTGGCATAAAAGCCACAGTCTCTACTGCTACAAACAGGGCAGTACAGTATATAGTATTTTTTGCTAAATGTGAGGGTTTTGTTGTGGTTTTTTTTTTAATGAATAGTGCCTGGAAGGCACAACAAGAGAACCAACTACTGCATTAAATCAATATTGTGTCTTGTAAAACACATAACAGCACTAGAAAATAACACATAATCTGAGAAAAACCTGGCCATGATGCATTTCTATCTCTATGGAATGCTACGGAATGTAAAATATTTACTTCTTTCTCCTTTCAATTTAAACCCTGCTTTCTTCTGAGATTATGCTCAAAAAATATTTCAGCTGGAGGAATTAAAATAGAATGCTTATATGTTGCTAGAGATGTGGACTCTTAAACAAAACAAAAGGAATTAAGAAAAATAATTGTGAGGCTTTTTGCCCATCCTCCATCAATAAAGTTCTGTTCTCAGCTTTGCCCCCCACCTGTTTGTCCAGCCTGCACAGCTTAATTGCAAAGAGATTTCATTGCCTCAGTAACCCAAGTGGTATATGCTTTTCTTGACAGTTACTGTAGTTACACCATTTTTGCCCATTGCTATTCCTTTTCTTTAAGAAATATTTGTTGATACTTCTAATACCTCTATCGACCAGACTGGTAGCAGGTTCCTACAGTCCTTTCCCCTTATGCAAGAATATTGAGATTTTGTAAGGTTTCGTTTCCATTTAGGATGAAAATTAAGACCTTTTGAAGCTTTAATAAGAAGGAAGATGAATATGAGAAATACCCCTGAATAGTTCAGGCTCCCATATGTGTTGTAGGGGAAACTAGATTCCCTTCACTTCACCTCACCTCACTTCACTTTTGTTTCTGTCTTGCTCTCTCTCGCTGTCTGTCATGTGTGCCTCAGCCACAGTTCTTTGCTATTTTGGGATGGCTCTCTTTCAAGGGGGACTACAAACCCCTGCATAAATTAACATTGGTTGTCCCAAGAATTCAAATGTGGGTCTCCTACATCCCAGTAAATAATCAAAAGCTGTTTGGCTAGAGACCCCATCTTGTGTTTATTTTTGCAGAGCAGACCTCCAACAGGAAATAACTGCTGGTCAGAGCACTCACCTGTAATGTGGAAGATTGAACACAAGCCCCCAGCGTGAACCATGAGACGGGGAGACTTGATTTGGCCTTTCTTTACATTCCAAGTCAGCAGGACCGTCAGACGATGAGACCTCCCTCTTGTCTGACTGGACTTTCTAGCCTGCACCCAAGAAATCTTCCATGAACAAATTTGTGCCAAACTGGTACACACCAGCAGTGCGTGTCACTCTTGGCAGACTGCTTCTTCCTTTGGCAATACCTCTTTGGCCAAAACACTCCTAATATAGCACAGCTATATGTCCCACATATAAATTTGGTTTAACCAACTGGTATCTACTGAACCAAAGTCTGACTGACATAAACAAAAAGTTATATCCTCTTCTGCTTCACATAGATTTTATGCTGCACTCATCGCTGTGCTACTGCCAGCACCGTGTCAGTGATGCATATATGAATCAGTACAAACCATTCACAAGTTCTATATTTAAAAGGCTCCGGATGTAGCAGTTCTTCCAGCCTCGTCAGATGTTCGGAGGCGGGTAGGCGTGAAGGGAGGAGAGGGGAAAGGAGTGTTCCGCTTCGAATTCCCACCAGTTTGTTTTGACATCTCCCTTGTACCGAAGTGGCTGGAGCTCACTCGGTGGCTCACAGAGAGTCATGTGTTGCCAATCCGATACGATGACTCTGCATACACCGCCAAAAATTGTAATGGATTTTTCAGCTCGGATCACAAAGCAAGCTCATGTTTAATTTGGTAGCTACTATCATCCCGGCTCTTTTGTGAGACATTGCTGCTTTACATGTGTATCCCTGTGTTTTACAAGCAAATGACAGGCATTTTTTTCAGATACTTTGCCCAATTATATAAGATTGTCACAAGTATGTTGAAGATGGGGAGAAAGAGAGCTGTTCTGGTGAGACAAAAGGAGCGACTCCAGCTCCCCATACACTCCGGACTCAGCAGAAAGCCCTTCTGTTATTTTCCCAATTCACACTATATGAAGAGAATAAAAGTGTGGCGGTGGGGAAGGGGAGGAATTGGCACAGGTGGAGGAAAGGAAGCCTGGCAACAGAAGAGGAAAATCTTGGGGTTATTGCCCTCCACAGCAGGGAAATATGGTGAGGGTGTTGTTCAGATCTCCTCCTTCTCTGCCTTCATTTTCTATTTCTACATTGTGCACTATTACACTTCCATGTCCTGAAGGCATCTGCCCTCTGAGAATCGGTTCTGTTTTGCTTGTGCCATTATTATAGGCCTAGTGTCTCTGATACATGATTGAGGCCTGACTCATAAATAAGAGCTGCTATAAATTTAAGCCACTGCCTTGTTTAATCCCCTTTTGCCCACACAGCGAGGAAACTGACTGGAATTTATTGCCTTGCGTATTCTCCCTGATTTATTCAGTCAGAAGCCTGCTTGCATTTTCCTCTATTTGACATTATTTTGTATCTCGTAACATAATATATTTTCATTATATTTTAATATACCATGTGGTAAGTGCAACCACACAGCGAAATTTTGGGATCTTTCTGCTGGTGCTGTTATTTCTCATGTACAATAATATCTACTACATGATGAAGACCTGACTCATAAACAATAGCTTAGGTCACTGTCTTATTTATTTCCCCGAACAGTACGGCCAAGGAACTAACAGCTTGGTAATTTATTTGACTTTTGTATCAGGAAAGTACGATCTATGCCCCTGCATAGGAATGCAGGGCTCATCTGTTGACTCGAGCTATTAGCAAGTGTAGGAATCTGCATTAAAACACCAAGAAAGTTGTGCTGACTCAATTCTGTAGGTGCAGCCTGTTAATTCTGACAGAGTATGAGAAGTCTGTGTCATCTTCTGCGCAGGTAGAAAGAAAGAGTTAGAGACATTCTGAGGAAACCTATGAGAACAGACAGCTTGGAGAAAAGATGAGGTTGAGGTTTACATGTGCAGCATCACCAGTTTAGCAAGTCTTTGAGCAGGATAGGAACAGAGTGAGCTCACACAATCCGAGAAGTCTATTCCTATATATTGTTTGGTTTGCTTCCAAAATCACAATTAGACCTGTTAATTATTTTAAACTAGGTGCTTTGTCCTCAAATTAACTTTTTTAGAAAAAGAAAATGCCACAGCAAATTGATTGTCAGTGAAAGCAATTTTTTAAAATGTTTTTTCTTTCTCGACTGTACAAACTAATGTCTGTGGCAAAAGAAAAATCTAAAATCAGATAGAGTGGAATAAGAAAAGTTGAAAGTCAGAATAATTATCAGGCTGTTAAAGTTTGTTTGTCAAAGTTTAAAACAAACGTTATTTTCACTCTTTCTGCATAAGGGAGGGTTTCACAGAGAGACATTACCAACAACTGCAGAGTCACAGGTGTGGAAGAGAGGACGGTTTTTCAGAAGAGGCACCTTGGCAGTGTGGACAAGGTACCAGGGCATTAAGTCCAGGGGCTACAGCACAAGGTGTGAACATCGCTGCTTGTAGCAGCTGACAGCTGATATTGGGGAATATTTTGCGAGAAGAGGTTTCAGAAGCCCAACAGCCTGACAAAGAAAGAAAAACTCTAGCTCACAATAGCCAACGTGATTCTGAAACTTGAAGGTGACACACTCACACCATTACCAAGGTTAGTCCTGTATTCTCCCTGGGTTCCGTATGGGCTTTCACCATAGGAAAGACAGGGCAACTGCCTCCTAAGGTTAATGCCCAAAACTAAGCTACGCGACAACACTTAGTAACTTCCAGTCTTCAACTCTTGTATGGGACAGGCAGCTGCCATAGTACTGGTTATAGTACCTGCAGGTATCTGGAAAAAGCAATTGTTGGAATGATTCTGGAGAAGATGGTGCAAGCACGTGCTTCATAAGAGCCGGGTGCATAAGACATTCACCTGGGATGATGGAAATGCATATCTTGTGTTGAATCAGAGACTTTATCCCAAGGCAGCCCTGACCACTAGGCTCTTAGATATTCTGGCAAATTCTGGAAACTGAGTTTCTGCTTCCATTCGGCCTTCCTGCCTGCCTCAACTTCTATCCTGGGCCAAAAATACCCATGTTAAAATAATGCCATAAAACCTTTTATACTGGTGTGAAATGTTCTGGCTTCAAGAAATCAGCATGCTCTGTATACATTAAAACAACTTCACTTGAAAACGTTTGATCAGCTTGAGTCAAAAATAGCTGCTTAGTTACAATACATGTGTATTTTGATAGCAAGACGTAGAATTAAGGTTGCAAGCATCAGAACATGATTAGTTCAATTCCAAACACTACATCTGAAAAGGAATAATCCAATTGCCTATCAAATCTGAGCAGTCTGTCATTTGCTTGTTTTCAGCAATGCGAAGTTTGATCTGATTTTAGAGAAATGGTGGTTTCTAAGTCTTTCTTGTGATTTTTCTAATAGCAAATGTGAAGTCTGTGCTGCAAATATGGTTTATTGTGAGGGATAGCGTACTGATGTATTGCCCTAAGAGCATGGCAAGAAAGGTTTTAAGTCTCATCAGGCCTAAGAAATATTTTTCAGATGCTTGTTAGTGCCATCTTTTTTCACATGGTATTAATACTAGAGAATTTGTGAAATCGCCTTCATTTTTCACTCTACAGAGTAATGTTCTTGGACTTTGGCTGTTGAATCAACTTATCAAGCTTCTTTATTTCTCTCTGTATTAATTCATTCACTTAAATAGGTGAAGCAGCATATATTATCCTTCTTGCACTGTGACCTACAAATACCTTCTTTATTTCCCAGTCTAAATATGTCAGTACTCATACATAAATTGTATAAGATTATGTGCTTTTTTCTTTCTTTTTAACCACTTTGTTACCAACCTTGTCCATCTACTTTCTAAACTTTTTGCTCTGAACCGTTGGGTTAGTTCTGGCTTGGATGGAATTAATTTTCTTCAGAGCAGACTGTATGGTGCTGTGTTCTGGATTTGTGACTAAAGCAGTACTGATAACATGCTCCAAAGGGATACCCTATGCCATATAATGTCATGCTCAGCGATGAAAACTAAGTGGAGGGACATTTTGGGGAGGTAGCAATTGCAAGGAGGCTGGCTGGACATCAGTCTGCCTGTGGGAGGTGTAAAGTGATTGCCTTTGCACAATTTTTTTTTTTTTTCTCCTTATTCTTTCCTTTGCTTATTAAGCTGTCTTTATTTCAACCCATGAGTTTTCTTGCTTTTGGTCTGATTGTTTCCCCTGTCCTGCTGGGGGGCTTGTGAGCAAGTGGCTGTGTGGTGCTTAGCTGCACCACAGCTGCATACCTGCTCCATGCTCCATCCCTCTCCTTTCTTATCTGTTTTTGAGGATTCCCTAAACACTTGAGGTCCAACTGGAGGGACAAAGAGTGACCAGCAACTTTGTGAGCTTCTTGGTGATATTTTTAATTTTTAAGCCCCAGTCGTATTATTGTCAAATGAAAGGGCATGAAAACTATTGTAATTTTTGATGATTTTATTCCTTTTCCTCTGTCATGACAACAGACTCAAAGACCTGCAGGAGGTAGCGTGAAAGATATGAAAGAGTTACTGAACCATTGGTTCAAGTCATGCTGTTAGCTCCTTCTCTTTTTCTGTAGCCTGAAATCAATAAAAGGATGGAAATTGAATAGGTTCCTAACTTACCACTCCATGTGAAAATCTTCCTCTCCAGGAACTGTAAAAAATTAAGATTAAATACTCCAGGACCACCTTTTTCAGGAAAGGAAAGCGTTTGGGCAGTGGCTGTTTAGACCACCCTGCATCCCTGCATAAGTGAGGTCCACTGCAGATGGTATCACACAGAAACAAGAATGTTCCAGCTCTGCTGTTTTGTGAGAAGGCAGGGAGAAATGCAGAGACTGAGAGCTGGGAGTAAGTATTTTGTGGCTTTCATACCTGGCGACTTCTGAAAAAAATATTTGGACTATGGTGTGTAATTCTGTGGCTATTATCTACTTACTTAAAATTACAGCTTTTCTCAAACACTGCCTTTAGCCATTCTAGAACAAGAATTAAGAACGAATATGGACAGGGCTTGAAGGTGTCCTGACTGTGCAATGGCCAATGGCAAAAGAGTAGATACTCTTTTTGGCAAAAAGATTGCTTACCTCCGCTTCATTTCCAGAGGCTGAAATCCAGAAACAATCTCTTCTGCTGTTTACAATCCAAGAACAGATTTTGTTTATTAAGTTTAAAGTTATTTGTGACTGTTTGCACTTTATTTTGTTTTTTTGCTATGGTGATTATCCTTTTATCTCCAAAATGCTGTGCTATCATTTCCAATGCAACGATAGTTCCTGGAGAGTCCAGTGATCATCAATCACAAACTCCCCTGCTGCTCGAATCAACACACATACACTACTCATGTCCCACTCAATGTCTGGTCTTGTAGTATTGCAAATAGTTTAGACCTGGCTATCTCTTTATCTATAAGCTATGTTTATATGATTAGGAATGAAATTAATCTGTGTGGTGAACCTTACATTTAAATGTTATTATAACTGAACACTGAGTCAACAATTAAAACCTTTTTTGTTTTCCAAAATATGAATAAAACAGAGAGAAAGATAAAAGGAAGATTAAAACCAACCAAATCAACCAACCACCACCACCACCACCAACAACAAAACAGAAAAAAAAAAAAAGAGAGAGAAGAGAATTAAAAGATGCTACTTCTCCTGCTTGGGAGAACAGCTTTCAAAAGAATGGACAATGTTCGAGTGACAGGCACTTTTGTTAACACAAGGTACCTACATGCACTGACCTTTCAAAGCTAATGCAAAGATGTTTGTGATCTTTACAATCTGAGACCTTCCTAAGGATATGATTTGCAAAGTTGATATTTACAGACTTGAAAAACAATAAAAAGTGTTAACGATTTTTACAATAGAGATTCCACCAAAGAGTCAATACTGTTTCTAAAGCATACAATTTGTGCGTATTTGTATTTGCTGTGATAGAATTAGCCTATCTGACACATGGATAGAATGGCCAAAAATCACAATAGTGTTTCTTGTGGTATTTTCAGGCTTATCTGTTAAAACTGTAATTTTCTCCCCATACTGGTAGTAGAGTTTTATCTTATTACTCATTGCTTTTCAGTAAAACAAAAAGAAAACAAAGACACTATGTATGTAGTTTTACTAAGTAAAGTTAACAATGGGTTAGATTCTGCTGCCTTTACTAATATCAGGTAAAACCTCTTCCCTGGATTTTGCAAATATTTGTGGATGTAATTAACTTAAGCATACAATAAGTCACTCCAAAGTCAGTGCTTAATCAGTCTGAGAGACTTACAAAGGAAATTAGCATTTATGAAATACATTATAAATAGCCTTATTTGCACATAGGGATCCATAGTAAAATATTTGGTTTGTACATTTTGTATACCCTAAGAAATGGAGAAATATTTTGGGTGCCTGTTCTTTTCATTAGACATATTTTTTAATGCAAAAAAATTGCTCAGCTGTCTGTTAGCTTAGCATTTCACTTATCATACATTTTGTTAAACAAGAGCAAACCAGGCTTAAAGTATTTTCAAATATATTTATTAAAAAGTCAAAATACACTATTATAAGTATTATTTGTTCTAAATAAAATGTTTTCACTCCAATTCCATTTTATTAAAAATATTTAGACCACACAATTTTTATTGCAAATCATTTATCATAATGAGGAGAAGTATTAGATGTATATATTCTTTATAAACCTATACAAAATTAAATGACAGTGCACTAGTCAGCATGCCATTCAGTTTAAAATGCCAATTATTTATAATATTTAACTAAATAAAAATCTGAAACATTTGAAAACTGTCAGCTCTATAAATTTTCTTGTAACTGTGATCCGCAATTATTCACAGAAAGATTCTCAAGACATATTACAGTCCTGAAGGCTTAACTCCACTACATATCTGTGGTGGGTTGAACCTGGCTGGATGCCAGGTGCCCACCAAAGCTGCTCTATCACTCCCCTCTTCAGCTGGACAGGGGAGAGAAAATGTAACAAAATGCTCGTGACATTGAGCATGACAGAGAGAGGTCACTCACCAATTACCGTCACGGGCAAAACAGACTTGACTTGGGGAAAAATTAGTTTAATTTATTACCAATCAAATCAAAGTAGGGTAATGAGAAATAAAACCAAATCTTGAAACACCTTCCCCCCACGCCTCCCTTCTTCCTGGGCACAGCTTCATTCCCGAATTCTCTACCTCCTCCCCTGGGGAATGGGGGTTGGGGTCATTTCATCACACGTGGTCTCTGCCGCTCCTTCCTCCTTACAGGGAGGACTCCTCACTCTTCCCCTGCTCCAGCGTGGGGTCCCTCTCACGGCAGACAGTCCTCCACAAACTTCTCCAGCGTGGGTCCTTCCCACGGGCTGCAGTTCTTCACGAGCTGCTGCAGCGTGGGTCCCTTCCATGGGCTGCAGTGTCGTGGTTTAACCCCAGCCAGCAACTAAGCACCACGCAGCCGCTCACTCACTCACTCCCCCCCCACCCAGTGGGATGGGGGAGAAAATCGGGAAAAAAGAAGCAAAACCCACGGGTTGAGATAAGAACAGTTTAATAGAACAGAAAAGAAGAAACGAATAATGATAATGATAACACTAATAAAATGACAACAGCACTAATGAAAGGATTGGAATGTACAAATGATGCGCAGTGCAATTGCTCACCACCCGCTGATCGACACCCAGCTAGTCCCGCAGCGGCGATTCCCCGCCCCCACTTCCCAGTTCCTATACTAGATGGGATGTCCCATGGTATGGAATACCCCGTTGGCCAGTTTGGGTCAGCTGCCCTGGCTGTGTCCTGTGCCAACTTCTTGTGCCCCTCCAGCTTTCTCACTGGCTGGGCATGAGAAGCTGAAAAATCCTTGACATTAGTCTAAACACTACTAGCAGCAACTGAAAACATCAGTGTTATCAGCATTCTTCTCATACTGAACTCAAAACATAGCACCGTACCAGCTACTAGGAAGACAGTTAACTCTATCCCAGCTGAAACTAAGACAGCAGTCCTTCAGGCCCAGACTGCTCCAGCGTGGGTCCCCCGCGGGGTCACAAGTCCTGCCAGCAAACCTGCTCCAGCGTGGGCTCCTCTCTCCATGGGGCCACAGGTCCTGCCAGGTTCCTGCTCCAGCGCGGGCTTCCCACGGGGTCACAGCCTCCTTCGGGCATCCCCCTGCTCCGGCGTGGGGTCCTCCCCGGGCTGCAGGTGGAGATCTGCTCCCCCGTGGACCTCCCTGGGCTGCAGGGGGACAGCCTGCCTCACCATGGTCTTCCCCACGGGCTGCAGGGGAATCTCTGCTCCGGCACCTGGAGCACCTCCTCCCCTCCTTCTGCACTGACCTGGGGGTCTGCAGGGCTGGTGCTCTCACATGTTCTCACTCTTCTCTCTGGCTGCAGTTTCTGTGCCACTGCAACTTTTTCCCCTTCTTAAATCTGTTCTCCCAGAGGCACTACCACCGTCACTGATGGGCTCGGCCTTGGCCAGCGGCGGGTCCATCCTGGAGCCGGCTGGCATTGGCTCTGTCAGACATGGGGGAAGCTTCTAGCAGCTTCTCACAGAAACCACCCCTGTAGCCCCCCCAGCTACCAAAACCTTGCCACGCAAACCCAATACAATAACCCATCAAGAAAAGTAAGGCACTTTTTGGTGCTTTAGGGAGATTTTGAAATTTGCAACCATATTTTCACTGTCACTATCCAGCAAAGTAATTATTTAGTCAGGAGACCAAACTAGATGTTCTAACGATGCCTTTTAGCTTTAAACTTGCCAGTCCTTTTAATGAAGCACACATATAATGTTAAGCAGGTGCTTAAGCACTTTCTAGACATAAGCACATTTTTTTTCCCTGCTGGCTGAGTTGAGGAGGAACATTAAAACTGTAATCACAGTTTCATGCCTCTTTAGGTCTATTTTGAACCACTCTAACTTATGCTGACCCACAGGGCACAACTGAAACATATTTAGGAATTGCTAAACAGTTTTCCAAAGACCAACTTCTGACTTCATGTTTTAGATTATAATTTCTGAAGAGATTTTTTAAAAAAATTGACTCTCCCTCCACTTTTTTTCAAAATATCTTTTTGATGAATTGCTAATCAAAAATCATCTACCTTTTCACACATGTACTTCCCTCCAATTTTAAATAAATATTCCCAATGTATTAATGCTACCAGAAACCACAATGTGGCCACTTACAGTTTTAAATATGATTATTTTAGGAGAGGTTAGAGATTACATTCACTGCAGAACTGCCTTACTCTTTTTATACCTGCATGCCTCAGAGTTTCCATTGCTTTATGGGTTGCTGAGACTCTTTCCCACTGTTACTACTTTCTGTTTTTAGCATGGAGACCAATACCTATTGATACTGATTTATCAGACCTAAGTATCTAATTAAAAGTTAATTTGGGAATCCAAGGTAAAAATGGACTGCTCAACAGCAAGATAATTTTAAGAGCAAGAGCGGGGCATTTATTTACAACACAGGAAACACTAATGTAAAAGTCTGCTTATACCAGTCTTAATAGAGCAAATTATTACTTTTGAAATCTGAGGCAGAGAGGCATTTAGGATATACTGACTTTTTAAGGACAAAAATCTTCTCTTAAGCTTTACCTAAGAGCTTCATATTCCAAGTACCACTTTTGCTATTGTGCTCTGATGTTGATCACGTTTATAAAATAATTAAAAGGCTATTTTATTTCAGAGCAGCTTATTAAAGGGCATTGCTCACTCTGCATATGCAAGTAATCGATGGTTTATGTATTATATGACAGTGCTGGGATGATGTACATTCTTTATTAACCTACATACTAAACTACAGAGATATACACATTTGGGGGGGGGGGGCTTGAGAAAGAAAGAACAAATGCTTGTAATGAATGAAGCAAAATAAAAATTATATTGCACATTATTACAGAACATGGGATATTACAATAGTCATGCCAAAATCCCAAAACTTTGGGGCAATTTCTAGCATGGTATATTTGTCATGATAGTCTTCACATAATTACAGTAGTAACTTTCCTTTCCAAAGCATCCAATAGCTTTGAGCCTGGACCATAAGCATGGTAGCCCATCTCTTTGGATGCATCGTCTTTGACCTTGTGTGTGCTTTCTTAGATGCAGAATCTGAAGCCTTATAATGCTTAGAACATGAAATTCACTTTAACTTTTCAGCCATGTGTCTACCCATAAAGGACAAGGTGGGATTTTTTTTCCAGAAATTGCTTGTTTGTGTTACAAGGCTGACTTGAGAATATACTGGCCAAGGCACGCAGAAAATTCACTTCCGTGTGTCTTTTCTGTGATTCCTGCCATCAAGATAAATTACTATACTATACTAGTGCACTGTTTGAAAAAAATGTTTGCTAAATATAAAATGTATAAAACTCACGAATCAAAGGAGCAGAACTAATATGTCATTTATCTAGATTCAGTTGTGATCTCCATGAAAGAGGAAGACATAACAGAGTAGCCTTGGCTATAGATATGGATGCATCTGAGACACCTACATACAAGAAGTGAGTACTTTCACAAAGAGGGAAATACATCAATTTGCCTGATAAATTAAGCAAGCAAACCAAACCAAACACCAGATATTCACCTTACATTTTCTCTATGGATTTTATTTGCGGTGTAGATATGGCTAAAATATTACTACTGAGTGTTGGCCAAGCAATTTGTGAGCTTATAAACTTTGATTGATGGATGCTGGTAAGAATGGACCAAAAGATCTTGTACCTGAAGATGATGTACTGAGTGACTCATGATAGTTTACGATGATGTTTAAAGCCTTAACAGTACTGCTTGTTTCTGTGTAAGAGCTGTTTTTATTACTTGGACCAAAGGCCACTGACATTTTGGTTCCATAAAACATACATATATCCATCAGAACAGGTTTACATTCAGAATATGAAAAACAACAGTTAGGACTGTGTGCAAACACTGTTGAACTGAAGTAAAATAACTGTTTTCTCATGAGAAACACCATGGGATCATGGTAACATGGAGAAATGGGAAGAAGATATCAAGGACAGCTGAGTCTTCATTAGCCGACCTACATCATGTAGTGTGTACCTATGTTTTACTGACACTTGAGAAGCGTGGTGGGACATATGATTTACTGCGGACAATATTTCATTTGAATACTGGTTAAAAACTGAAGGCTTAGGAAACTGATATTTACAAGGAGGAACTCCCCAAGAGCAGCCGCCTGTACTATGGCTGAGCAGAATAAAGATTATTTTAAACAATGTATTTTACTTTGATCCTTTTTGTTGAAGGGTCCAGTAGCTGGAATCAGATTTAGGCCAGAGTCTGATAGATTTCCCAAGCAGTCTATGAAATTCTCTTTATTGATGGTTTTCAGTCTTCAAGTACACAAATTTATATTGAAATTGTAACTGCTTCTAGCTGGATATACCACTAAGGCCGCAGGAAGTTCAGTTCTGATGGCTGAGGGGGTTGTCAGTTTTATTGTTGCAACCATTTTCATATTTCACAAAGTTTATAGTCCAAACTTTCAAAATTTCAAGTGGTGAACAACATCCTCCTTAAAACTTCAGTTTTCATGTCAAAGATTTAATTGTCTCATTTCACACATAAGTTGACACAATTCATTGTCTATTGTAGGGATAAGAACAAACTTAATTGAAGCACTTTTTTTGAAGGTTGTGAAAAGCATTTAATGATTGTAAACACTAACTGATGCCCCCCCACAAACTGAGGGACAGAAAAGTATTATTCAATGCAGGAGATTTAAAATGCTGTGGATATTTTTCCCATATGCGTTCATTTTTTAACTTTGTATTTTTAAAAGTTTTCATGTGTAAAAATGAGGGAACAAAAGATTTCTGTCAAAAATAAGCAAGTTAGTGACTTGAGCATGTTCCTCAAGTGACACAAGAAAGTGATTGACATTGGACTGTATGCTATACAGCGGTGGTATTCAAAGTAACTTCATGTTGAGGAGAAATTAGTAACCAAATCTTAAAATCTGCTTCTGGGTGGGGACAGAGCAATGGATGGAGGAAGCAGATGGTTTTTCTAACCAGATACTAACTGCCTTGTCTGTCATTCCTCATAGCAACTCAAAATGTTTCTAAACAAAACAAAACAAAGCAAACAGGGTTTTTTAGAGCCTTTGGAGTCCCATATTTATAGATTTGCTGTGGTTCAGTTGCTAACCCTTCCTCCTTCCACCTCCAAACAGCACAAACATAATGCCCATGTCCCTCGTTAGTAGAAAGGCTCACTTGTAAAGCACCTCAGACCTTTCGTGAATACAGAGAACCTCAGCCTTGGGTGCGCAAGATGCCCACAAAATGAGTGATCCACCATAGCCACGGATAACAGGAAGTACTTTAAATCTCTTTTAAGAAGAAAAAATTATTGTAGAATTTCTTCAGCTCTCAAGTTGAAGTATCTGCCCTTCCACCTGTTCTCTCCGCAGATTAAGAAATCTGTAACATTTCCTTCATCGACAGGAGCATCACAGACAAAATACTGTGTGTCTATATATACATATTTCCAAAAAGAAAAATTTCTATAAATTTCTTTTAGAATTCTGTCAGAAGTTGTACAGAGCTCAATTTAGAGACCTGTAGCAGTCCATGATACTAAAACTGTATGTGATGCTTTGCAAAAGTACTCATTCAGTTTTTGCAAATCTGTTTACATGCAGATGCAATTCTTTCACAAGAAGAAAAAAAAGTTGCTTTCTTTCACTGAAATATCACCAGCATACCAAGGTGCCACAGCAGTCATGAATAGTAATGTTGACAGATATGTGGACAGATTATATATAAACATGTGTATCCATAACTGTGTGCACAGTGAAGGCTGTGATTTAGTTTTCAATTCCACTAGCGGTGTCCCATCATTCCCATGAGACCCACTGATCACTCAGGGCTGCATTTTGGGGTGATTGGTCCATTTTTGCAACATCTTGCTATTTTAGAAGTGCCAACAGCATCCCAGTCTGTATAACATGCCTGCAGTTCCTGCTGCATTCTGCTTTTAATGCTGGCCAAAGCTTGCTTGTTTTGATATCACTTGTGCTCAGTGGGCAGTCTAATCAGCCTGGTTGATGGCTCCCCTGATTCTCATAGCTCCCACTGTGCTCAAGGTTGCAGTATATTAGTCTCAACACAAATATGAACTTAAAAGTATACACAAAGTATTTATTTAGATAACACATGCAGAAGAATTCACATATTCCCTAAGATAACTTTATGACATTTATGTGAAATACTTAAACACAGAAAGGGATATCTATGATATGCAGAGAGACTCATTGATGAACTTACTGTTTATTGTTACAAAAAATTAGAATTATTTGTATAAAACAAAGGTGGAAATATTTTCTAAACTATGTTGATCAGTATGTTTGTTAATGTGAGTTCCTGAAATTGGACGTATTCCTTCCTTTCTAAAATACCAGTTTAAGTAGTCACAGTTCTACCTATTCAGTCTGTGAAACATCAGTTTAAGAATTGCTTCCGAGTTCCTGATCTTTGGAAACCCTTGCTTTCCAGAGTTATTCAGTGTCCATTTGCTTTCCATAAATAAAAAAGAGAAGTGGAGAGATTAGGTGGGGCTGTGATTTTTGAGATATAGCATCATGATGCAAAGTGACAAACAGCAGGGCATGTCACTGTAAAATGTTCTATATTGCAACATCAGGCAATGCTGATACTTGAAGAATCTATAACATGAACCTTTCACAAATCAGAATTGTCTGCAATATGAGCCTAGAGATTTTTTTGATAGATTAAAATTTCCTGATAAACAGTCCAGCCAATATTAACGAATGTAAGGTAATTCACTACATACAGTCACAACATTACCGTGTATTTTACTGCATTCGTTTTTACAGTATTCCTGTACTATCAGATTTATTGAGCATAAGCAGGGATTTTGATTTCCTTCTAATTAACCTGCTCGGCCTCATGGCTGCTGTCAATGAAGTCACACTGTAATTTTTGTAGGTGACTCTCAGCTTTTCCAGCCCAAATAGATTCTTATGGCAGCTGAAGTGTATGGGGCTTTTTCCCAAAACAGTTTACACTGAGCAGACCTCTGAAGAACTGCACTTCAGTCTCTCCGATCAAATGCTGATCGAATTCCTTTTCTGGAATATCATTGGGACATTTTCTAGGTGCTGAATTCAGTTCCTCCTGGTCCTGGAGCACTGCATGAAGCCATAGCAATGTATCTAGAAACAGGGCCAATGTTTTTAGTGAAAACACCTTTGTTACTAAAAATGGAAAGGAACCAGAGAAGGAAATACAGACAGGTTATAAAAAGAACCAATGAAATATTACAATGAAGGAAAGTTTGCTGGTATTTTTCAAATGCAATATCTGGAAAAGCTGTTCTGCTGCAGTTCTATCTACAATAGATATTAATTTCATGCATAAAGGCAGTATTAAAATGGTGTTAAATTAGCAGGAGTTGGAAAGTGCAATTTAAAATGACATGCTGGATTTTATGTGCATGACAACAAATGCCTCAGTTGTATACCAACTGACTTCCTTTTACATAAATTCTTATATTTGCTCTCCTTCCCCTTTGCTCTTTTTTTTTCTGCTCCTTTTTCACCTTAACCAAATAATTCCTCCCCAGTGGAGTTCAGTAGGAATTGGGAGCTCAAACTTGCATTGAATTAAAAGTAGGAGTCTGTTTTATACACTAAATGGTATATTAAAAATGAAACTACACTCAAAACATAGACGCTGTCTGCATGCAATAAGGTTTCCCTCATTACTGTGATGAAATCATCTGTATCTGATCAAGATAAATTCTAATATCCCTGTGATAAATTCCCTCTCCCCTAGAAAAGAATACAAAAGGGTTGATCTCTCTATTGGCATTTATCTTCTCTGATGTGGAGGGATAAGTCAAGTGCAATAGTCACCAGTGACTTATTATTTCTCTCCTCACAGGTGAAGATGAATGTCATAAGGGAGATAAGCTACCGTGTGCATATATTATTATATATATAACGCCATGTATGAATAAGGAGATATTAAACACACTATGACCATTTTCTTTTCTCTTCCTACTTTTTGTGGTTGAAGAAAATTAGAAGATGCTGTAAGTTCATGTTGAAATGAAAAGCTTCAAAGGCTTTAATATTTCCTTCGGTACTACAACCTGTCATCAGTGAAACAGATATAACCTCTGTTTCTGTTTGACTGAGAATTGTTTGACAGAGGCACTAGACTGGGACCGCAGGTACCTGAAATTTATCTACTTGTTCCTTTGAAGATTTCTCTCCTTTTCTTCAACACTTAACTTTCCGTGACTCAGTTCTCCAGCTAGTAAACATGATATTCATTGCTCTTGTCTCTTTAGGTGCTGTGTGAGCCCATGGAAAACCATGAGGTCAAACAGCATTGTATTAGAAGATGCCCACCTGTCTTGGAAACATATCTGATATTTGACTGACATTTTAAAATGTATCTAGAGATAAAAAATTACCTGCACCTAAGAAAGTATATAACAGGTCAGAAGAAAGCCCTATTTATCCTATTTATTTGACTCTAAAAGTAGCTAATTGCAGAAGCGTAGGAAAGAGCATCAGAAAAAAGGAGTCTCAATATTTTTTTAATGAGGAAAGACTTTTGGCTATGAAGAACTGTGCTGGACATTACTGGGGATGCCAAACTCATATTCATCCTGCAACCCTCCCAGCCCCTGCTGTAAGCTCCTGCCCCCAATGGTTGGGGGGTGGGCAGGGGGTTTTGCCCGCCCACACATCAGGGACCAATGGTCCAGCTCTGATGTGGCCCAGCTGTGTCACTTCACTTGGGCTGCTGAAAAAGGGCTTTGAGGAAGCCTCCAGAAGGATAAGAAAGGCAACATTACAAACAGAGGTAGGTTGTTGAGACAAAATCCTGCAGGGGAAAAAAAAATAATAAAAAGACATGGGGAGGCTCTATAGGTCTATAGAGGTCACCTGCTGCCTAGGTCTATAGGCAGCAGTCTGTAACTGTTTCTCTCTGGTGTTATATTTTAATTCATCATTCGCCCAGATTAACCACTGATGACAACTCTATTCTAGTAACTCTAAACCAAAATAAATTTCAGAAGAAAAACTAAACATCCTGACTCCTTAGCTGAGCTACACATGTCCTAAACCAAAAAGTGACATATTCAGTCTTCTCACCAGCTTGATAGCCCGACACTTGCAATAAAGACTAGTAAAAATGTATTACGTTGTACATGTACTGTAATATGTATGTGTTGTACATGTATTGCAACATATAAAAATGTGCTTGCTTTACTGATTTTAAAGCAACAAAACATTTGAGATTTGTGTCATATTGATGAAAACGACATAATATTTCATATAATCCCTTCAGCCTGCAATAATTGAAAAAAAGTATCAACCTACAGATAAATTCCAAAATACGTATGTATGTAGACTGTTGAAGAAGATTAAATGAAGACGTTTATTTAAACTACTCACCTGAACTTTGGGTCATTAATTTGTTGAAATTGCTATGGTTTAATAAATAATATAAAATATATAAAATTTAAATGATAATGATTTATCCAAAGTTTACAGTGAAGGAGAAGGAAAATGTGGAATGTCTTGTGCTTTGCGTAGTTACAGGGAGCGCTTAGAAAGAATATTGTGGAGTGTCATTCTGTAATGTGAAGTTCTCTAGAAAATGCCAGTAAATCAAAGCTGTGCACTGAGGACAATGTTCTTCCTTGGTGCATTCATATTTTTCAGAACATAGCTTCATTATATCTGGTAAAAGTAGAATTATTTTCAGAATGTCATTTGTGTGAAAGATAGATACACATGCTCTATAACATGTAAAGGGTACAGTTTAAATGAAAATCTGGCCCCATTAATTTATTTGGAGCCAAGGTTTTGTCCTATGATAACACATTAGGAACATACAGGTGGTTTAAACAAGGCCTTAACTGACATTCATATATTTGTACAAATAAATAATTTTTAAGAGATTCCATACACCTAGTCAGAATGAATGCAGTGACTGTTGGCCAACATTTTCCTATACCATTTTGATAACACTAGGGTTGCATATCTAATATGCACAATACTGAGTGAGGTACCTGTGAGGCTGACTACTTTGATCTGAGTCTTTCAATACAAGAAAGGCACCTCACTGTCAGCAATTCATAGATTTTGATGTTCAAAATCCACTGTCATCATTATCTTGTGACACAAAATAAAAATTTTCACCCAATAACTGTTGCAGCAGAACTAACACCTTGTGGCTGAACTATAGCTTCTCTTTCCAAAGGCCACACAAACTTGATTTAAAACAGTAAAACACTGTTGTCCACATCCTTTGGCAATACATGCAACTGGTTAATGACCCTTAGTTTTAAAAATCTACTGTTTATTTCTAATCTGAACATAACTAGCCTCAGCTTCCAGCCATTGAAATCTCATTACCTCTCTGCTAGAATAAAGAGGCCTCTCTGATTAGAAATCTCCTCCAACTCTAGACTCTTACAGAACAAAATCACGTCACCATTTAACTTTCCCTCAATAAAGGAAATATGTTATGCTTATTGCAATCATGGTAAAGTATGTTTTTGAGCCCTTGGGATTATTGTTAGTGGGCAAACGTAAAGAGTGAAGCAGCTCCATGGCTTCCTCTGGAACTTTTTTTTTCCTCTTTTATTTTAACTGCTACTTTCAGACTAAAATAAAACAACTTCCATTATAAACATTTATGTCTGTGCATAGAAATTGTATCCAGCACAGTGGAACTGCATTCCTGACCACAGTATGTTGCTACCAAATAGTCTACTATTCAACTAAATGTAAGTATGTGGTTCCTTTGGTCTAATCGCATAATCCCAAATAAACAAGAAAATCTTATTTTTGAAATATTTTCAAGTTACAATGCTGTTAGTTATTTGAGCTTCAAAATGTAAACCAATATTTTTAAAATTAATCCATTTGTTGAAAACAAAACCTTTTTCCAGTTTGCCTGAATATTATAAGATTTTTAGACTTTTTATTTCTAGGAATTAGTGTCTTTTTCTTTTCTTTTCTTTTTTCTTTTTTTTTTTTTTTTCCCCAGAAAACCACCTCCTAAACAGGCCTTTCTCTACATAAATTTTACTTTGTATTCTAAAATGTCAGCCATTTGCAGCTGGAAACTTGGCATTTTTTTTCTAACCCGTTGCAATAAGGTCTGTTATGTGAGAGTTGCCTTTTTACTTTGCTTGGAGGGTGGAATTTTTGCACATTTATTCAGTCACTGTTATTAACCTTCCAATGACAAAGGCTGCTATTGGTGTGAAATCTCAGTATTTGAGACATGGGAAAAGAACAGGAGAACAGTGCCAGCTCATGGTAGAACAAATTTTGCCCCAAATATACCCTTTCCATTGGAGCAGTTGCTGGATGGTAGTGAACTGCCTCAGAAGCCAAGCTGTGTAAGCTAATGCCATTCCAAACTCTGTAGCAAAACGGATATGATTTCCAATGCGGTGACTGAAGCACGTCAAAATGCAATAGTATGTAATATACAAACTATACTAACATACAATTAGGAAAGCAAACTAGCAGACTAACTTGTAGTATGTTACAATGTCTTTTAGAAGGAAAAAGAATCCTGAATTTTGTTCGATTTGCCAACTTCCCCTTAAGAAAAGATGTATCTTTCCAGATTTTCTTCTCCTTTTTCTTTCTTTGAGTACTGACATGAATGTCAGCTTCCTCTGTTCCGTGACTCGTGCATTGAGATTTTCTAAAAGCAAAATAAAGTCTGGAAAACACAGTTTACCCATCTCTCGTACCCACCAAATTTTCACACTTTTTACACTTTACACACTTTTTATACCAGAACAAAAGATGTTTGGTCTTCTGATACAGGGGTGAGTTGGCCAGAATAAAACCTGGTAAAGCTCCATATAACAAAGACCCCAAATATTTTGCAGGCTTTCTATTTGCAGCTGATTATCTCAGTTATTAGGGTACGAGAGAACTGTTAGAATGAGCCATGAGGCTCCAGTGACTACTGAAGTCAAAGGAAATATTCCTTTTACCTCATTAGGTTTTAGATTAGGCATTAAGTCAATAAGATGTCATTGCCCAGATTTCTGCATAAGACTAATATTGCAACTCCTTTGGCTACAGCAATAGGGGCAAACCAATGGGAAGGATTTTTTGTATTATGACAACAGCACAGCTCATCGTTTGTCACAGAGCTACATAATTATCTGCAACTGAAAGTGCTTCTCTATACGTTTTAAAGACATGTTCATTAAACTCACTATTTCTGTGCATTCTTAAGTGTTAGGAATAAATAGGAATTATAGGACTTACAGGAATTAATATTGAAAGTATGGCTAGCCATGAAATATGGTATTCAAGCTTATGTTTTGGGTTTTTTTGTTGAAGAAAAATATGATTTCCTTATCAACACACTGTGCGGTCATGACTGTCTGATAAATTTTATTTGTAAAAGAAAAATTTCTGCAATTTTTTTCCAAATTTCAAAATTCATGCTTTGCCTTACATCCTGCTCAACTTTCATTTTGTAGGAAAATGATACTACCTGAGATCCTCCTTTACCTTTTGCAACAGTCAGTGCAGAATAGCTATACGTGCTTAAATCAAACGTTGCAAGGAAAGACAGTGCCTTCTACTCCATGTTGAAAATTTTCTATGGCAAGTTTCAGAGCAACATGAAGTAAAATAGGTAGGTTATAAATCCCTTGAAAATAAGGTTTATAATGGAAATGCTGACAGACATTTAATGATAGCGGCAATAGCTGGCACCATAGTAATAAAAGGACTTAAATGAAAAAAAAATCTGTGAGCTTCACAAAGGCTCATGGATTTCAGGGCAAAGCTGTGTGCAGACTCAGTGTAAAGACGTATGTTAATATACTCAATTCATTATGATGCTTGGGTGTCATTTCCAGAAAATCTCAGAAACTCAACTTGCAGTCATACTGTGAAAGAGTCTGAAAGAAGAAACACAGTGCTGCACCTATCACTGGTATTTTCCTCTGTTTCCCTTGTGATAAAATCACTCATCTGAATCTTCCTCATGCCTAAGATTCAGTGCCCAGAACAGCCTGCTCAATTACCATACAAACGGCAGCCTCTACTCTGCATCAAAACAAACATAAAGCTCAACTGCAAATAAATAGTTATTGGAACCCTGCCACCCACTGTCTGATGCTCAGGTAAGATTCCCATTCACTCCTGACAAAATGTCTTTCCCCTCGTGGACAAAATGCGATTGACTGGCACTGCTGGAACCGCGTGGCCAAGTGCAGCCTTCATCCTAAACGGGACCTGCAAGCTAATAGCTCATGAGGTACTCAAAACAGCAGATAGAGCAGTTTTCTTTTTTAAAGGAAACATATACATAGGTACATTAGCACTCATCTAGCATCCTGCTCAGATTAAAAATGAAAACAATGACATTAGACCTCTCTTCAAGTTAAACATTTCCTATTCATTCAATGGGCAACAAAAGCTAAGGATACTTCACTTTTCCTCTCTTGCGTTTTTTATTGCTAGTCCCTCTTCTCTTTCCTTCCATTTGCTTTTTCTCTCCCTCTGTTTTTATTGGCAGCTGTGTATTTGACTTGACCACTCGGATACCCACTAAGGTCTATTTGCAGTCCCTTAGCAATAGCAATTTATAGATGAAACTGGCCGCTTACAGATTCCTGTCTCCAAATAATAATGAACCAGGTTTCCCTCAAATAGCTGCACTTGGTAATCCTTTCATGTCTATTCTGCTCCTGAGCCATTTCTGTAGAGCATTGTCTACTGGGAAAGGGATGCAAAGTGAAAAGGAGCAATTGTGTGCGTCTGTGTGTGTTCTTTCTCCATGCCTATAAAACCCAACCCAAACTGTCAAGGTGACAATCCAAAACGATAATCAAAACCACTTTTTACATTCCATCTTGTAACTGCCGCAGGCAAGTTTTAAAGGAGATGCTAACAAATCCCAAAGAATACCAGGTATTAAATATTTGATACGGCCAGAAATGTATACAATAGACATCAAACTTATGTTGTATAACTCAGTAATTTCTATACCATAGGTAAACAACCATATTTCAATAAAAAAGTCTTAGATGGGTATTTGGAAATCTACATAAAAATCTGTTTACATTTTAGAATCAGCTCTGTTGTTTCCACATGCAGCTACAACAACAACAAAAAGAGATTTTGCTTGGGAATATTATCTCCCATAGACACACTATGAAAAATATTTTCAAGGGTGCCTTTCTAGCTGTTTGCATCTTTACAAGTATTTGCTTTAAAGCAATCTTATATTCATACTACAGCCTGGTTTAAAAATTGTAAGGCTGCTGATTTACAAAATAGTTTACACTCATGCCTACAGTCTGCATTTTAAATTTTTCCAGGACTTAGGTATTAAAATTCCGTTCATTTTTACAGTGTCCTTCATAGGGAGCATTAAGAAGGCTGCAGAGAAAGAAGGGATCTTATGAGTAAAAGGAAAAGGAAAGCTCAGAAAGAGGTGTAAACTGAGGTTACTCTGCTTGAGAGAGTAAGATAAGTATGGCAAGCCAGTAGAAAGAGTGACCTTGCCCTCAGTCTGTACAGTCAAAGGGAGGAGAAAAAGAAGGGGCTTTAAAAAGACTTGGTCGCACAGTGGGCTGACGGTAAACAAATGTAATAGAATGGTGAATTTAGAAAAATTAGGTGAGTGAATGTGTGATCCAAGTAATGTGTCACCTGAGCCATGTTAATTGCATGTATGTGTTAGCTCAGAGTGAATGTAAGATAATTTGACCTAGCTTATATAAAGCTAGTTGTATGTTGCATCAAAGTAGTTCACTTTTGTTTGGAGTAAAGAGCACACGTATGAGCAGTTACTAGGAAAGTAATTTCCACCTAAGTTTAGACTACCGCAGTGTGGAATTCTTAATCTCAGCTATTTCTTCTAGACACTCTTCATAATCAATGGAGAGAAATAGGCATTCGGGGGACATGATTCATCTGATATGTGTTAAATGTCTCCTGCAGAATGCAACCTAAGAGTGAAAAATTTTTTCACTGAGTGCAGAGAAAGTCAAGATGACTAGTTCAGATGTAGTCATTTACCCTGGCTCAGACAATTCGTCCTAATGAGCAACAGATGTAAGGTACCTTGTTACACCGCAGTAACTTAATCATGAGCCTGAGATCCTGGAAATAACAGCCAGGGGTGGGGTCCTGCTAGGACAGAAAATGCTCTCCAAAGACAGAATCAGCTCTGCATGATTTTATGCTGTGCATTTAAAGGGAACAACAAAGAGGGGAAGCAAAAGAGAAGCACAGAGAGGTGAGTGGCCCAAGGTCACCCGAAAGGTCAGAGCCTGTATCTGGTTCAGTGATTTACCATTGAACTGCACTGATGCTAAATGAAAGTAGCAAACCAGCACAAGGCAGGAGGAATTTTTGCCAACTCTTCCCCTCCACCCTCTAAGGATGGATTAGTGCAGGCTTTATTGAGTATTAGTAGGAGTAAAAAAATAGCTGTAAACAGTATCTGAGCAGTTGCTCCCCTTATTGAGTAGTGCAAAGTTCACAAAGATGATCCTTGTATGCCCCATTCACAGCACTGCAGAATATCTATATTAGGGGGTTTAAAGCCATGAAGCTCCAGAGTAGAGGCCCTTCAAGATAGCAGCTTTGCTCACATATAGCACACCGGGCAGCAAATGCATAACTGCTAGAATAAAGTGCCAAATGTAATGGACTGGAAGCAACCAAAAAGCCAAGGCAACTAAAAGTTATTTCGAAGTATCCAGGGTTGGGACTCATGCAATCAAGAAGGGGTCACTTCAAGAGCTGTAATAGCACATCCCTGTTCTGACTCTCTTGAATGTCCCTGGGATTTGGATTAAGATTTCCACGTTCGCAGATGCCCTCTTTCTTATAGCTGACTACAGGCCTTTTAAGATCTTTTTTTGGCACCCTGATTTTCCAGTGTTGAACATAGCCTGTGGAGCAGAGTTGTGATATGTTCTTGCTAGTACAGCGCTTGTGAGGGAAAGCAACTGTATTCTGCAAAAACTGGAGATTTCAAGGATTCTTCACACTTTGAATCTGATAGAGTGCAATGTAGTAGACAAGCCTGAAGGGATTCTCAGTTATGGATCACTGTAACAAAGTCTGCATTTAAGAAGAAAATGCACCAGCTGAGATGATAAAACAAAATGTTTCCAGTCACTGCTATCTGAAGGACAGAAGAGTCTGATATGAACTGAGATTCTGAACAGGCATGTCATCCTTAGCTCAGGGAGAGTATAGACTTAATCAGTTCCTAAAAATGCTGCCTTCCACATTTCAGGAGCACAGCTGGCTTCCACTTAAGAAGCCTCCCCCAAGACTGAACGAACAAAGCAATAATTCTGTTTGCATCCACTGGAAAAATCACCACAGGCTGAGCTGACTTCATCAGTTTGCTCATGGGCTCAGCAGAAGCATGGAAGAGAGGGCAACAGAGGCACAGAAGACAGCAAGGCTAAGCTTTGAGAGAGACCCCAGCAGGTCAGGGAGCAGAACGGATCAGGGAAAGGATGTTCTCTGGGTTGTCCCAGCAGAAACTAAACTGCCACCTAAAGTGGTAGGTATAGCTGTTTCTAATGACCCACTGGATAGAGGGATGCTCAGAGAACTGGCCAGATTTGGCCACACAACAGGCCATACTTGAGTTTTTATATCAACATCACAAAGATGGTTGGTATTTGGTCAAACATAACACTGGAGACTGGGTTTTTCTTTTAAAGAAACTTAACAGAAAAGGATTCCTGTGAAAGCCGAGCACTCCTTTAGTAAAAGCAAATACTATGAAAATATATATTTCCCAGCATTTCCATGACATTGGAAGTTATTGTATTATTCTATAACTGATATTGAATAATTTAATATCTGCTTGTTTTAGTTTTGATCAGGTTGAGATGGCCAGAGACTGTGGAGTGGAGGGACTCATAGCAACAGTAGGAGGAAGAAGTGTCCTCCAAAAAGCTGCCTGACAGTAGTCCCCAAATCCCAATTTCCTGCCACCTGAAGAGAAAAGTCCGGAACTAAATGTTTCATTTGATTTTATTTTCTTGCAGTACCAGCCCATTCATTTGGGATCCCATGAAAAAAGAAATGATATATGTGAATATAAGGCTTCCCAGAGAGTTTTAAAATTTATTTTTAAAATTTGTTATCAGTGGTGTACATTGTGCTTTGTTGTCAGCCACTGATACATATTACATCTGCAGTCCAAGAGGGTGGAGCATGACAGGTAGTGAAGTAGCATTTTAATTAACAACAACAACAACAAAGTCTTCTGAAATATGTTATAATGTGTCCTGCTCAATAAAAAGCCACAGAAGGAAATTAAATCTGGTTACACATATCCTTTCTCTACAGTTCCTTCTGCCCAAGAAACAAATACATCCTCATAAGGCTGAACTGGCTACTGGAAGAAAGGAACATAGAGAAACACTCCCATTATATTATCGTTTCTAAATATTTAGGTTACAGTATGACCCAGACATCTCAGTGATTATCCAAGAACATCATGCCAAAGCTATCAGAGAGAGGTCAGTACACGTGTAGATGTAGAGGACTGTTTTTTGCTTTGATTGCTCTACTGAGATGCTCTTCTGTAACAAAAATAAGCACACGCACACGCAGAAACAGAACTTAGGAGTCAAACTAATATGAAATACTTCCCTGCGGTTATAAGAGCTTGACTAAGACCTTCATTCTTTCAAGTATGTTAGATTTCAGGAGCAGAAAAGACCTTTAGTTTGTGTAGTCTGAGTCTTCTGCATAGCAGAAGCCATAGGCTTTCATGCAGTTGCTTCTGTGTTGACCCTTGATTTTGCCTTTCAGAGTAAACAATAAGATTGCCTTCTCAGGAAGAAAAAGAATAGAATGTAGATCTTGGAGATAATTGTGTTCGATGTGCCACATCTTCCTCCTTACTCAACATTAACTCTATACATTCTAACACACCAACGGACAAGGGACAGGGAAAACCTGATACAGCTAGTTTACTGCTAACCTTAAAAAGTGGTTAAGAAAGGACTATTCTGTTGCTTTCTACTATACCTGGTTTTGGTTTTGTTTCATGATTTCCATGATTCTTCCCTACTGCTTTGATGAAGTAATCCAGCAATCCAGCTGTACTGTCCTGGTTTCTCAGATTATTGCATTACGACTTTGATTTAGAGGAACCCTCCCTTCTTTTCAAAGGCGCCTGCGTCACACAGGAACAAGTGTGACGTGATGAACATGAACCCAACGGTCTCCCGAACTCCTGCCCATTCTTTGTTGCTAAGCTGACTTGATGGTTTCAGTTTTCACCAAGAGAAAGATACCGCATCTGGACAATTGGTGTGATCTGAGGTGCTGATCCGTTTATTACTGATGGAAAATTCAGCCCATCAGTACTGGTGTGTACTGATGTCAGTTATCTGAACTGATGTCAGTTACTGATAATATAGTTATTTTGACCAGTGCATATTTCTGTGTATTCTGTAAATACTTATCTGATTTTGCTAATAGTTAATTACTTTATCAATACCAGGAACTAAATCTCTGATGCTGAAGAAGGTTGCTTGGGGTGAGTTTCACTGGTGTCAGAGCCTCCTCCTGAAGCCTCATCTGTCTGGCTTTGCTTGCTCTTTGCCTGGCAAGTGCCAAGGGGCTCTCGGTTCAACACATTGCCATGTTCTCCCATTGGCTGCAAGTGTGGCTGATTTCTCCATTTCTGGGGGATTTAGACAATAAATAAAAGATAATTATTTGGACTTGCTGAGTTTGCACCATCTCCCTTATCACCGGAGCATTAAAAATTAACATTAGAAATAAACATGTTTTTAGGAGAAGTGGGACTGCCGTTCATTTATTTGAAAGTCTACTTTGGAGCTCCATGTTTGTGAAGCACTTTCAAATTTGATGCTAACTTCAAAGAAAGGGAATTTGAGTTCTTTCTCATCAGTTACATTCTATTTCAAAATAATCAACAAGCTGCTCATTTGGAGGAAATGTGGCATTCTTTTAAACAAATGTGACTTCTTGAGGGGACAATTATTTTAGAAAAAGGACATAACTCAAAGCCTGACTTTGCCATGCATCTGACTTCTGGCCATAGTTCACTTTATACATTTTTCTTTGCTTCAGGAGTGGGCTAAAGGAACCTTTACAGCAAATGCAGCTACAGTAACTGCACAAGTCCAGAAACAAAAATAACTTTTCACTGATTTGATATTCTGGCTTTCATATGTAATCCACATTGAGGCTGATCTAAGTTTTAAAGTCATCAGAAATTACAGTTTAGGTTCTTGAAGGCCACTTGTTTACTCCATAACGGGTTCAGTTTGTGGTAGCATCTGGAACAAAGGATAGACAACCACCAGAAGTGAAAGCCGTGTGCAGAAAGTCATGTAGTCATAATGCTGGTTTACTGTAGTAAAAATCCTCTGTCTACCAACAGAACACAGCCATATAATCCCATGAAGTATGAGGAAGACAGCATCATGTAAACTCGGCCAACAATTTTGTCTAGGATATAAAATACATAGTGACTTATGCTGGAGTTACATAGTGCTGACAAGAGGTGATAGTGGTGCTTAGCAATAATAATATTGCTAATTGCATCACTATAATAAAGATCTAATAAATAAAGCTATTAGTTCCTCTGTAGCATAACACATCCTTATGGCATTGTAAACACAGATAGTATAGCTGGCAAGCATCAGTTCTAAAGTATGACAGCGTGGTGGGAAGCCAGGCTGTAGCCAAATGAAAATAAAAGGAACAAAATGTCCTTTTTATCTGTTACTATATGGCTTCTGTAGATTTGCATAGCATTTTCTATGAAAGTCTTACTGAGTATACCTATATGATGAAAGCAAATAAGATTTCTCTAGCCCTTGTTCTTGTGGGGGACTTCAACTTACCAGATGTCTGCTGGAAATACAATAGAGCGGAAACAGTCTAGGATGCTCCTGGAGTGTGTGGACGATAACTTCCTGACACAGCTGGCGAGTGAGCCAATGAGGGAAGGTGCCCCACTGGGCCTGTTTGTGAACAGAGATGGGCCTGTGGGTGATGTGATGGTTGGAGGCCGTCTTGGGCATAGCGATCATGAAATGATAGGGGTTTTGATTCTTGGAGAAGTAAGGGTGGGGGTCAGCAGAACTGCTACCTTGGACTTCTGGAGGGCAGACTTTGGCTTGTTTAGGAGTCTGGTTGACAGAGTCTCTTGGGAGGCAGTCCTGGAGGGCAAAGGAGTCCAGGAAGGCTGGGCATTCTTTAAGAAGAAAATCTTAAAGCTGCGGGAGCGGGCCGTCCCCATGTGCCAAAAGGCGAGCCGGTGGGGAAGAGGACCAGCCTGGCTGAATAGAGAGCTTCAGCTGGAATTCAGGGAAAAAAAATGAGAGTTTATGATCTTTGGAAGAAGGGACAGGCAGCTCAGGAGGACCACAAGGATGTTGTGAGGTTATGCAAGGCAAAAATTAGAAGGGCCAAAGCCCAGCTAGAACTTGATCTGGCTACTGCCATAAAAGAGAATAAAAAACGTTTCTATAAATACACTAGCAACAAAAGGAGGGCTAAGGAGAATCTCCATCCTTTATTGGATGCGGGGGGAACATAGTGACAAAGGATGAGGAAAAGGCTGAGGTACTTAATGTCTTCTTTGCCTCAGTCTTTAAAAGTAAGACCAGTTGTTCTCTGGGTACCCAGCCCCCTGAGCTGGAAGACAGGGACGCGGAGCAGAATGAAGCCCCCATAATCCAAGGGGAAATGGTGAGTGACCTGCTACACCACTTGGACACACACAAGTCTATAGGGCTGGATGGGATCCACCCAAGGGTGCGGAGGGAGCTGGCAGAAGTGCTCACCAAGACACTTTCCATCATTTATCAGCAGTCCTGGCTAACCAGGGAGGTCCCAGTTGAATGGAAGGTAGCAAATGTGACGCCCATCTACAAGAAGGGCCAGAAGGAGGATCCAGGGAACTACAGGCCTGTCAGTCTGACCTCAGTGCCGGGGAAGGTTATGGAGCAGATCATCTTGAGTGCCATCACACAGTAGGTACAGGACAACCAGGTGATCAGACCCAGTCAGCATGGGTTTATGAGAGGCAGGTCGTGCTTGACTAACCTGATCTCCTTCTATGACCAGGTGACCTGCTTAGTGGATGAGGGAAAGGCTGTGGATGTTGTCTAATGAGACTTTAGTAAAGCCTTTGACACTGTTTTCCACAGCACTCTCCTGGAGAAACTGGCTGCTCGTGGCTTGGATGGGTGCACTTTTCACTGGGTAAGTAACTGGCTGGATGGCCGGGCCCAAAGAGTTGCGGTGAATGGAGTTAAATCCAGCTGGCAGCTGGTCACAAGTGGTGTTCCCCAGGGCTCAGTTTTGGGGCCAGTTCTGTTTAATATCTTTATCAATGATCTGGACGAGGGGATCAAGTGCACCCTCAGTAAGTTTGCAGGCAACACCAAGCTGGGCGGGAGTGTTGATCTGCTCGAGGGTAGGAAGGTTCTGCAGAGGGATCTAGACAGACTGGATCGATGGGCCGAGGCCAATTGTATGAGGTTCAACAAGGCCAAGTGCTGGGTCCTGCACTTTGGTCACAACAACCCCACGCAGCGCTACAGGCTTGGGGAAGAGTGGCTGGAAAGCTGCCTGGCAGAAAAAGACCTGGGCGTGCTGGTCGACAGCCGGCTGAATATGAGCCAGCGGTGTGCCCAGGTGGCCAAGAAGGCCAACGGCATCCTGGCCTGTATCAGAAATAGTGTGGCCAGCAGGAGCAGGGAGGTGATCATCCCCCTGTACTGGGCACTGGTGAGGCCGCACCTCAAGTCCTGTGTTCAGTTTTGGGCCCCTCACTGCAGGAAAGACACTGAGGTGCTGGAGCGTGTCCAGAGAAGGGCAACCAAGCTGGTGAGGGGCCTGGAGGACAAGTCTTATGAGGAGCGGAGGAGGGAACTGGAGTTGTTTAGCCTGGAGAAAAGGGGAGGGGAGACCTTATTGCTCTTTACAACTACCTGAAAGGAGGTTGTAGCGAGGTGGGGGTCAGTCTCTTCTCCTAAGTAACAAGTGATAGGACAAGAGGAAATGGCCTCAAGTTGTGGCAGGGGAGGTTTAGATTTGATATTAGCAAAAATTTCTTCACCGAAAGGGTTGTCAAGCATTGGAACAGGCTTCCCAGGGAAGTGGTTGAGTCACCATCCCTGGAGGTCTTTAAAAGACAGGGTGCTTAGGAACATAGTTTAGTGGTGGACTTGGCAGTGCTAGGTTAATGGTGGGACTCAATGATCTTAAAGGTCTTTTCCAACCTAAACAATTCTGTGATACTATTCTATGATTCTCTGATTCTCTGATTTATAAAAATATTCATTTCTAGGCTTCAACAATACTTCTGGTGCTATTTTGGGGGGAAAAGAAAATAAAAAAACCTGTCCAAAAGTAAGATAAATCAGTCCTTCAAACATGTCAAATGCATTTTAAAATTATTGGTTTGCTTTTGGGAATCTTTAAAACATTTCTTATTAATTTCTCACATAGTGAAGACAGTTTACAAAAGCTCCTCGCATGTATATTTAATGACCCATATTTGTAATCAAACATGCGATCATTTACAGTGAGGATGCTGCTGTTACTGGCTAGTTTTCTGAAGGTAGCAGATAGTACCATTTATCTCTCTACTGTCTGTCAAAAAGCTATACTTGTACGTATAACCTAGCCTTTAGCCAGAGTGCTTTGACCTAGGTAACTAGTTAGCAAACAGACTTGCTTAATCTTGTGGTTGTGCCCCCTCCCCAGTGTTCCCACGCACACTCAGTAAAATTGCACCAGGCCACGTTTCAGAGCTGCGCTCCTCTTCGGCTGCATCTGCGGCACTCTTTGGAAATAAGCAATGCTTCTGTAGGGACAATCCAGTTTCTATTTTGCAATCCAGAGTGCGCTGCTCGCCTTACTGAGGAAGAACTGCTAACCAGTTTCCTCACCGTCACTAGCATCGTCTTCTCTGGTGTTTGCTCGGTCAAATATCCCACACTTCTTAAGCACGTGTAAAGGATTACAGAAACCCCTATGTGCATCTCCAGAGAGCAGCCAGAAAGGGTTAAACAAAATCAACCCTGACAATACTAGAAACAGTTCTCTCAGTGTGTGTTGGTTCACTGCTCCACAGGGCATAGCAGATGTTGTGTCTGGTAGTAAGAAGGGCCCAGGAGGTGTGAGCTGTCAATCACTTTTTTTCCTAACTACAGGCTGTGCTATGGATATGAAGCACGACTAAAACAATCTGTCTCAGCTGGGGTGTGTGAGGTATCAATAACCCTTGGCAGAGGTGTCAAGAGCCTTGCTGGAATCAAACTACCCTGCTGACCAGCTGCTTAGCAAGTTAACAAGGCGGCATTCAGCGCTCGCTGCCCTCCCAGCCCAACAATTAACACAACTGGAGCAGGGCTCCGCTGAAATGCGGGAGGAACCTTGCCGCATCGCCCTTGCGCTGGCGACAAAGAGATGCACAGATCTTTATTCAGAAGCATCCGTAACAACACGCGAGGAGTGAAAGAAACTAGGGCAGAGAACATGGTTTTTTCTCAAATCAAATACGCGGATAAATATTAGCAATATGCGGCATAACTGAACGGACTCAAGAAAAATAGATTTGTAAAGTATTTTCGTGCACGAGGCCAGAGTCTGTAGAGCAGAGGGGGAGCTCCAGTAAGGAATAAATTGTGTTGAGAAGCTAGAGTAAGGTAAATTTAAACAACAGCAGGAACAAACAATGTAATGAAAGAGTTCTGTGGCACTGGTAATCCAAACAATAGCTGTGTAGCGGCTTGTTACAATCATCCACATGGTTGGTTAGAGTATTATAGAACAACCAGGTTGTAAAATGAACAGGCGACAGTCAGAAAGTCTTAAACATTTTGCACTCGTGGGTCATGTACTACTCAGCCTCGTACCAGTATAAATTTGGGAGCAATGCTATTAAAATCAATGGCTTCGCAGTGGTTTAACAGGGAAGGATCTGGCCCTCTTATAGAGCATTATCCAATTTTTCATTTTACAAACTGCTAACTCCGGCTCTTGGAGTTAATGTTTTTCCTGAGCCTCCGATACATTTTTTTTTGTTTTGTTTTGAAAACTGAATTACTTTCAAGTCTTTTTGTATTCTACATTGCTTTATTTTGTGGTTTTGTTCTCAAGGGCATCAACCAGTGATTATATACTGTTCCATTCTGCAAAAAAAAAAATACATGGTGTACAGCAAAACATGAATATTAGCTTTAAACAATTTAATGTTGTTTGTCTTTCTTTGAAATTCAATAATGCCATCAGCCCATAAGACCTTTTAGAGCAGAGTATTTCACACAGTGAAAGCTGCTTTCTGCTACAAAAGCACAGCAGCTGTGGCTCCTGCAGATACTCTTAAAGACAGATATAATAAAACACTGGGAGGGAGTAGGTCGACACAGGAGCATGAAATGGACGAGATGAAGCCCTTTGTCACAATCAAATAGGCTGTAAAGTTACTATAGTAACATACAGTATTAAGCTCCAGGTGGATTGACTTAATGTTGACTAAACAAAAAGAGGTTAACGAAAACCAAACCAATAATTATTACACTCTCTCTACCAAATGTTTGCCAGGATGCTGTTATTTTGATTTAGCCAAGCTGCACAAAATGCGGTGTGGGTTGCTTTCTGTTCTGGCGAGCAGTTCTAGTATGAGAAAATGTGTAAGACAAAAACAAATTCAAAGTTGTAAGAAGGAAGTGGACGGGTTTACTGTGCCTGTGACAGACACTGCAGCAAAATCCAGGGAAAAGACCATGACAGAATTAAACTGTGTCAAATGCTTCCTTTTTTTTACCCCTCCAGGATAACCCACTTCCCCAGTGTGAGAAATGTGGAGGAGGAGGGAATGTTCAAACTCCTTCTGACCTATCTGAGCTAAATGAACGATGGATGGAAAAGATACATACATTTAAAGACTTAGTTTTAATTTTCCCTGTAAAAACTAGCCTTTGCATCTAAAAAACTACCAGGAGAGATTCCCCTAATTACAGTTGAGTCTTCAACATGAAACAAATTCATTCTGCCTTCAGTGTTTATTTCTAATTATATTCTTTACTGTAGAAAGAAGATGCCTGACAACTTATGAATGGGGTGCTTCTGGCTGCTTCTCCATCCTTCTCTGTTAGCTGTCTCAACGAAAGCACTTTGCCCTGTAGAAAAATCTCACAGTGGAAGGAAGGCTTGTCTTAGCTCCAGTGACCATTTCTTTCACTCCATTTCAGTCTGGGAATTTAAAAATCTGAGGATTTAAGTGAAATTCCTAGTTTTATTCTGAAACTTCTGATGCTGTCAGAATTCACACCTTCTATCAGAACTGTAATTTCATGTGTCTCTGGTATAGTTAGTGAACTCCAAGCTGCTGCCCTATAAATCTTTAAAGGTTGCTATTCGAAGAGGGAAAGAGATCATATTGGTTCAAATTGAACAAAACAGAGTAGGTCTTTCTTTGATAAAATGTAGTAGGTGCAAATCAGAAACCCACTTGGACAGTCACTGCAAAACTGTCAAAAACCTCTCATCTGTGCCATAAACTTAGTCTCAGCGAGGCTTGAATTAATACCACACTGTCAAGGAGAAAAGAAAATGTGCTAATTGCATTCAGGACATGAAGTTTAGCCTTGGCCAGTAAAGAAAAAGAACAAAAAAAGGTTCTAATTATCAGAAGTATGAGATGGCTTTAAGCTGTACTTGTGGACATGGTTCAAGGACAACATTTGGAAAGCCGGTATATGAAGGATGGAAGGAGGAAATATCTGGAGGTCTAATTTGAAGAATTCCTTGTGGTTATTACAGCCTCTTGGCTGGTAATATAACAACCAGGAAAGCAGAACCTATTGAAAGACGATGGAAGGATTAAGCAGCTAGCCAGAGCCTGCTGGCAAAAAAGCAAGGGTTACTCATTTCAGTAATTTCTTCCCCATAACTTGGCAGAAACATAATGTGGCCACATCCCAGGAAATGTGGTGAGGTGTGGTCAGAGGAACTGTAATCAAGCTCAGAGGCAGTGCTAAGGGCTTCAGTGGGAACAAATATCATCACTTGAAGATGTACCAAGAACTCTTGTTCCAATCTATTAGGGAATGGTTTCCATTTGGATTAGATTTGTAGAAGTACCTGGCACAAGGTGGAGCCATCAGAATGACAGCACTAGAGCCTTGTCAGCTTTCCCAAGGGCAGACGGATTCTGGGTACTCACGAAAAAAAAAAGTATGTAATGAACATACATACCAAGGTCCAAGTCTTCCAGTTCCTCTGGAGTAATATTGTCTCTCATTAACAGTTATGGCGTGTCACAAACAATTCTGTATCTTGCATGACATCTGGAGGACAAGATATTTGAGGAGTTCCTTCTAATTATTTGAGATGTCTCTGCTAAGTCGGTCCGCTAGAATGTCCTGAAGACCTAAAGTTAGGCAAAGGGAATATCGGAGGAATGTCACTGGTCCAGGAAATTTCTTCACTTGCTTGATTCTGCTTGTAAGTATTCTTGAAACTGTGTATTGCATTCTGACACGATGGCTGCCACTAACAGGGTTATCCGTATCTTCGTCTTTAACTCAACAGACTTGGCTTTGGCTATTGAAGAAGAGCATTCAGAGAACTATAGCCTGCAGTGCAGAAAGCTGCTATAAGCATCACAGACCCTGTAAAGATCCAGATCATGAGCACAGGCAGGAAGAAAAACAGAAGGGCAGTGAAGACCCACCTCAACTCCCCACGTCCTGACGCACGAGGACAGCCTTGCCCAGCAAGCGCAGGCTGTTCGCAAGGCACGAGCACAGGTCCCGCACACTTTAGGAACTGGTTGCCTGAACGCAGGCAGAAGTCGAACTTATATACAAAATGCGTTGGATAAAAAAACCACATGCATTTATAAATTGTGGAAATGATTTTATTCAATAGTTTGTACAGGAAACAAGTGTACTATTCCCTCTTATGTATTCTTACAATGAGCATATGTGCCAACAGTTGGAGATAGTATGTGGAAAATGAGATATGTATGTAGTTAGGCGTCTAGACAGGGTTTCTTTGCATTTTTCCAGAATACTCTCTCACGGCCACCTGAGTATGTAGCAGCGGTTGAAGTGGGGATGGTACATAATCCTGGGTAAACACCCCAGCTATTGTGCTTTTTCAGATCTTTGCTCTTCACGGTTGATGTTAATATGTTACTCTGAACACTGGCTATCCTTCCTCCTCTTCTGCTTGCGGAGTCTCAGGCAAAGCTTATCCTTCTGCTCTGTCAATTCTTGGTTTCGGTTCTCTGCGGGGAGCTATAGGGATGGAGACCAGGTGCAGCTGGGGCTCCTCTCTAAGGAGCGGGTACACAGCAAAGCTGCTCTGCAGATGGGGTCCCCTCGCTATGCCCCTGGTGACCCACACGGAGCAGGAGTGCAGGAGTCACCTGCTTCTTTGCCCAACAGCCTCTTTTACCTTCCTGCGTCGCCTGGGCTAGCTGAGGGGATGGAAACCCTTCCCTGACCCCTCCCGGCCAGAGATCACTTTCGTGTTTCGCTGAGTAGAACGGCAGCTGGAAGCCCCCTGTGTCCTGGGGGGGTCTGTGCTCTGAAACGCCAGCCCCGCAGCCTGCCCCTGGGGTGATGCCCTCTACATAATTTTACCCCCACTCCCTCTCTTAGAAGCTTCTTTAAGAGGATGTTGTTTGTATTATCTGTTCATTTTCGCCAGTATTGAGGTGGCCTCTGCATGTGGTTGTTTATTAATCAGTGATGCTCAAATGAATACTTACTTAGAGGAAACTTCAGCCTAAAGGCACTGAATTTTCAGAACAGCTAAAATGCTTGTTTCTCTCTTTTTAACTCAAGGAACTCACATTGAAACATGGGCCTAGCTCGAGAGTCATTGTAGATTAAGAGACAATTTGAATTACAATCCTGATCCAAATACTGCTGCTTCTGTGACTTTGGGCATGCCACTTAACCCCTCTGAGCCTTATTTTCCCTATTATCTGAGACTAATGGTATTTTACCTGTCTCAGACCACAAGGGAGCTATGAGGCTTAATTAATGTTTGCAAACTGGGTTGTTGCATAGCATAATTAAATAGCATTTCCAAAGTTTAAAGAAGTAGAAAGTATTAAGACCCATCAGCAGTAAAGATGAGACAAGGAGTGAGAATGTCCTGATTCCCAGGACAGTGCTTAATTCTCTGAACCATATGGCTTTGGAGGGAAAAAACAGCACCGAATTGTCTTCAAGAACCTTTTTCAAAGTTCAAAAATGTGAATTTTAAAGCAAAGGTGGCTATTCTCAACTTTAAAGAACATCCAAACAGCAATATTGTTTTGATTCTTGTATAATCATTTCCTTCTTGTTTAGTTGCATGCAATTGTCCCACATTTTTAGATGTTATTGAGCTTCCAGCCAAGAGATTTTGTTAAAAACAACCTTTCACAGCCTCAAGTCTACTCAGTTATGAGATTTTTAATGAGCCACATCAATTTTCCCCTTTAAAATTTAATGGTTCTGTTCCAATTTAATTTATAGTATTCAAGCTGCAGTTGTCTTGGACAAAGTAGAAGTAGTAGAAATGTCCAGCAGTTTCACAGGGTCAGACTGATCAGATATTTCCTGCCCTATCACTTCTGCTTATAATTCCCCCATAATACTCTGGAGCTATTTTAGCTATAAAGTGGGAACACATCACAAAAGTACAGAGGTTACTATAGAACTGTACCTTACGTTAGATTAATGTGAAAGCAAGTGCTGATAAAATCAAAGTACAGTTGGATGAAGAGTGCCATTTTGCTCATTTAACTGTGTTTCTTCATGTCCTGAATCAGAAAAAAAGCAAATTCATAGAATGTTTAGCCATGTGTTTGTTATAGTCCTTCTTTTTGGTTAAAGGCAGTAGGATTCTTTTTAATTTAAGTCAACAGGATTTTCAGTTGACATTTTCTCTTGTCCATGGGTTTTCAAAACAGAAAGGAAAACCCATTGTAAACATTAATTTCATTTAATTCCCTTCCATTTTTGTGTATATTAAAATAAAAGGGGTTTTGAATAAAATGTTACAGGGAGATTTTTATGCTATGGCTAGTATAAAAATGTGTGATATCAGTCTTATATCATTAAGGATTACTTCAACAGATGTGTGATGCAACTCAAGATTATCTATTTGAGTTTAAAAATGATATTTTAATTTCAAGCACAGTTGAAGGGCTATAACTATTGGGATAATGGGCTTTTGATTTCCTTTTAGATGAAAATAAATATTTTTTATTTTCCCAATATTCAGTCTTTAGTTTTACCTCTCTCTCAAATTCTTGGAAGAAAACAATAAAAGTTGTAAATAAAAGAGTTTAAAAAATTGAATTTCATTTCTTGAAATAAGAGCTTTAACTTTTTTTTTAATATATATAAAATAAACTAAGAAGTTACTAAAAATGAAATATTTATTAGTATATCACGATTCTGTTGTGATAACAGTCCTTAAAAATAATGCAGTTCAAATCCTAAGGGATCTAATTTATTTGAAGTAAAGTCTCTTAGAAAAGGGTGTATCTGAAAGGTTCAGATGGGACCTTGCTATTTAGATCTTAAATATCAGAGAAGAGCCTGTGTATAAACACAATGTCTACTACAGATGATAGGACAGTTCAAAGTCTAGGATATGGACCTGCATGTCAGGATCTATCGGTACCTCATAGAGAGTCCTTAGAGAATGACTGTAACACAAGAAATGGAGAATTCATGTTAACTGTCATCCAGTCCCAGTAATGCCTGATTGTGCCTGTTTCTCTCCTAACCTTCTTACTTTTGTTTTCTGCAGATTGACATAACAGCTGGACTCAGGGTGGCTTTCCAGTTCTGCATGGCTGAGATAAATAATTTTATCATGAACAAAACTGTTACAAAGCAAAACGATGACAGTCATTCCAACCAATAGCCTGTCACCTTCTCTCAGCAAAAAGGTAGCGTTAAGGCTATCCCATCTCGGTCTCATGGTTAAGGTATCGGTAAGTCAGGAGAATAACTCTATATAAAATGCAGAAACTGTGGGTGCCCACAATGAACTTGAAAGGATGACCAACCAAAATTTTCATCTATGACAAAGGTTAACTTAGGGCAGGAAAGGAGACGGAAAGAAAGGCAACTCTAACTCATGTTTTCATCACCTCGATTCTTCAGAAGTAAGACCCACAGCAAAGCAAAGGTGGTGGTTAAGGGTCAGGCACCATTAGGAAGGGTGCTGCCTCTTTGCGCTATCCTGGCAGGTTTGGGCTATTGGATTTTCCTTTGCCTCCATGGATCCCTGTGTTATTTCCTCCTGAAACAGGTGTACAAGAGTTTATCCTTTGGCGCTCTGCCTATTTGCAGTCTCTCTGTCTGAGTGTATTTCCAGACAGAGGCTTAGGGCAGGTTTCTGATATCAGTGCATCGGAACCCAAGACCTGACCATCCATGTCATAGTAAACCATAATATCTCAAGTATCTCAGTTAGTTAAAAGATTTTATAAATCTAGTTAAAATCTCTTATAGGAACTCATAGTTATACAGTATCATTGAAAACCATAATTGTCTCTGTGAAGTGTTTTCTTTTAGGAGTAGGGAATTAGAAAAACATTATTTTCCATAATTGTGTTCCTCTTCCTCACCAAATCTAGACAGAAAAAGGCAGATAAACATACTTCTGTCTCTTGCTACTGGGAGAACAATTAGTATCTAATAAGCCTTGCCAAACCATGAAGAGGAAATGTCACTTTTGGGTCTGCTGATGAGCAGACAGTGATTGGAGGCAGGCAGGACCAAAACTGGGACCTCAAAGCCGTCAAAAAGAGACCAGTTATCCACACCAGCTAGAGATCTAGCATGGGTGTGGTGGGTGGGGAGCAATTAGCAATCTAGAATATTAAGGGTGGCAAAAATTCGCTTTCCACTATGCTTGTGAAGGAAAAGAGCGACAAGATCCCCCTAACTCAGTCTGAACTGCAAGCCAATAGATATTCAGGAAAAGAAGGTGAACGTTCTGGGCTAGAGTCACCTCTCAGCCTGGGGATCATTGGTGCCAGTGCTCTCCCAAGTGGGAGAAGGTGAACGCTCACTGAACTTGCATGGTCTTGAAGAGAAAAGCAAGGAAATGGAAATACTCTGACAGCTCACTGGAACCTCTTGCTGTCTCAGTCTAGGAGTTTCTTCGACCATTTTTGCTACAGCTGGCAATGAAAATAAATTTTTAAAAGATCAAATTGTTCGGCTTGAAACTCAGATAACGTTCCTATGACCATGTGAGAGTACTTCACTTGTACCACGTGTTGGAGTCTGCCACAGCAGGATGAAAGATGCACAGCAGGATGAAAGATACAGCTGTGCAACACATCCTGCTGGTCTGCACACCGGACAGTTGCATGCAGCCATAGTGACTGATTGCTGCACGCTAAAGTTTTACATTTCTAAAAAGTCCCCACCAGCAAGGGAAGGTATCACTTTGTAAGGAAAAGTGAAGGCAGCATGTGACAAAGGAGATGCAAACTATTTGTCCTTGTGGAGACTCTGCCTTTGTTCCCTTTCATCTTGCAGTCTCTCTTAATCTAAACTAAAGGCCTTTCAGACTGCATATACGACTCTCCCCAGGATTGAAAGGATGTGTGCATGTGGGCTGAAAAGGAGGGGAGACAGCTGAGGTAAAAAAAATGCCGGAGTGTTTAAAAATGCTAAAACCTGGATTTTTTGCCACCTATAGTGGAAGATTCATTAAAAGAATGTTTATATTTATACATGCGTACATACATACATAAACATCTAAGATGTATGTATTGATTAAATAATTATCTAAAAAAGTAATTGGCTCCTAGACCTGCCAGATCAGTTTAAAAAAAAAAGAAAAAAAAAATAATACCTCTAGCAAAATCACTGCACATAGATCTAAGACAACACCAACAAATTCTCATTTCACTGGGATTTTATTTCATTCTTGTAGGCTTAATATCTCACTGCATGAACAAAAAAATATCACACAGAAAGGGCTTCAGGCTAGCTACTTCCAAAAAGATTGAACCTTCTGAGTACTATCAATATCATCCCTATACCCACATGGTTAACACTTTCTAATACATTCGCTGAAAACCATTAATAAAGCAACATTTTTAGTCTAGTTCTTAACCATGTGTCGCACTGAAATAAGTTCATGTAAATCTGTGAACTGCACGACAATGATCAAATTAACAGTCATTTCAGGAAAAATGCCCCTCAGGCTGAAAAATAATTAGTAGTCTCTCACTCTATCTTTTCCTACTAATAAAAATCATGCTATTATTGTTGACTGTGCTAATAAAACACCTTCCATGACCCTGAGGTAGCTCGATGTAAAATATAAGGACTATTCTATTGTGCAGATGCACACATGTTTTATTGAACATTTCTATTTAGTTTCTCATCTGGTAACGGCATTACTTCCACGAGAACTTTTGTCAGAATGATGCAGCGCACATGGTCTATTCTTCCTGTGCAATTCATCTTGCTGAAGTAACCCCCAAATTTAAAAAACTCCACAGACTTTTGGTTTAACTTCTGTGTGTAATGACTGCTACATAGCGCAATAGCGTGAGGATGCTTTTTTCCCTTTGATGACCACTCAGAACCAGAGTATTCATGTTAACATGTATATTCTTGCATTACAGTATTTGGAGCGGCTCAGACATGCAGCAGAGTTTGTGCAAAGTCTTATCAAAAGTTTGTTCTCAGGATTTTGGTTCAATCTGAAAAAGATTTACCCTGTGCCATATTGTCAAAGCCACCTATTTAAGTATTTACCTTATTATTATCTGTGCCTACATTTAATCCTCTAACAGTGTGGCTGATGAGCACTACACAAGAGAAGGTTACCAAGATTGTGAACATGTGGTGAACGAGCTACCCCTGGTCATACTCCTGTCCTGCCGTGACTATGGCATAGCTTTCCTATTTGTAAAAGTAGAGGGAAATATCTCACACTAACTGAGTGGCAAAAGCGTGCCCGACTATAGAGCAATGTCAACCTATTCCCTTATGCAGTAATGGCTTTGTGATGCCACATCCCAGATCTTGGTTTTGTTCACTTTAACTGGTCGTGGAAACTATATAAACACAGAGGTAGGGGGAGAGGGCTTGTCTGAGTTTTAGGTTCATGAATAATATACAAACATTTGGGATTAATTTACAGTAGCAAGCAAATAACAAGAGCTTTCCAAAATGGCTCCCAAGAGCACTTCCGAGGAAAGTACTCCCACTAATTTGCACTAATATGAAAGTCAGAATGAGGTTCTTCTGTAAACATATTTCTGAAAGCACTATGTGAGTAAGTGATCAGGAGTGACAGCGCATACTGGGGGGTAAATAAATGGGCTGACAGCCTAGAAATACCTACTGAGGGCAGCAGAAAGAGTGTTGCCAGTTTTGGCAGGATTTAGAGCAGACTTTTACTTCCTTAAGGTGCTGCAAGGTCTGCTCCTTGCCTCTGTGTGTGTGTCTGTGCGCGGGTGCATGCATGTGCACACGTGCGCACACACGTGAGAATGTATGGTCATGCCCACAGGATTCAGCCCAGCACTGCTGTCCTACACAAGGCCGTGAGCCAGCAGAGCAATTTAATCAGATCCTAATGACTTGTGAATTTCCCTTTTGAAGGGAATAGGATTAACACTGTGGTCAAAGTTACATGCTGCCAGGTGGACATGCTAGGCTCGAGTCTGCTGCATCATCAACCTGTGTACGTAAGTACTCTACTTTCCTCTGTATACAATCTCCATTATGATCCTACAAACTTGGATGATCTACCCTGCCTCGGCTTCTGCAACAATATTAAAAGTAATTGTCCTAATTACATCTTTGAATTGCTGTAATGCAGCAATTTTTGAGGAAAAAGTCAGCTGTTTTTCAAATTCCTATTATTTATGGGAATTCTTAAAGAATACATAAAATCCTCATATTTTAGAGATTTATATTTTATACAGTCATATCTATTTAGTATCATCTTGTGACAAAGGAGGATAAAAGGATTGCAAATATGTAACAGGAACTAGACAGATTTTTTAGTATTTCTCTAATGTAACTTTGTGTGAGCATCAAATCCTGTCCAAATTACTTTTGTGATATGTGGATGCCATAAATAACAGGATGGAAAAGGGATTGATCTCTTTCTCTCCTTTACATGAGGATATGTTGTAGTCAGAAAGGCTAATATATTACCAAAACCACCTTTTCTTCTCTCTCAGAAATGAAGCTCTTGGACCAAGAACTCACCCAAATGCCTTCTATTGACAGGAAAGTTTCTGAGGCTACTACCCCTCTGCCCTTCAGATATGAGAGCATCAAATATTCAGAAGTCCAGGAGAACCCATTTTTGTCTCCCATAGCCTCTCACAGCTTGTTAGCATAGTGTTTTGGTCTTACTTGGCCTAATTGTTCAGAATTAGACCTTCAGAATAATAAGAAATACACATGTTCCTCTGATAAAGCTCAGAACACTTCAGGCTCTGTTCCAGAAATAGGATTGAAAGCAATTTCCATCTTTCAAACATTATCAGAAAACAAATGTTAGTAGGCAGCAGGTAGCAGGTAAATGGGAAAGGAGGGAGGTCAGTGACAACATCAATTTAAAGACTACGTCTTGCTAAAAAATTAGGATGGTACAAGTGAAAAAAAATATGAATTTCATTAAAGGAGGGGATCAAATTAATTTCCACATCCACGTTTAGACAGTTATTCTTCCATAATGGGATCAGAACCTGCAATTTCCATGGGTGGCAATGGAAATTCTTATAGAGGTGCTCAACACTTTGAAGGGTGATGCCTTGAGCTATTGAGCTTACGCATTTCCACACAGTTACAGACCAAGGGTTGGCATTTGCTTAGGAAAGGTGACTCATTGTGTAGTTACAGTTCTGGCCACAAACAAGAAGACAGGGTGGCTTCTGAATCCCAGTCTTTTAGTCATTAGCAGAACACTTAGGAATTAAAAGAAAATCTGCAATACTGTACTGCTATTACTTTTTCTTTTTTTATTTTTTTCATGGCTTACATACTGTACTTTGTCTCATTTCCTTATGAACTTGAAATGCTTGCTCTAAGGACTCTTTTTAACTTTGTGTGTTTAGCACAAAAGGACTGGACACCCTAGTTAAATCTTTAGGGAAAACTGTTGACAATAGATTAATGGAGATGTTGCAAGGAAAGAAACTATGCTCAGCCCCTAATTTTGAGGGAAGTCCAGCTGGACCTGCTGATTCCAAGTAGCCACTGAGCCTAGCTTTGAATAAAACAAAAGAGATAACTACAGTTATTTTTTCTAAACCCCAGAGCTCACTCAATTGAAGTACATACACACAAAATCTTCCTGCTGTGATAAACAGAGATCTCATGCAGGTGTGGACTCAACAGGTATTGCTAATCAATGCAGTTTCTCTGCAGTCAATGAAGCTATGCCAAATTGCACTGGAATTCTGCTTCATATTTAGATGTTCCTCCTTATTGGTGGCTGATCTGTAAACTGAGGGACTGACCTGTCTCTCCCATGCTTCACATTTATACTCTGCTATACCAGAGGAGTCTGGGGCTTTTTAATCAGCCAAATGTTAGGACGCACTTCAGATATCCTCCAGAACAACAGCTGCATTTTGCCTTTGATTTACCACAGTCTCCAGCAAATAATTAAGATCAATTGCTAGGCAATAAGGAGAGAACCAACTTATAAAATGTTAATTACAAAGGAAATATTAGCGAAATTCTGTACCATCTGCATGTTGGCCATCTCTGAACTTGGTCCTGTATTTCTCTAAGTCTGAATGGACTTTTCACTTGGTCACCATATGGAGGAAGGGAGATATTGTAAATGAAAATATAACACAAGGATGAAAAAAAAAGAGGTGCAAGAGCTAGCACAGTTCAGCTAACAGGCCACCTACACAAGTTAGATCTGCTCTCACCATGCAGGGAGGGCTCATTTGACCAGCACTGACATAGCAGATAAACTGACATCAATATTGACCTTTCAAAATGACAGGACCAACTTTTTCACTTTAAAATAACATTTCCAGTGCACCAAATATACAGCAGGTTTCTTTCAATATCAACACTACAAAGAAGGTCCTTTGATACATTTCTTACTTTTACTATGTTGGACAAATATCTTGGACTTAAAGCCCTTTGAAAATAAAGGCAAGAAAAAAAATTATTAATATATCACCTGGAGGCAGAAATTAACAGATTATGGTTCATGCTAAGAAAATTATGTTATTTAAGAACTGCTTTCTACTCTGTCATAGATAATATTTTAGAGCGAACAGACAACAGTGAAGCAAGATAAGTGTAGCTGAACTCATCTCTTATTCTCTAGTCACTTGAAGTTTTGAAACAGGATTAGAAGACCTGGTAACTTCTGACTTACTAGTTTAGTCCCACTGAAAGCAATGGGACTAGCTGTAGAATTAGCAGCTTTCAAGAAATCCAAGTTGGATCACTACCAACAAGCATGGCCCTGTAATAGTACACTGAATTGATTCTCCCACAAAGCAGCTCATTCATTTTCACAACAGCTTGATGGATGCTGTTTTTTTGATTAAGTAGCAGAGTGTGAAGAACACTGCCTACGACAAGGCTGTTGGGACAGACCTCAAAAGTTAATACTCATAAGAGTGGGGAGTGTATTTGAATAGTTCGGTCCCATTTCTCTGGTCAAACCAACCACCTAAGAGTTTGAAATTATGCTGATTTTCTCTTTTCCCAATATTCTGTCTAGACTTTTTGATCTGAAGTGTTCTCATTACAGAGCTGTCTTAAAGGAAGCCACAGATACTCTGCATACAGTCTGCTGACTTGTGTGGACAGGCAATGATTAAAAGAGAAGAAATGGGGAAATGATGGTTTTGGAATGAGACTGCTGGGCAGAAGGAAGACAAGCTTAACAAGTCAGTATATGTCAGTAAGGACCTAGAACCTAAAATGTAGGGAATTATTTTTAGGACAAGGGAACTAAAAGAGCATCTTGAACTGGGAAAAAGAGTTTCTCAGCATCATTCACTGATCAGAGAAAAGACTGAGAAATCACAGACTTCTGATGCAAAAAATTCCTACTTAGGGAACCCAGCAAGCAGAGAAATTCAAAACGCACCGAAGAAGTAAAAGGATGGTATTTCTTAACGACCTGTTCTTTACCTTTTTTTAAAATAAGGTTCAATCATCTGTACTTCACAGCCAAGCCCTTCAGCTCATATTCACAGTCTATTTTGTCTACCTATTTTTATTGACCTTAGAGGGAGCCAGCAACTGGTAGCTTTTGTCAGAATTGTCTGTTGTTTTCTAGGATGTAGGTGCCATAATGGTTGCAATACCTGACTGAATCATAGTTGGATGTTTCACTATGCATTCTAGCACTTACATCTTTCTGCAAAACTTGGTATGCATAAGCTCTGTCAATTTAAACAGCTAACAAATGTTCCTCGTTTAGTTAAACCCTTCCCCAAACTCTCATTGTAACATGAGAACTTCTGCGCACTCACACAGCTGAATAAAGAATTCACTTATAAAGTAAAATATACACTGATGGCTGAAACACAGCAATGAATGATCAAGAGAAAGCATCAGCTTCTGTGGAAAGTAACATACATTGAAGCAGCTTGTATCAGCCGCAACATGGTCAAACATTTATTATGGGGAATTAATTGACAAGGAGAACAATAGCAACTAACAATGCGAGGAGAGATGACGCGCTCTCTGTAGCTTCTGGTATGGCCCCTTTAGGGGTTTATCTGAGGGTAGCTGCTAAAAGGTCACAGGCATCCTCTAATGTCTGGGGCCTCTTGCATTTATACCCCCTCCCTGCCAAGGAAAAAATTATGCTGCAAGAAGTGGTTAAAAAATCAAAACAAAACACAAAGACTTGCAAATGCATTAAGTTTTACAATTACCAGTGCTACTACAACTGATGCTTTATTTTTATGTGCCATGCTTGCTAAACACAAACAATTCTCTTATACAGTCCACAAATGTGTATATATAAATCTTAGCATTATTATGGAGATAATTTTAGAACACTGTATTGTTAACTCTTCTTTTTACAGCTCTATATGAAAACAGAAGGGCAATGCAAGTGCTGATCTCAGGTGAAATATTACTGGACGAGGTTTATTTTAATTTCAAGTTGTTTTACTTAATTTATTTGAAGTACTGCTAACTAGGTAGTCTGTAATTTTTTAAATGATGTTGAAGTACATTTTTGGGCAAGGGACCATGAAAAAACACTGAACTAAGATGATTCAGAAACTGAACTGACATTATTTGTCTCTCTTTAATTCATCTATCATATCAAGCCATTCATGTATACCCCATCTCCAGTCATTAAAGATAATAATTTCTAGCTGTTTTATGATCTACTTTTTAACTGCAAAATGCACAAAAGTAATTAAACGAAATTGAAACAATTATAGAAAAACAATATTCAATAACTGAGGTGCCAAAAAGTTTTACCGTACCCTAAGGATGCAAAAAATTGCCTAAGCAGCAGTAATATTATTCCACATGTTACATTTATTCCTGCAAGCTAGCCAAGCTCAAATTAATTGTACTGACTAAACTTTTCTTCTTGGAGAAAATTAAAGATATGCTGTTGTCAACACTTGAGCACAACCTTGCCGACACTTAAACGCAGAGAAGGGTGTGACATCCTGCCCTGGCTGCCTTGCGCTAATTAATCACTCTGGTATTTAGGACCATTCAAGCAGACAAATTAATGGAGAATAATTAGTGTATCTTTGTTCCAGCTCAGCTTTGCACACCAGACACTCTGAGGGAGAGAGGGGAGTATGCAGAAAGTAAGCCATTAGCATGCACATAGTTTCGCTTCTGTTCAGCAAGTTCTGCAGAGATTAAGAGAAAAGCCAAATTAGCAGTCGTGTGACTGGGGTTAGGACATCTCTCAGTAAAGAAAGCACTCTGTTTGGGTATCAGCTTTCAGAAGCAAGTTGTTAATCCAGATGTTACCTTTCATAAAGAACAAAACACAATTAAAAACCTCCTCCTCCCCCCCTCACACATGCACACAAAAGAAAAATGAGGAATTGTTCCTTCGCATTACAAAGATTTATCTGCAATTCGGCTACTGTTACATACCAAGAAGAAATTTCTAAATCTTCAGCTTCCTTTCCAGATCATTTTTGGTCAGCATTAACTTTCACTAGGAGAAATGGGAGAATATGACAAAGAATATACACAATGCGGTCATTGCAGTCAAGAACAACACTTACGGTTATTTTATGTGATCGCTTTGTACAGAGAATACAAAACTCCCTAAATCCTTCAAAAATAACAAATAGTGTCAGATTTAAATTAATTGCAAAATTAAAATCAAATAACATCATGCAGTATCCTAAAGTAGGAAAAAATAGTGATAGTTATCAAAGAGATCAATGTTGTTAAAGTCCTTGACACAGAGATACTTTATAACAAAAGAAACATGTATTTGTACACTTCCCATAAAACATTTTCTGGTTTTCTTGTATAAAAAAATTTTTGTGCCAAATTCTTCTGTTACTTGTTCTCACATGATAAGATCTATGAGAATTTGACTCCCCTCAAGAAGGAGATGATCATTGGTAGTTCACTTTGACATCATCACAAGCTTAATGTGATGAATACTGCTTGGTGCTGCTGGACCCAAAAAGAGTGCACTGGCAATTTCTGTGGCAGTTCAAGTGTTACTCCAGACATTATCATCAGTATCTGGTCTCTCTGATAGGTGCTGAAGTCTAAGAATACATAACTCATTGCGAGACCAGGACATAAAAAGTCTCCTTGTTGAACACCACCATGTTTAGGAAGATTTGGTATAAAAACTTACTGCTCAGGGCCATTTGTAGTGAGCAGAGCTTATAGGCAAAAATGCACCATGGCTCACAAAGCACAGTGTCTCGAGGGGGGGGGGGTGGGTGAAAAGGGTCAGGGAAAAAAGAGCAAGAAAGACCACACAGTGAGAAAAGCTGACCACACTCAGAAGCTGTATCAATCCTAATCAATCCTATAAAATCTTTTTTTTTTTTTTTTTTGTAAGAACACAATAATGTGCAGACTATTAAACTGTGCTAAGTGCACTTTATTTTTGTGCAGCATGAACAAGAGGGCGAGAGGAGGGGGAAGGAATCCCACCCGGGTTTTGACACGATATGGGATACTGTTTTAACACAGCACTACAGGGCTTCATAAAAATGTGATATTTCTCTTCACAGTGTCCTGGGTTTGTTGGCCGAGGGAGAACACAGCTACCAAAGCATGACCCCTCACAATTCCTCACTGGGGGGAAAAATAGAGCGTCTCTCCACAGCTTCCTACAACACCGCGTTACTGTGCGCGATAAGACCAGATGCCATTAGAAACGCTGCCATCCTGGGAGTGGGTTTCCTCTATCTTTGAAGGTGCATAATCCTCATTAAAGGAAAACCCAGAGCGTAGGAGGGGCAGCGCTGACATCAAGGCACCTGGCCATGACTAAAAGAGCTGGCCCCATATGTGGCTGCTGCTGAGCAGCAGAATGTAATTTAGTCGCACCAGCAGGAGCAGAGGTCAATGATTTTATATTAATGGGGATCACGACAGTTCTAAGCTGTGGCGTGCTTTGAAATAAGTGTTGTACAAGGCAGCAAAGAGAGCTCAGCAGAGGAAATGAGCTGTGTCACTGTCTCCTCATGCCTCGAAGCAAACACTGAAATGTTTAAAGTTGCTATAGACTTAAAGCCATAATATTTTACAAACAACAATTACCTGTTTTAATCCAAAAGCTAAATAGCTTGTGAATTATTACGTCTTCTGCCATAATTTGAACAAAACTAAAAAATGAAAGGCATGTGGCTTTTAGACTGCAATCTAAACTGAGGCAGAAGTTGAGGAAATGTGGTAAGTCCTTTAAAAAAAATCAAATACGCTTTGTAATTAATCATTTGCATGCAAGGATTATGGTGACATGGCATTAAATCACAATGCATCAGTGAACAATCCGTGTCAATATCACCTAACAAAAATCACAGATTCAACCACGCAAAAGGGTCCAGGGTTTGATTAAAAGATCCTCTGGTGTTTTAATATGTACACTTCAGACCTTGAACTAAATTCACATTTAATCAAGCTTCTTTGTGGAGATGTAATGTGAGCTCTTCTGTGGCTTTTTGGAGGATTTAAATCTGGCCTTTCATGTAAGTGCATGACACAGCAATCCTTTACATGGATCAATACCTAACTCAAGGGATACCTGAGGTCCTTAATGAGGTTTTCTGGGTGAGGGTTATTATTATTGTTGCTATTGTATTCCATTGGAACCAACAACGTGCTAGGTGCTGCCCAGATGTGTGGTGCAGAAAAGGTCTTTTCGACAAAGAGATGGCCTTCTGAGGTGATACCTGCATAAGCCAGAATAAAAAGAGAACAATATTGCACCCTTCCCTACTAATTCACAGCAAAATTCAAATTGCTCTTCTCTCAGTATTGGTCCTAAAGCCTTTTGGTAAGTATTCCAAAAGTTATCAGAAACTGGAATTAGAGTCACAGCCTTGTGGATCTGCTCTGAGACATTGCTTCATGGTGTAAGAAGGCACAAAGCACAGCAATGGTTGAAACTCAAGCAAGGGGGAATGACAGTGGCAAAGCAAAGAGGATGGGAGACGCAAGATACTGACTCAGCACTATGGATTGTGAAGGATCTCAAAGGCATTGAGGAGCAGTTTACATTTTACTGAAGGGTAGAAAAAGGGATAAATGGCATGGCTGGGGTGATAGCCCAAGAAGATACTGAGAAGCTGCATTTTGAACAACAGGATCTAAGAAAAAATTGTATGGAGAACCTCAAAGGGGAATGCTCCAACAACTGCTGTAAAAGAAGTTGGACACAACATTAACTAGTAAAATGTTAAACCTTAGAATTGAGAATTAAGGAGGCAACAGTGAAAAGGGTGGAGCAGGGGGTGGACTGACAATTACGGATTTGTCTAAAGCTACAAAAAGCACTGATCTAAAAGGAGGTTGTGTTGGTAACAAAACGATCAAAAAAGTTTTTAGGAAAAATAAATTTTGACCGTGTTTAATTGTTTGATGGAGACATGTAAGGCACAAATAATTCAAGGGCAAATGAAGACTTGTATGCAAGGATTGAAGCATGATGCTAAACCACAATAATTAGTTAACAACAGCTGGAAATGAATGACAAGTGCCATATATAACTAACCAGAATATAGAAAGGTATACCAAAGGAGTAGGTAGGGAACTCCTCTGGAGATAAGAAGGCTGCTGCAGTCCCAGGGTGATAGCCAGAAGGGCCCAGCGCCTGATCTGGTGGAAGCAGAGCAAAGCTGCAGCTGGGAGACATGCACAGAGTGCCCTGGGCTCAGGGAGAGTCAGCCTGACCAAGCACCATGAAACAGCCTCATCCTACAGCCGTAACTGAGTGTGCACGCCTCTGCTTTCCTATCAAAACCACAGATGCTTTCACTGTCATGATTTCTGAGCATTAATAATTTCATGCAAAGTGATTCATGTACAATATCAGCAGACATACGCACAATGATTTGTGAATCAGCAGTGATATGCAAACTCCACGTATTATTTCCCCATTTATTTTGGTACAAACTAAATATACGAACCATCCTTGTGACGACTTGTTTGCCTATGTTTCCATTCGAAACTATTGCCCAAAACAGACTTTGAAAGAGTGCAGTGATCCCAAAGGTAGCTGCCCAGAACAGAAAATAATAATAAATTATTACCAAAAAAAAAAAAAAAAAGAAAGAAAAAAAAAGAAAAAATAAGGATAACAAATCTAAATTGAGGGTTTATTTCAAAAAATGTGCCCTTTGTTATTGGTTTTCAATCTCTATCAGAGGGACAGCAGCCAGGGCACCATGCAAAGTCAAGCTAGTGCTGATCTGCTGACTGGCGAGACCTTTGCATTCTATGCGGAAAAGTCTATTATGACTCAGGTACCTCCTTGATTAGGGACAACTGAGCAGCTTTCTTCTCTGGAGGCAGTATCTCCTGGCTCTGTCAGTGACAGCCTGACTCCTACGTCAGCAAGGTCATAGCAGCAAAAGCTGGACTGGATGCTGGGTGAGCACAGCAGCTGGCTTCTCAGTCATACCTGGGAGAAACGCTGGCACAAAATCAAGGTCCTTCTGGTCCCTGCTCCTGGGAAACAGCTCCCTCACCTGCTTCTCACTACTTGCAGAAACACTGCACAGGGCCACAGGCTGGTAGCCTCTGGCCGAGCAGGCAGGTAGAGGATAGAGGCAGAAGGAGCACAGGAGCTGGAGAGCACTGTTTGAGTGGGCTTTGCATCGTTAGCAGCACAAAAGCAGGGCTGTAAGACCTCTGTCTCTGTCCCCTAGCACGGATCTTATGGGCTTTAAGATTTCACTCTTGGAGAGAAGCCTTGCAGGAAGCTGAGGATTGATTTGAGACACAGAACTTGGCTGCCACTAAATTTCATGGCTAACCCTTTTAAGCAGTTTTTAAAATGAGTGTAGTATGAGCCTAATATAGGTGTTCATTAACTAATAATAAATTGTAATGGAACATCATTGACATCTATATGAGTACTAATCGGATTGATGATCACAGCCATTACAAGGAACGCCAAATGGATTCATGATAACGACACACTAGCTCCAGAGTACATATGTTATGCTGAGAATCACTTATGCAGAAAATCCCAAGAAATAACAGGGTAATTCACCTCTCTTTTCCCTTGACCTACAGCTGGTGTGTGTTTCTTCTCTCATCTCTTGGACTATCATCTCGCTTGGGAAGTGATCGGATGCCCTGGAAACCAGTGGAAAGACTCCAGCTGAATTCCATTGCCTTGGACAAGAGGCTAGTGAAGAAAGTATAGAAGGGAAAAAATACTGAAGAACCACAGAAAGTATAAGTAACTTATTTTGTTGGCCATTGTCCAACCTGTGCACAAATAAAGGACATTTTTTAAAGTGCGATTGTTTAAACTAATGGTTTCACAACAAAGAATTCTTTTAGAGATTCAAAAGAATGCTTGGATTGGCAACTGTTTGCAATTTCCCGAGTGTCATGTATTTTAATCTCCTTGTTCTTTAAGTTAGTTTTGCATGTCATATTTTACTTAAAGGTATGTTACAGGTGTATGGAAGTCAAATTTACCACCTCAGACACAAAATTAACCTGTTCAGCTTCTCCAATTGCAAACTACAGAAAATATAATGTTAAATGATCTGAATATAAAACCAAGTTAATGACCTAAAAATTGGCACTTCTTCTCTGTGTTTTTAAACAACATGTTTTCTCCATTTCTGCCTGGCTAGTTGAGAGGAGGAAATATTTCCTCCAGTAATGAACAGATTTATCATCTTATTTTTACTATGAGTTGTAGTACCACACATGTTGCAGAGAACATACAGAAGGCCTGGTCACAGATTAAGACTGCACTGCCAAGGCGCTGTAGAAACAGAAGAGTGGTGCCCTCTGTCCTGAAGAATATTTTTTGACAGCTGCCTATGAGTTCATTTAAATGAATGAGAACAGCCGTCCAAGTAACTTGTGCTGCTTTTAAAAATTTCAAACAGAATTTGCTAACACACATTCTAAGTGAGCTTTTCTGTAAAATGAGTATCATTATAATCCATTAATGACTGAGGGTGGGATCAAGTTCACCCAGGTTAGGCACTTAACTTGAATCTAATTTTAAAGCGCCCAGTGTACCAATCCTCATTAGTAGGTAAGTGCCTAAATTCCCCTGTGCAGTCAGTGGGGAGAAGTAGGTAGTTTTTTTCTTCTTACTTAAATGAGCCAAGGCCACAAATAATAATTTGCTGCAAAAAGACAGGAGAGGAGAGGAGACGAGAGGAGAGATCAATATCCTAGTTCCATGTGATAGCAGGGAATTTGATAGATGCTAATGCACAGATAATCCCAGTAAGTTAATTGCTTCTGCATGGTAAGGAAAGGCTAAAAAGGAAACCCCAGTGGTTCCTGTCAACCTGACCTAGAAGTCAGAAGTATGAATGCACATCTCAAACTTTTGATCAGGCTAGTTCCAAGCATATAGATATGACACAAGGTGTCAATAGTAAAGGCAAAGGCAGGATCTACTTCTTCAATAAACCAAACAAAACAAAACCAAATTTTTCTTCTTAAGAAATTATTTCCTCACTCTTTCAGGCCTAAAGCCTAAAACATGGGATTCAAATATTGCAACAAATAGCAATCAAAAGTCTTTTCAACCGTCATTGGGATATCAACAAAGTCTTAAGCAGGGGATTAGAATCTTATTCTATTTCCAGACCAGATTTTTTCATAAACAGTTCATAATAATTAGATTTTGTACTCTTACAACCATTCCAGATGCAAAGCTTGTCCCTCCCAGGCATTTACTGCTACAAGAGTCACCATTTCCATCTCGGCTTATTAGAGGAAAAACATGAATGTGAAAAGAAAACAACTCAAAACATCAGTACCAAAGATGATAAATCTGTAATTTCCATCATTAGAAGCATTGAGCAATACATGCTGGAACAGACCCTGGGGAGGTCACCTAGTCCACCCCAGTGCTCAAAGTATAGTCAACACTGAATATAGACCACGATGGTCAATACTTTGTTTCTTTGGGTCTTGAAAAGCTTCAAGGGCAGAGATTCCACAACTTCCCCAGGCAGCCTGCTCCACTGCTCAATCATCCTCATGACAAGAGAGATTCCATATATCCACACAAAATCTCCCTCACTTAAAACCACCCTCCCAGCATGCCAGTCCCCAGCATGTAGCACTGCAGGCAGTTCCACAGTGCCAGATGTGCCCTTGTTGAATTCATGAGCTCACCACCAGCCTATTTATTCAAAGGCTCCTTGCTCCTGAGCAGATCAACTCGTACCCCAGTTTGCTTCTGTCTGCAGGCTTGATGCAAGTGAACAGCCTGTCATTCTGCCTCCAGGTCACTGATAAAAACATAAACAGGACAGATCCTGGGACAGACACCTGAGGAACTCCACCTGTGTACTGGGAGCCCAGCGGTACAGACTGTTTTCCATACACCTCATAGTTCATCCATCTAGACCAGGATGTCCCAGTTTAGATACAAGGATGCTGTGGGATACTGTGGTGAAAGCTTTGGTAAAGCGAAGATGGATGACACCCACCACTCTTCTGTCATCCACAGACCTAGTCATTTCATTTTAGAAGGCAATCAAGGAGGTGGGAGCTGATTTACCCTGGGTAAATCCATGCAGACTGTTCTCAGTCACCACCTTCTCCTTCATGGGCCTAGAAAAGTGTTCTAAGAGAACTTGATCCATGATTTTCCCAGGGATCAAAATGAGGCTGATCGGTTGGTGGTTAAACATCAGAAAAAACAAACTCTTCCATTCTCCTCTTCTCAGGAATTAAATCAATTTAAAATCAACAGAAATCAAGCAAATGCAGCAGTACACAAGCTGCATTCTTAAAAACAGCGTGAAAGGACCTCATTTCATAGCTCTAGGCTATTAAAGCAACTCCTCTCACCCAGAAAAGTCTCATTAAAAATTATAACCATATTTGTTTATACTTCAGCTTATTTAACATGCCTACGTAAAATACACATCTTCCTACACAAAGAATTCAGATTGAATACTATGGACTTGATTGTCATCTGTGGTCAAGATGTTTTCTTACACACACTAACACTAACAAAGAGCTTTAAAAGGGATATCAATTTTAGTGTCATGGGAGGCCTTTTTACTTTAACAGGGTCTTCTCAGGAAGTCCTAAAACAAGAAGATGAGGATGCAATTTGTTTTTATTTCAGTATGTTCACAGTTTCTGTAGCATTATATTTCCATCACGTTAGTGTATAAGCTCACAACATTAGGATTCTGCCTCATGATCTGATGTTCAGCAATATTTTTGTTTGTGTTACTAGTTCTATTGTCACAATGGAAAATACGGTAGTGGCATTAGCCTAAACACTTAGAAGATTTGGCTTCATTCATCTTAACAAGTACACCTGAGAGTATTAGAAGCAGAGAAAACACGAAGCATGAAATATTCTACTGAGATACTCTATGTCACAAATTTTATAGAATCATTCAATAACACTCAGTGTTATTGATGACATCTTTGTAGAATACTGCTGCCTTAAGAGAAATTTTTAAAAAGAGCAAAAACCTAGCATATTTTAATCATGTATATTTTTAGTAAAATAATAACATACATCTACTTTTTTGAAAAAACAATGTCTAAGTATCACAGTTTTGTGTGTCTAACTCCCTGCACAAACAGCTTCCTGAATTTTTTCATGACATGATTAAGTTGATGAGTGTAAAATGTATTTTCTGGCCTTTAAGGAGGTGGTTATGATAAAGATATTGATCCTTTGTGGAATCAAAGTGTTAGAAAAAATCATGAAAGTTCCTTACAACAACCTTAACTCCGACCCTTCAGTATCAACTAGAACTGCAATATGTCACGGAATATAAAGTCTTCTGTTGCAGAAAGATGTAAAGTGGTACTGTTGAATACGGCTTTGAGGAGTCCTGCAATAGAGTGAATTTTCTTCTCCCTCTGTGCAAGAGAGTACTGTCTTACAAGTTCTCATCACATACCCTCAGGTTTATTTCCTGTTTCACTTGTCTCAAGTAAATTAGGATGGGGTAATTTACATTTCCTTCATTCTGTACAAGAAGCAACTGTAAAAGCCTCTGCTCAGAAGTCACGTCTGCGTGACCAGTTCAGTCTGTTTTACTTACCTGACCCTGGTACCTACCTCATGCAGCCTAACGGGCACTAATGCTGCAGCCTCATGGGCACTACTAGTGCTGCAGCCCAGTGCTCATGGGGCAGAGCACTGGGGACCACAGCTAATCCCAGAGAGACCATAGGTGCAGACCAGTGCTTAGTCATTTGTTATCACCTCCCACCTCAGACGTAGGACCTGCCTCGGAAAGCTTCTAATCAAATTTCACGTAGACTCAGAGTGTGAGTTTTAACCAGCCTTGATGATTTCATCTTTGTTTTACAGTTATGGAACATAAGACATTTTTTCCCCTAGTTTTTACAGAAGCTAGAAACTGTATAGGCAGGCCAAATGAGTACTGATGCACCTATGCATGGTTGAGTCCACGGTACACTTAAATATTAGTTTCCATCTTGAAATGCCAGAGCTGAAATGTCACACTTTTTTAGTGATCAGTGGGAATCTCAGCATGGAATTTCATACTTAAAACATCACTTAAGTCACTTGACACTGACCAAATGTGTCCCCATTAAAATGACATTTCACAAATACTGCCCGATTAAGCAGTAGCAGTAGCTATTTGTTGCTGAAAAGATAAATCAGTTTCCTGGGAAAAGTGCCAGTAGATAGCTTGTATACTCTACTTACACGCTGGATTCTTGATAGATTTGGTGAAGATGTCTTCATGTTAGTATAATAAAAGCCTATTATCAGTTCAACAGCAGAAAACTGTTTTCATTCATCAAGAAAATAGCAGGTTCGACACTAGTTGCCTTTTTAAGTGAAAGATTGGACATATGCTATGAAAAAATTTCTTGCCATTGCAGAGAAGGATAGCACACTCAAACACATTTTTAAATTTAATTCCACTTCTCAATTCAGTTGTCAACCTCTTTACAGTAAATTACATGGTTACTATTAAAAAGCATACTTTGACTTGTTCCCAAAGTGATTTTTTAAAAAGTTTGAGCAGAATTCCTTCAGCCATTTTGGATTTATGAGAAGATTAAAAAGTAATCCTCATTCCCTCAACTTCTATGAACAACATAGTAAAAAAAAATCTAGTTGTGGCTTTTTTTTTCTCTCCCCATGGGGATAATTCAAAAGTGGCTGAACTGCCAAACTTCAAACTTCTCGTATTGTTATTTAATATTAATATTCCTTTCCTATCTAAGCTTAAGTGCCCAATTTGATGAGACACCAAAAAAACACATTATGTGTTAGTACCTGCTTTGAAAAAACATGATATAACAGGTGAGAGGAATTGAAAAGTGAATGATGATAATAAGCATTGTGACACAAGGGAGGACAAGGAAACATTAGCAACAGGTTCTAGTATCACAGGCATTACTCAGGGCTTGGTTAGGGAAATTTGTAACAAATAAAAAGTTCCTTGCTAAATTAAAAAATTAAATTGAATAAAGGTATCAGACATTTTTCTCTTGGAAAAAACCCCACAGAAATAAAATTTCTTCCTAATGATTCTGCTGCATAATTTCCTCTATCATTTATGTATGAGAACGATGAATAGCTCTATGCTTTCTATTTTAATTCCTGGAGAGGACAAAGGAGATGAAAGAGATAAGAGACACCTGGAATAACTTAATCCTAAAAGGTAGTGGAAAAGGGGAAAAAGCCATTACTAGTTGGGGTATCTCATGGAAACTCCCAGATGTGTTTCCAAAAAGGAAATGAGCCTCACAGTGTCCAGACTTTAAGCACTTTTATTTACTGTACTGGTTCTCCACCAGCAAGTGCTCGCTGCCTACAGAACCTCTGGAAGAACTGGGCTTGAACGTCAGTATCTACATTTTTGACTCTTGCACAGATTGATAAAACTCCTGCTCTAAGAAAAGATCTTTCTTCAATGTCTCAATGAGGAGGGAGAGGTTAAACATCTGTTTCTGGAGCAATTCTAGGCTCATGAAAGAATTTAGCAATTAAATGCTGAAGCCTCGGAATTTTAATAAATTTTTAAATGAACAAAACTCCGTCAAAATGGAGAATATGACCTTAAACATATCTGAAGTCCCATTTAAACAAGCTGTCATGTATATTTTGGCCTCTTTCCCCATCCTTGAAAAGGAAAGCGACAGCTCTTGCTGGTGCAGGGAGCCAGAGGCAGTGAGACAGCTTTGCTCCACAAATTTTAGTAAAGGTGTTTCTTTAGCAGTGAGAATCAGGTGCAAGTTAACATACACAGAATGTCTTTCCTCAGCTATGATTTGTGTAAGCCATTTAGGGATAGGAGTAAAAAATGTGATAGCAGCTATCCATTACAAAATTGGCTCTGTGGATTAGAGTACACATTGATTGTTCCAGCCTAGGGAGTCTTAACAGGGAGAATAAAACTATTTTAAACAGTTTAAAAAGTGTTTCTGTGGTCATAGTGCCAGGTTACTTTCAGATATGATACTGCAATTTTATCCTCACTATAAATAGGGTTCTTAGTTTATGATGGGCAATGTAAACTACAATCCATCATCCTTAAGAATCCATCACTTGTATTCACACCTTCTACTCACACCCTTTAAAACATGTAGAGCAAGGACGAGAAACCTGTGACAGAGGTCAGACAGGGCCCACACTTTCACCCCATAGGGCCCTCAGCTGCAGCATTCTGCTGGGGAATGCTGTTGCTGGCTAACGGTAAGGCATGTGAGTGAGTGGTAGACGAGTGCACGGCAGATGAGGACACGGAGCAGGACCAAACAAACACAAGGACCAGATGCTATCCGGAGGGACTGTATTGCTCCGCAATGTGGCTCGGCAATCCCCAAGCAGTAGATGCACCCTTTCATTTTATAAGTAAACATTTTGGCCATGCTTTGGTAGCTGCAATAATGAGGTCTGCTATGTGGGATCTGCAGTAGAGGCTCTCTATTCTCCTTTCCTATGCTGGAGAGAAAGGAGATCACCGCATTGCTTGCTGCTGTCTCAGGACTGCTGACATAACCATAAAGTGACGGCAAGTCCAACACTACATACATTTCAGGCAGAAGGAGAAGGAGGCAGAGGGAAGCCTTGCCTGGCTCCTTGGGCAATGCCAACAGTGGTCCAGGAGGCATCATTTCTGCAATCTGTTAAAAATCAGGGAGAAGTCAGGCAGGTTCCACACCAAACAGCTCCATACACTTTAAGACTACAGTTTCTAGCTAAATCAATAGAAGCAAGATGAATTGAAATGGACTGTGCCAAGTTTTTTAACTGATATAATTAAATCAGTTTTAAAATGCGTCTTTAGTTACACTGATGCATTCAGATCAGATCTTGGCCATCTTCTCCCCCTCACATACTTTCAGCCTGAATCTTCCTTGCCAAAGGGGCAATATGATCAAATCTGCATATTCTAATTTTTCAGAGCTCATAATATGAAAGTCTTTGAGAGTTGGTGGTATTTAGGTGCCCAAGTAACTAAGCTAGTTTAACAGTGTTGAATCTAGGCCAAATAAGTGCTTTTAAGTTTTCCCCTTAAGCTCTTTGGGCTTCAGTTTTCCCACTTCTGAAATCAGAGTTTTGAAATCAAGATTTATGGTGGGAGAAAAATATCAGCTGCCTCTCACACAGAGATCTTTTCTGCTCTCACTAAACTGCCATGAATCTTAATTCTGAGCAAGAGGTTTTGAGATCCTCACAGCTGAGGATCACTGTTTTAGCACCTTCTGCAAGCTGAAGGGAAAAAAAAACACCCTCAGTACTGCCATTTTAAACCAGCCTATAGCATTTCCCTAAGAAGTTGTTTGGGATGTAAAATTGTATCACACCAAACCACATCAGTCATGTCTTCAGTGAAAGACAAAAATTTACTATTTAAAGTGTAAGTATTAATGTTTTAACCAGCCTATAATTTTGTGAATGAACAGTTAAATAATTAAGCAAGAAACAAAATCTAAAATATTACATGCTGGACTAGCTCCATCCTCCACTTCCCAGCCCAGTGACTTTTCCAAGTGTTTTTATCAGACATATTTTTCTATGAAAATGAAATGTAGCTCTGCCTTAAAGTGCATCTACAAGACACACATGAGAGTCAGATCTCAGCTGGGATCTAAATTTTCCAGACCGGTTTTGCCACATCAATATGAAACACACCATTTTTTGTTTTAACATTCTGCATATTCAATTTATTCAGCTTGCTTAGAACCCTCACTCTCCCCTGACATCCTGGATTTGAGAAATAATCACTTTGTGGGCTTGCAACACACAGTTTTCTCTCATTTAAAACACACACAAGAAGAGAAAGCTCAAATTTAAAAAGTAAAAACAAAGGGAAAGGAGGAGGAGAAGTGAAGGTGTTTCTGCAGAATACTCCCCAAGCTGCAAATATTTATTCTTGGCACAGTATACACGCAGGCACAGAGCAACTGCCTCCTACCTACCTTCATCACCGCCCTATGGGCATGCGCCCGGGGTGAGTGGGGGGAGAACCCAGGCTGGGGCACCCAGCAGCTGGAACACACTGAGATGCTGGTAATGGGCTATACAGCAGAATTAGTTTCAGGTGATCGCCCCCAGGGTATTCACCTGGGGATAGACCTTGTACAGTGTTGAGCACTCTGGCCCCAATCCAGAAAATCATTTATACCCACGAGGAGTACATCCGAGTTAAGCATGTATTTCTGTGCTTTCCTGGATTCAGCTCAGGTGGAGCGGTATTACTTTTCAAGAGCTTTTTATTCTGTGGCTGCTGAGAGTGACCGTCACTCATCACGAGTATGTTCATTATTTAGGGTCAGAAAGAGGATCAGACAGGAAGGCTTCTCCTCACTTCTGATTTTCAAGGAAAGGGGAGGAAAAATCTACTTTTCCCCTCTTTGAAACCTAGTAGATTGCAAGCAAAGAGAATGCAGTTTGTGCACAGTCTGTTACAACCTGACCTGTCTTGTCAGAGAAATCCATCATACATGTCTGCTTATCCTTGGAAGGTGGAAATATTATTTCTTCATATGTGCTAAATTGAGGAAGTTCATTGTTTTAGAAATCTGTCTGTAGGGATTACTTTGGATATACTAATAAAACCACTTAAAAATCCTTGTGTGCAGCCTTTCCTTTCTCAGTAGGAAACATCCACTGTCCAGTACACTGATGCGTAATTGCAATCCACAGAACGCTGGAGAGAAGAGGAGAGAGGCCACATTGCAGTCCCTTGAGTCTTCTCTGTATGGTACAATTAAGTTCCGCCATGCATCTGCCTTCTCTTCCCTTTCTTATGTCCTTTCCAGGCAAAAACATTTTGTCCTGAGGGATGGTTTTGTATTTTGTTTTGTTTTAATTATCTGAAGTAGAACATGTAAAAGTCATTATTTTACATTGTACAAAATAAATCCTGTTTTATTTATTTATTTCTGGTTAGAGAAAAGTTTCTGCTGAAGTTAAAAATTAGTCAATTTACCTGCAAGGCAATTAAAGCCCTATTTATTTCTGCGTCAGAAATATCATTGGTTCTGGTATTAAATCAGTGAATAGAAAACTACATGGCATGGGGCCAGGGAGAGGGACAGTGTTAGCAGTCATTTAGTGTGACCGCAGCAAGAGCTGAACAACCTGACACTCAGGCAGTGCTGAACTCAGGGAAAATACAGCATTGACACTCCCTACTCACTTTTTCATCTTTTTGTCTGTGATGGATATATAATAATTATATTTTACTAGAATGCCAGTGGAGATGGAAGTGCTGTTGCTAATGTAGAGGCTGTAAAGCCATCAGAGGAGCTTTAAGCAAATGTTATCTGTTTTACTGAAGAAATCAATTACACACAGATTGCTTAAACCAGTGACAGGCATAGTAAGGAGTAAAATCTGTTAAGCAGAAAAGTTACAGCCATCAACGTGTACAGATTTACATGATGTATGAATACAAATGATCAAGAATTTTAGCTTACAAAAATTAAGGAAAAAGAGAAAAATAAAAGAAATAAAGGCTAGAAAAAAATAAAAGGCACTTCTTAATGTTCCTTTCCATATCTTATGCAGCTGACAGGCTCCTCCTTTCTTCGCCTCTCCTTTCGTTGGCGTGGAAAAGAATTGGTCAGGACTCCGCTACCTAGAAGACAGGCAATTTTGAGGGACCTGGGCTGTGACATTGGTCAGCTGTTAATGGTCTGTACAAGCTTGATATTTGTTAGAAATCTCCCTAGATTATTTGTGCTCTGCCATTTTGGGGTATTGCTTGGTTAAGAAAAAAATTTAATAGTGCTGTGGCGTTTGCTTTTTATCATATTATCATCTCATTGTTTCTGGGTACAAAACAATTTCTTTTAATTCTAAAAGAATGATTTATAAGATGATATGCATGTTAGCACATATTAACAATTACAACAAAGCATGAATTGAAATTGCTTGCCACAGAATCATTTATCTTTTACTCACAGAAGAGTGTTTGCACATGGTTGTGTTGGATGGGGTCACTTTGCATCCATATTTTAATTTTTAAGGAATGGGAAGCTGACATCTCTACAGCCTGTGGAAAAGCAGTGTGTAACTGAGCACTCAAAAATAGAAGTACTAAAAAATTAGCTACTGCTTCTGAAAGTATTGCCCTTAATGATTCATAAGAGAAAAAAATATATAGTCAAAACTCCTTTGACAAAAAAATCCCTAGTCAGATCTGCCTCTGTCTTGGCTTTTGCACTGCTGATACTCAGAGCATTAAACATCCTTACAGAGAATATCACTGTTCAAAAGGACTGTCAAGACTGTTAATTACTCAGGTGGAGTTAGCATACAGCTCATTAAACCATGTCAAAACTTTCAGTCCTTCTCCACTCTATCAGTCCCTTTAGGGGCTCTCACATCAGGATAATTTGATTCTTAAAAATACATTAATTCAGATCATACATTACACCAACAAATTATTCCACTTTCTTTGTAAAACAGGTCTGATCCAACCAGAATCGCTATTGCAGCGAAGACAGTTTCTGTAATTAATATGTAGTGGGTGTGTCTGGTGCAGGCAAGGAGCGTTTGCAAGCTGTACTCTCTGGGTAGCACTTAAAGAATGATTATTGGCAGACCTTTTGAAGAAATCTATTTCTTGCAGTAGAAATATAAAAATGTTTCATTGTTTGTGTGAAAGGTTTATTACAATTGTACAAAGTATTCACAAATCCAGAGTCTGAACCTTGGATGTGTAGGTTAAAGTGTTACCTCAATTTTGCTCCATAACAGTGGAAGTTCTGTGAAAATGATCAAAGACCAGGCTCCCCCCACCCCAGTGCATGAGTTATCAAAACTTCTTCCCTTCAGCAAAAAGGAGCCTCTAGAGACACTAAAAAAAAAAAAAAAAGAGTTGATATAAATCTCCAGAAGTTGCTTTGTGGTTTAGAAACCTACATCTCATTATCAGAGGTGTTGCTGGTACTTACAAATCCAAACCACATTTAATCAGAACAGACTTTTCAAGAATACCTCAAGTCCCATCGCTCCAGGAGGAGCTCCAGGTATTTTGATGGGAGTTTGCAGCCTGTGCAGGCATTTGGCACTCAGGATGCCAGGGTTCAAATGACACAGAACCTCAGGGTTCAAGTTATTTCTGAAAAGATCTTTAAGGGCAATTGAAAAAAACTACCCAGAATAAAAGCTCCAAAGGTGTCCATGTGTAAAATGTTGGTTAGGGTTAGTTACAGTTATCTTTTTTTTTTTTTTTTTTTTTTTTTTTACATTCTAGTAAAGCATATTTGAACTGGTGAGTAAACTGGCTGAGATTAGTTTTCTTCTAATGTCTGCAAACCAAAGTACAAAATTTTGGTTTGAACACAAGCCACTTGGGTTCACAGTACTTTATAATTCCATACATCCTCATCCAAACCAATCAGGATTGATTTACAGAAGTATGAGATTTTCCTTATGAATATAATTGCCTTTGGATGCAGTTTGTGAAAACTTTTTTAATCAGAGAACAAAAATAAGTATGATTTTTATTACTACAATGTGCTGAACAGAAACTAAGGAACCTGACAGCGGAAAAATGTTTTGGAGGGGTAGCTGGGCTAGTTAGTATAAGACTATCTGCAAATTTTAGAACAGCGACATGATTTTGTTCATTATGTTCAGTCACTCCAATTGGCTTTAGCAGAAAATCTTTGTGTGGAACGTCTCGCTAGATCAGCCCAAAGTTTACAAGATCTATGATTGAGGAGTAATCATCTACCATTGAGGAAGACCTAACTCTGTTAAACATGTTTCTAAAATGACACTTCTAAAATGGTTTTCAGCTCTTGATGAGTGAAAGCCATCATCACGGTTTTAAAGTCTAGTTTGTTGTTTATAAAATGTGTGCTCCACAGGAGCCAAATGCTCATTCTTACCCTGCTTTGCCGGAGAAAAAAAATTCGGAACAAAATGTAGAGGACAATTAAACATGCAGAACACTTTCTCCTCCAAAATCCTCACATTGGTAGAACTACAACAATCTTCAAATTTATCACACCAGACCTCCAAGTGTGATAATGCATCTTTAAAATATGAACTTCAAGCTAAAATATTAAACATGTGTTTCCTCCTCCTATGGGATAAGTGCTGAAATGTCACACACTATTGGGGAAAATGACCCGTAAGTGTTTTTTTTCCTCCTACTGGAGCAGTTAGTGTGGCGTGCAGTGAACCAAATCAGCAATGTGATTCAAGCTGTCTCTGCAGCGTCATGGTGAAAGAAAGGATAAACTATAAAAACTACCCTCCTACAGCTCTTAGTTCTTGCTTCCCACACTTTAACATCTTCTGTCACCCCTGGCGCTGTTACTGACCCATGCTAAGCTAAACTAAAGGATGATAAGTTTGCTGCCTTTGCCCTTGTCCTAAGGGGCTGCACATTATCCTATCAAGCATCAGAAGCCATTTCTGTGGGATATTTGTCAACCTACGAAGTCCTTTTAGAACAAATGAAATGGGCAGCGAATTACAAAAATGTCATTCTCTAAAGGAAATGGATGAAGGCTTTTGTTCTCCAGTAATAAATAGATGCCATAGGCTTATAACACTATTTTTGTATTACATTTGACAGGGTTACTATTTCCAGTTCATTAAGGAAACAGCTTGAAAACTATTTTTTCATATGCTTTTAAAAATACTGTTTTCCCAGTAATAAATATAAGCAATAGCTCGCATAACGTTAACTTCAACAACAGGATTCATGTCAAGGTACTGGTATTAGGGATTACTACATATAAAATGACAAGTTTTAAATATATCTATTTTCAGCATATATAGATGCTTATTTAGCTGACAGGTGATGAGCATATAAGCAATAATGCCTATCCCCACTTTTTAAAATATTTTAATATTGTTTTTAACTTAACTTTTGGTAGACCAATTTTCTTGTGCATGATGGTCTTATGGAACCGCATGATATATATACCATAGGCTAAGGTCAAGCAAAGGAATAATAACTCACTTCCTTAAATGAATGCTTCAAAGTAAATCTTGTATGTTTAACAGCAGTAAACAGAGGTCAGGATGACACTCTCCCAGGCTTGAGAATAAAGCCTGTGTGTTAATATTCTCCAAGAATTACAGCTGCATCTCTGGGTGACAAAATGTTTGCTAAAGTGTGTCCCGACGAAATATTTTACAGTGCTATGAATGTTGTACATTTGAATCTTCACAAAAAGCTAAACTGAGACACACATGTAGAAATACACATAATGGTACTTGCTGCTTCCCTTTGCCATTAAATATTGTATTAAAATGTTTCATAGAGGATCACTAACTATTTTTGCACACAGATAGTTCTTTCTGAAGATGCTGACTGAAAAATTAAGTAATATATGATATAATGACAGTAGTGAACTTACCTGCTATGTCAGTCAGCGTTTAATATGTAAGGTGTATTTCTCTCATCATCCACTAATCAATTATTAAGGGAACATTTTATTTACATCAAAGTGCTATAATATTTCTTATGTTTACAGCTGATTTTTGCCTGCAAAATAGTCTTTCAACTACTGTGCTGCCGGCACTAGTTATTGTTGATTACAAGTGAACAATTTGTTAATAAGAAGAGCTCAAAATTGATTTTGCAGGAAGATAAATCAGTAAACCATACCATTAACTGGTGCCCTGCTTTGTAACTATTTCACTAATTCCAGACTAATTATATTCAGATCTTTATTAGTTAGATCTTTTCACAAAGTAAACTGGACCTGCACCAAAAGTAGGGTGAACAGTGAAGAATGTATTGATAAATGCACTCCTTCGTTGTAGTGTATTTTTCAAGACACACACCAGTGCACATTTCAGATTAGACTCTGTCCCTTAGTTATCATTAGTCAGGCAGAGACAACTAAACTTTACGATGAATAGCTCCCGGCAGTCCAGTACATTCCCTTTCCCCTCCTACGCGCCAGAGCTGTATTCTTCCATGCATGTCCTCCCACCCTCAGGTGAGCTCCGACTCCTTGAGAACCGGAGTAGCCGGACCCTGCCAAGGAGTACTACTGCTAGGTGTGGGGCTGGGGGAGTTCAGCTCTCCCCTTAGTTGAGGCAGCCGGAATTACTCCTGGTTTTAGGCTGAACTGCTGAATTTCTGCTGCTGAAACAAGAAATGACAGAGAGTTTTTTAAAAATGGTGAAATAATTAACTAGACAAAAATGCTTCAAGTGGAAAGAAAAGTTTGATGGAACACTTCCAAAATGCTTAGCTTTTAGGCACTTTTGATGAGAGTCTCGGAAATGAGACTTACAAAACTGTGTTGTAATGGAAGGGGATACTGAGGTGGAAATCCTTCATCTAGACAAAGCACGTCCCGTATTAAATTTCTTCCTCTGCCTGATTGATAAAGTGAACAATTCCTTTCCTTCTCTGATTCAAAGCAGGACGTCACCAGTAGAGAGAAAATAACCTATCCCTATGGCTATGGCATTTTCTTGGGACACTGGAGATAGCTTGTTCAAAACCACTCAGAAAGACCAGACAACAGACCCATCCGTTCTGCCAGCTGCGTGCATGGTGTGACCATGGGGCTTACTGGGTAGCGGAGGAATCGCCTGCTCTGGTGGGGATAGGTAGCAAGCACGGACTTTTATTTCCTCATGCTGTATTGCATATCAATATCAAACCAAACTACCAAACAAAATGCTGTCATTAATCCCTAATGTGATTTGATCTGGGGAGAAAAATATGTTTTTCTTCCCCATTATCTTTCTTCCTTTAAAGTGGGAGCCCCGTGAAACCATGTTCCAAGGGGGTTTTTGTTGCTCCTGTACTTTCTGGGGCAAAGCTGCTTTCAGTGTTAATAAGAGCTCCACGAAGGTATGACAGAGCATGTTAACTTCACACAAAGGTTAAAACTTTCAGAATGTGTTATTTGAATTATCTGATGAAGAATATTGTGTCATGTTAAAGGTTATTAACAGTGTTGAGATCAGAATTTTAGGATGCCCGGATCCTGTTTTTTTCTGAAACACTGAACTTCCTGCAGCTCTTATGCATTTCAGGGTAGATGCCAGCCCTCTTCACCTGTGAAAGCCAGGCCCACCTACTGGGATTTAGCTGCCAAAAAGGCATTTTAGCAGCTAACTTTAATACACCCAGTTTTGAAAAAATCTGTCTTTGATTTTTTAGCATTCATCACTGCCTGCTCTAAAGAGTTTGGGGATATTACTGTATGCTGTCGAACAGCTGCTGCGTTTCACTCCAGGCATGTATGAAGTGATCACCATACAGTTTTTCATACAAATTTGCTAGGTTTGCATAGCACTCTGGGATCCCGTAGATGAAAGGGACTGTATCGCGGTTAGATTACTATTACAGTGAAACCTGTGCTAACAGGCACAAGCTAACCTTAATCACCTGGCCTAACACCCAGTAAAATTTCGGTCTCTGTGAAAGTTCCCTTATATTAGTTACGCTATATTATGTGACTACCTGTTATAATGGCCAAAATAATACTGGGCCTTTTGGTGGCTGATAAGAGGGTTTTACTTTTGATAGTGCAAAAACCCATGAAAAGATTCAGGAACAGGAAAAGGCCATCTGGTGCAACAAGCTCGCCTTTGCAAGCACTCGCAGCACAGCTTTTCTGAAAGTGGAGCTGCTATAATATTAGGTAAGTCTGAATTCTTTACAGGCAAAGTTTAATACGAACTCTCCAAGGAAAACACCCTGAACAGTAAACATGAAAAGGCATTTTAAGAGACATACTTATTTTACTCTGCTGATCTTACAGTTTCTATTACAATGCGCCTTAAAACGCTAGCTGTAATCCCAGAGTCAGCCTCAGCTCTAGAAAAGCCCTTCCATAAATACGGCTGTGTCTGCCCGTGTTACAGCACACAGTGTGCTGCTTGCAACCGGCTGCTCACCTGGCACTTTGATGGAAGGACAGTCACACAGGAGCTCTTGCAGCTGGTTAAAATCAACGATTTGGTGAGTTTAAATTAAAGAGTGCACTCATACCTACCCACGCACAGTGGTAACGCTCGCAAGTGTTAGAGATATTACCAGGTCCTGCGGTTTTTCTTTCTTTACCCATAAACCCACAGTGCCGGGTAGTTTCTCCACATCACTAAATAAAAAAGTCCAGTTGCTGCAAATGCACGCACACACTCATGCGCTGTGTTTTTATACAGAACAGACAGGGGCAAATAAAAACCTGACATGTACAGTAACTGTTGAGATGAATAAGTTCATCAGTTATCTTTCTAAAGGTCATAACCAATGCAGAAGAGCTGGTATCATTTGTAACTAAAGAGTGAAACAGAACTCAAAAGTGTCATCATATTTTAAAGCAAGAATTTATGTACAAAGATGTGATCCATAAAAGCAATAAAAACCTCCCAAATTAAGTCACAGTTACCTCTGTGAAACCTTAATAATAATAGTAATAATAATAATGAATTTGCAGTCATACTTTCTCTTCAAGTTTAAGTATTTTAATATGCTTGACAAACACTAAATATCTGAGAAGTGCAAGTCCTGCAGACAAATAAATTAAGGCCTGGACCACAGGTCAAACTAAGGAGTAGGACTCAAAAATCCCACTTCAGTCCCATGCAGTAAGTATTGCACAGTTTTCCTCAAACTGGAGTAACCCATTCCTCTGCAAGCAAGAGCTCGAAAATGCAAAGCATTAGATTATGGTAGTGGTTTACCTGAACAACAAAACATTTGTGTACAATCAAGAGCATCTGAAAGCAATTGGTCTTCATCATGGCTGATGGTTATAAGTCTTTATGACTTGTTTGGCAAAAAGGGTAAAACAAATTAATTTATATCACTTCAGCAGGCAAGCAGAAAAATGTTTTTCTTGGCTACTGATTCATGTATGCTGCAGCAGTGTGACATGTATAAAAGTGGGAGATATTTCCTTCCTCCCAAATCCTTTCACATCTCTAGATTACCAGAGGGTAATGACTATGCCATGAAATCAAGGTCAGTTCTCATCAATTTCAATGGACACTTTTACAAAGAGTGAGCCCAGTCCAAGAACTGCAGTTTTCATTTACCAAGACACCTAAAAAGAGCTAATATTTTGAGGAACCTGTGAATTCTTCCGCTATTTTCAGCATAAAATGAAACTTGACTAAAAGTGAGCATTTCACAGCATTTGTCACTTGAGCCCAAAAGTGCAATTTTAATGCTACTAGACAAGAGGGAAACATCTACCACCTCATGGAATGTGTAACTTAAAGAAATGGACATTATTCCGAGGATGTCATAAATGGTATGTCACTTACAGACTCAGTAAGTGAAAAAATACTATTGACAATTGATAATCCAAATCTGGTTTTGTATATGGGTCTATCAGTGGCAACAAAATTAGAGGGAAAAAAAAATAGAGAAAAGCCAACGCACTAGAGAAAGTATTTATGTTCAGCTGTGTTCCCCTAATATTGTCACACATTGTTTTTCTCACAGTAACTCAATGCCACAGGGCTGTTGGCATAGAAAGGTCTCGGTTTAATCAGCACAAAACATCCAAACAAGTCTTAATCATATACATTACATGAGATAAACATTTACAAAATTAATATTGATGTTGCCTATGCTAGTAAGCAAACCTGTCAATGTGGGAGGAACATACCATTTTAATAACAGTAACAAATGCTCTAGAGCCCGTGTGTGACTGAACCACTGACCTTGCTACTACAACTGAGTGCTTCAGTGCCCTGTTTTTCCCTGGTGGCGTGCTCCTTATCCATGCTGAACAAAGTTGCCTTCTCTTTAGTGAAGGAAATCAGGACTAATTCCTTACAAAACTTGGTTTTCTCATGTTCAGTGTTTGCTGAGTTGCCTTAAATATGTATAGAAAAGTGTTCTTCCCAATAATATTTCAGGAAAACATAATTCTTATTTATGCCATTTTCATTGCTTTATCCTTATTTTACATATTAGGACACCAAGGTGAAACCAACACAGAAACTTGTCTATTCAGGATCATGAATGATTTGAATTCCTCCCAAAAGTTTGTACAGCGGCTCATCTGCCCTTACCAGGGTAGCTAAGCACAAACTGTTGACCAAGGAATCATACTCCTGGACACAGCAATAATCCAGAGGCCAGAAAACATTACATTTGCTGAAGCACAGTGAACGTACTAGAGCCGACAAGGAACAGAGACCTCCAGGCATGGGGTACATCCATACCAATGGTTTAGTTGAGAGCAGAAATATGCTTCTGAAGTGAATCTCCTGACTTCTCCACTTATTGCATTTTGGTTTTCATCATGGAGCGGTCTGAGTGTGCCTGTGCTGCTTTCCAAGTAAACTGGCAGCACACACCTATCTGCTCCAACTCTTACTGGATGTTCGGTTCATGAGAGCAGATGATAAGTAGCACATAGTAAAAACTTTGCAGGGCATACACTTCAGAAAGTCGGGTCTTCAGCATCAACAGTGTCACTCTACACATCTATTCTTACTGGGCTACATTACTTGCTAATGGCATCATAGCTGCTGTGAGCCACAGCCCCTCCTGCTGCTCATTCTCTTCCCTGATGTGCTTCACCCCTTTGAAAATATATGTAGAAGTATATGCAGGGAAAGAGCTGAGACAAGAAGTCAAATAGCTTCAAAGGAAAATTAATCATAAGTTTCAACTCATTATCCTCTTTATTTTTAAGATACAACATGGTTAAAACATTTCATTTCCATGCCCACCTAGAGCCAACAACACAGAAATAGTATAAATGAGCAGAAAATGAGAGGTGAGTGGTTATGAGATCTACAGCAGCACAACCACTTTCTTGCATTGCTTTTCCCATCCACCCTCTCTTCTGCTACTATTTTTTCACCAAATGGCATATCTCCAAACTTGATGGGTTTTGGGTCAATGCTATTGTAGTCTTCACACCTATGAAGTGGCTGTAATTCTTCCGGAAAGCACCTACTACCTGCAAGATCCTAATTTCTTCTGCCTCCAGACCCATCTCTGATTTTAATTTCCTTCTGGCCCAATTAGTTCACCAAATTCATCATCATCTGTACAAACTAGTTTGTTTAACCAGCCCCTGTTACTTTGCACCCCTAATTTAACCACTTCAGGTCTCCCCTACAATGCAGAAAGCAAGCAATGCATTGAGATGGGTACCCCTTCTATTCCTCAGTCAAAACCCACAGAGTTGCCGTGGGACACATTCCTACAAAGATAAAAATGGAGAAATACGACTTTTTCTGTCACAGTACACACGTTGCTTGGTGCAAAAGAAATGCCACATATGCTAGCATTCGTTTTTCATACTAGCATAGTGTGATAGATAACAACTCACATTAACTTTAATGGGCCTAAACTAATTTACACAGGACTAAATTTGGCCCATAGGAACTATATTAAATGTGACCTTAAACTGATTTAGTCTGAATATATAAATTAATATGTTTGTATTTCAAACTGGTATTATAGTGCTCATCCCATTAAAAAGGTCACCAAAACATTAAAACCTGTTTATTAATACCAAACAACAGCACATAAGTTTTCAAATTGAGGAAAAAACAGCAAATATTGAAATTACTTCCAGCTGCCAATGACCTGTCAGGTCATTTTCTATAGCAAAGAATGAGCGATGACCCTGTCACCCTGTAACGAACTACTTCTAATCTGCCTAAAACCATTTCAGGACCCCCTTGTGTGTATTGTACTTAGAGAAGCCTAACTCTGTCCATCTCCGAACACCTCTCCCTACACACCCAGTCTTCAGACCGTCCTCCTGATCTGCCCGCAATACTGTAATTCGTTCAGGCTTGCCAACAACATGCACTTTACTTATGTAATTTGAAAGGAAAGAGGGAAGAGGGAAAAGAGATGGCTGCTCCTGATGCAGAACAGCTTTTTTCCCCCTTTCTAGTGGATGGGCAATAAAAGACTTCTGAAGGCAGTCCAGGGGGCTCAGCAAAGTATCTGGCCCTGGAAAAATACATCCAAGCAATACACTGTAATAAATAATGGGGGTGAGGGTGCGGGGGGGGGGGGCGGATTTGGAAAGGGTTGCTTTTTTTTTTTTAGGAAACATTAACTCGGCATATAAATTAAAAATATCTCTTTTATGTAAGTGTGTATATCTATATATGTATGCATTATACGTATATGATTACATGTTGACATGCAGACTGAGTGGCAGGTTTTCCTAATCCGTCACATTATCAAGGAAATTTATTACTATTAAACATTCATAATCACATGCAGATATATACACACATATCCAAATATCCACAATAGTGCCTACACACACACACTTACACAGGCACATAGAAACACTGCAACATCATCTGTACATGAATATAGCCCTACAAATATGCTGCAGGACTCACACAGAGCCACACAGCGCTAGCATTATGAAAAACAGCAGAAGCTGGCCCAGCTCTTCTTCCAGGGAAGTCCGTGGTAACAACCTCACTGAACTCCACGGGAGCAGCGCGGTACCAGTGCATCTAACGAGGCTTCCTGATCACATACAGACAGCTTACCCATAAAGTGTATATATGCATAAACTATGTACTTATTGCATGCCAGAGGAATGCACATCTGCATATAGCTACATAAATCTTAAGCACAGCAAATATATGCTAAGGCTATAAAAATTGGCATGCTAGATCTCGATGGGATGCTCACATTAGAGCAGATGAGGTGGGTATTGTCTGAGCTTTTGTGTGCTTTTGGCTCTACCACAGGCAAAAGACTGACTGAGCTTTCCTCTCTAGTTTTGTTTTTTATCTAAACAGGGTGGTGGGATGAGTACTGAACCTCCACCAAAGTGTGGACACCCCCCCCCCCCTTCAATCAACAAGTTCAGTGTTTTCACAATTTTCACGTCATTGCGGGTGATAAAATATACACAGTGTTCGCTTTGGTTCTGTAAAAGGCTTTTCCCTCTGCTACAGCTCTAAAGCTTATTTTACATTTTAATACTTCAGACAGTAGCTTGTCCGGCTTCTTTTCATGTCTACCTTTTCCCCCTCTTCTTTCTTTCTCTCTTTTTTAAGCATTGTATTACATGAAATCCAGCCCTTATTTGGCAGGATTTTATGCAGTCTGTGGTGAGAGCTGAATCCTGAAAATGTTCAGGAAACACCGGCTAAGTGGGGAAATTTATTTGCCTGAGCCAGAGATAACATCTTTCTTAGACTTCTTTTTAAAACACTGGCACTTGTCAAGCAGAATTCTCCTGTTCCCCCTTTCCCCTCTCTCATAAACACACACGTGCACGCTTATTAAGGATGCAGCAGAACTTAGCTGACACTATAAGCTGGAGTTTTTATTCATTCTGTTTCTGCACCCAGTAGAAAGAAAAAAAGAAGAAATCAGAGGTGTTGCAAAAAAACCAATTTTTTTCCTTCCCTTTCCAGAACATTCAGCCCTTCTCATCCTCTTGTTTTTAAAAAATGATCTATGCCTCCTGTGCCGGCCAGGCTTTCACATTTTTCTTCATTAGAAAATACATCTGTAAAGCAAAGTCAAAATTTTGGCATTTATTTTTATGGTCACAGGGTAATGTTCTTCACGTAACATAATCTAAAACATAAACAGTGAGGGTGAAGCCATCATTTCTCATCCAGGGCACGAGACAAAATTGAGGAGTAGCAGCGCGCGCGCCGATTCGGAGCTCTGCTCGCCCAGCACAGCTGCGCGTTACGCCTTTTGGGGAGGACAGCTGGGGGCAGAGCAGGTGATTTGGCAAAATCATTTGGGGGTGGCGAGGAGCGAGGCCGAGGACAAAATTAAAGGCTGGAGTCTATAAGGAGAGAAGTTTAATGCCTGAGCGCTCGTTTTGAACTGTGACCCGCGGTTTGGCTGGGCTCTAACCGCAGCACGCCTCATCAGCTCGTGTCAGGGGTACCGCGGGGTATACCTCCAGCGGGGAGCCAGCGCCGCAGCCGCAGCCTCAACCACCAGCTCGCTCGCACACTACCGAGACCCTGCCGAGAAATCAGCATGCAACCCAAGAAAGCATCCTTTCCTCTGGAATAAAAATTAATATTACTTGTCATATTTCATGTCTGAGCTCTTTTCATGCTTTATCCTCTGGTAATGAGGGCTAAATTACCAATATTAGTAGATTTTCATGGCTAGCACAGAAAGAGCTGTTACCAGAATAAATGTTTGCATTGCTTCTGTTGGACACAGGCTTTGCTAATGCAGCTTTGCTAATTATTTCTAAATAGGCAATAATCTGCATCCCCTAGTGCTGGGTAGTGGATTGGCCACGTACCTGCTATTTCCCTTATTTACATGTTTTACAACTTTATCAACTACACTAATTACACTCTGAACACTGTTTAAAATTTTCTGTTAATAGAGATACAATGATGCACCAGAGGATGTGTATTTATGCCATAATTACGCCTCTGTTCCTGCGATGCAGTCTCCAATTAGCTGTCGACGGTGGCACAAGCAGCTGCCTGATATTCTAAAGCAGTGAAACATCTGCACAGCGGATGATACGCTCACATGGATTTTTTTTTTTAAGCCTAGAAATTTACACCCAAGGGAGTGCAGACAAATAGGAGCCTGTCATGTGTAGGGATGATTAGAAATCCTCACCATGGCAACATTGGAGCAGCCATGTCACAGAGTGAGGGGACACATGTCTAGATGAAGGCGCTAAAAACATTTGCCTTTTTTTTTTTTTTTTTTTTTGCTCCAGCATTCCCAACTTCCCTCCCTCCCCCTCTCCTTTTCATATTCTTCTCTTTGCATCTAAAGCCAACCAAAACAGCAGGTGAAAAGGCCAAAATCTGCAGCCCATGCAAGGAATATGACACAGTAGATTTAGTGTCAGGAAAACAGCGAGCAATCAGAGGATGCTGCCAGGCATCCACTGGATATTTTCTTTCAGGTGGGGGAGGGAGAAGGTGGGAAAATAAAGGAGAGAAAAAATATGGGCATCATTCAAAATAAAGCTCCGTTGTCTTGATCCTAGAATGACATTTAATAGATAACTTCCATTTAACCCTCATTAACAATTTTTCTCTGACTAGTTGACCAGCCAGCATATACTGATGGAGGAGGAGGAGGGGAGGGAAAGAAAGGTGAAAGCCTGGTGTAAGCCTCTGTTCCCAGCATACCGTTTCAGCATTGAGCCATTGTATGCAGAGAAAGTGTAACAGATGACAGATTCGCTGTATTCTCATCTTTATACTGAAAATCTTAATTGTTCAGGTGAGGGATTTAATTTTATCAGGCTCCTTCTGGGCCATTGCCATTTGCGATGTAACATCAATTTCATATAATAAAATCATTATAATTAGTCAAGGGTATCATTCTAGAATACAGGTTTGCCTGAATTGCAGGGAGATGGCATTGGTTTGGATCCAAACCTCTGGTTCTTACCCCATCCACCTACCCTTTCTGTGAGCGGTCAAATAGTATTTCCAACAACATGTTCAGGAAAGGCTCCAGAGCAGTCCAGAAATCTTGCAAAGCCAGCTCATCTTATAAGATTTCCTTCGTTCAGTCGGAGGGAGAATTTGAGAGACCAGCTGCACTTTGCCTGAAAAGAGCTCACAGCATTTCGCTCTCACTGAATCTTGAGCCTCAAACACCAACTCTAAGCTGCTGCTTCTACCTGGTTTTAAATAATGATATTTTAATAAACATTTTATTTCTAAACTACTGGCTAACCTCTATGGTATCTAAAATATTTAGTGAGGCCTTTATTTTAAACTCAAAATTCATGATTCTTAAAAGAATATATTTATGGGTTTAGTGCCCGGGGGTCTAATTGATCTGAAAAAAAATCAGTGTAGAGCAGGTATAGCTTGTAAAAATTGAATTACAGAGCTGTGGAGGAATACTTTGGTAACACAGCATCTCAAAAGTGAGAGAGTCCCGACTACGCCGTCAGAGGCTGCCACACCTACAGACACAGCGCAGACCTCAGCATCAGGCTTTGCTCCGAGTCTCTCTGCCTGTGCCGTAGAAGTCAGGCCCCTTGTGCTACTTCTAATTAAATTCCAAGCAAAATAAGTAAATTAATTAACATTTACTGACTTCAGTGCATGTGCTCTAAATATCTTGAGAATGAGTAACTAAAACATTTTCAGAAGGTAATGAGGAAGTTTCCCGGTGTAATTATTGAGCGTGTGCAGAGAAACTCTGCCTGGTGTTATAGGGTACCTATGTCACCATACCATGTGCATAAATTTCACTTGTTATTCATTGCGCATACCCTGTTTTGCTCAGTTCTCATACAGGAGAGCATGATATTGAAGAGCCACTATGTGTCAGTGCAAGGACAGAGTTTATCTGATAAACAAGTCATTTTTGGAAACTGCAGATGCTCCTACTGTGAAGCATTAAACGTGGCCCCTCTTAGATACACAGAATGGGGTTCTGGTCGACTGAGCACAGGCTGATAAGCTCTGCACAGCTCTGAATGCTGTTTGCCCACATACTAATGTTAAACAAAAGAACTGCAGACTGCAGAGAAAGGATGCGGGTCAGACAACTAAATTGCTTAAACCCTTAGGCAGCCTTCTGAAAAGAAAAGGCATGAAAGAAGCTGATATGAGCTTTTATGCAGAATTGTTCTGTTTATTATCCCTGTTAAGAAAATGATGGCAAGTATCTTGTTAAACTATATATTCCCAAATAAGACAGGAGGACAGCCACCTACTAAACAAGATACAATATGCCATTGGTCATTACATGATCAGCCATATATCTGTTTTACATTATTTTCAGATTATGAATATAATAAAAAGACAATAATAAAGCTGTACAGATAATAACAAATGCTGTTAAATTGCATTTTTTGCATTAAGTCATCTGATTTGTCATTGGAAGTTTGCAGGTAATAACAGTCTGTCATTGTAGAAATCTACTTCATGGTAGGATTTCACAATCTTGTATTAAAACTTTGTTAGAGTACAATTGTTATAACTCTATTCAACTACATTATGAGACAACTTAATAATAAATCTATGACAAAGTATATCACTGTGATAACATCTAAACTTGCCTTGGATGAAACAGTGATATGATTTTATTACAAGATTTCTCCTATTGCTGGCACAATAAAATACTGAAAAATAACACTTGTCTGGAAAAATGAAGGGGCTGGAAAGCATATGTGTTTCGGTGAAATCTGTGCTTTCCCTAAAGCCCGCTTGGTTTGCTCACCTCACTCATCACAGTAGAGCCTTCACCTTTCATTGCAGTGCGTTTCCCTCCCCATCTCTCTTGTACACACACACGCACGCACATGTGCACACACATGGCATAGACGAAGTGGAGCAGAAGGGTACCTAAGGCTTCGGATGCCAAACTCTACCTATCAGTAGATGAGCCACTGGCAAAGCCTAAGTGTAGAGAGGTTGCATCCAAAATCGTAGTAGCCTGTATAATGCAGAGACTGTGAACCGCCTCTTTATCAGGAAAAACAGAAGAATGCCTCACACTCTGAGACTTATAACAGCAACAAAATTAAACCCTCTGGTTTTTTATTAAAAACATATATAAGACTTCACAGGACTCCATTGTCATCTTCCTGACATATGCCTCATCTGATTACACATGAAAACTATTCCTAAAGAGGCATTGCAAGAATGCACTGAGATTATAGATTTGAATACATATGCACAACGCCACTCAGCGTTAATGCTCGCTGGACTGAAAACTGCCACTTCACAAGTAAAGTAAGCAAATTTATTACCAGACATAGCATAGCCCTGGTCTCCAGGAGAACAGTTTCACACCTGGAACAACTTTGATTCATGGGACAAGTGCCAAGACTGCATCTTTCTGCAGAGTCCTGTTACAACCCAGAACCTGTAAGGGGTCAAGAACCTATTCCAACCCCCTCGGTCCTTAAAAGCGTGCATCTCTCAATGCAGCCCAGGATGAATTCCAGCATTTGCAGCCCTTCTTGTAGCACACCAGCAGTGGGATAGGGTGCTGTTATGGTTTAACTCCAGCTGGTAACTAAGCAGCAATCCCCCCAGCCCCACTCCCCCCAGTTTATATACTGGGCATGGCGTCCCATGGTATGGGATATCCCTTTGGCCAGTTTGGGTCAGCTGCCCTGGCTGTGTCCCCTCCCAACTCCTTGTGCCCCTCCAGCCTTCTCGCTGGCTGGGCATGAGAAGCTGAAAAATCCTTGACTTCGTGTAAACACTACTTGGCAACAACTGAAAACATCAGTGTGTTATCAACATTCTTCTCATACTGAATCCAAAACATAGCACTGTACCAGCTACTAGGAAGACAATTAACTCTGTCCCAGCCAAAACCAGGACAGGTGCACAGCAGATCAGTTCAAATACGTGGAGATGTTATTCAAGGGCACACAGAAGATGTCACAGCTTAGTAGTGTAGAAGGAGCGAGATCATCCCAACAATCAGAAAAGAGTCACTGGACAGAGCCGGGGAGCGAGCCACTTACACACTTCTCAGGTGGAGGTAAAATATTGCATTTCTAAATATAATAATTAAAAAAACAAACAACAAAATAAGCAAAGAAGGTTGCAGACATACTATGCTCTGAAGTGGTTTAACTTCTACATCCAGAAAGCAAAGTCAACCCATCAACCCAGATGTTGCAGCTGTCTCAGACAAAGAGACAAAAGGTGGTATATCGCTTTTTAAAATATCTTATCTGGCACTCACCATCTGAGTGAGAGATCCCCTTGTTACGTGTGATGCATATATCCTAAATAATATTGATTTTTTCAATTTGGTGAATGGGGAAATTATTTAGCTTGAGCCAAAGAGGATCTGTTCCCCCCCTTAAATAGATGAAAAAAATGCATATTGAACAGAATACTTAGCTCAACAATATTTTTTGTTTCATTGTGTATGCTTAAACTTGTAAATCTAACCGTATTGAAAACATCACTGCAAAATACAAACCCGAAAGTTTTAATTTCGAAAAGCACCTCATTAACTATCACAACATTAGTGTTTCTCATTGCCTCACAGGGCGTTTCAATATGAACCATTACTTATATCAACTAGATTTTCTGATAATCTTGGTCAACCCAAAGTAGCCTGACAAGTGATAAGAAATAGCCTGCTTTTATCCAACACCCCTGCCCAATGAGGTAAGGAAGTGTAGCTGTCAGTATGTTCAAAATGAGAAGCAGGATCAGAGAGATCAAGGCTGCCTCTGCATTGTAGTTTAGGTTGCAGGGCCAGAGAGCAAGTTATATCCTTGGACTCCTGATCCCCAACCTGTCACCCGCATTACGGATTAATCTTGCACCTACAGTTTCTGGGTGCTAAGAGAGTTTGGATTTGAGCATGAGCTATAGTGGACGTGCCCTCAGCCATCTGAACTCACGCAGGCAGGAGGAATTGAGCCCTGTGCCTATATTTACCTGAACACACGCACATAGGAAATTCATACTTGTGTACACAGGCTTACGTTACTATTTTTTGTTAATGCTTAGCACTTCTAGCTCAAGTTGTTTTTATGGAGTTTTGTACACAGGTTCTATTCCTTCTGCAAGTAGAGATTTTCAAATTGTCTAAGTAATCCCTATAGGTCGACTGTGCAAAGTAGATGTTGTTAGAAGTGCTTCATTTCACAGTTTTGACTATTTTGAGATTTTAGCTGCTAGTAAGTCTGTCTCCTTCCCATCCTTTGTAGTTCCGTAACTAGCAAGGGATGAATTCAGCTAATAAAAGTGGACGATACTAATATGATCTCAGGGCTACATATACCTTCTGTTGTTGCAGATTTATTGCAGAATAAATAGTCCAGTACAATCTGAAAGGTGATCACAGCCACAACATCTGGTACTGAACTGTCAGAATTAGCCCTGCCTTTAAATGGCAGAGTACCTGTACACTGCCTTTAGACTCAACTTATTTTTAACAGTAGGTGGTTTCATAATTCATTTGAAGAAAAATGATATATAGCTAACAACCTTTTTCTGAGACTAAGACCTTTCTTGATTTTATTTGTTGGGGTGGGGAACAACAAAAAAAAATAAGGACAAGCTTTATGAATTTCTATCTTACTTTATTCTTCTTCTCTTTTGTCTTTCTTTCTCTTGGGGCATAATCCAGTAAAATGCTGAGCATCCTTGATATGTAATGTTTCCTGTGGGATTTACACCATTCTGTATCAGGAACATTACTTACTTCATCAGAGACAGACTTTATCATCCTGCAGAATAATATGTAATTTATTGGATTTTGAAAATTTAGAGGTTCGCTCAGATGTAATCTATTTCAGTATGTTTCCAAATGTATGAAACATTCTGTGCATTTCAATGATAGCACTGTAAATTAATGAATCTACAAAAAAATCTTCTTTTTTTTTTTTTTTTTTTTTTTTTTTTAAGCTAGATACAGCCTATCCGTTGCTGGATCATATGAACTTTATCCCTCTAGCAAGCCTACTCAGAAGAAAGCCTTGTATAGTAATTCCCAGATGGTGACGAATTGTTTTTATATTTCAGTTAAGGACTGAAATTGGGAAATTTCTCTTTCACACCTCAATTTCTGTGTAGCTTGCACTATTATGCTCAGCTGTATTATAGAGCAAGAAGCCTTTAAAATATGTAAATTTCCAGATGAATTTCTGAACAGAGAATGGTCGTACAGACTCAACACATTCCAAAAACAGAGAATGTCAAAAGAAAGGAAACAGATCAAAACACTGTTTTTGACATTACTTTCAATTAAAGCTGCATCTGTGAGGTCCACATACGCTTGGTGAATTTTTAAGGAAAGACAAGACATGAAGGAATTATTTTATACTGGATGGTGGAGGAATACCAAATAAATGGCAAGCACTATTTCAGTACATTAAAATCGCCTCTGGTACTGATTTCAGAAGATCGCTTTCACTGTCTTAATCCCAAAATTATGCTATTCTGAAAGGAAAATCTGACTTCCCAAATTTTAGAAAAAAACCTCAGAAATCTTATGAATTAGATAAAACAGAATATTGCCTGCATTCTTATTGTACCTCAGAGTCTCACTATTTTTTTATATTGTCTAAGTCAATAAATGTATTAATTGATGGAGATTCTATTATTTCTTGTAGGATTTTCCATGACAATTCTAAATTTTAATTACCTGCTGTTTTTACAGAAAACCTGAATGTCAACACTACTGTACATTTATGCGAACAACTCCCTCAATACTGCATGCAAATGATGCATTTTAGCATTCAAATGAGCATTTAGGGTTTTAAGCAGAAGTTTACACACAAGTGTCTGACATATGTATTCCTTTATATATAGCTAGTATGAAAGAAGCCTATCAGCTCAAGTTAAAGACTATAAAAACAATACCGAAAGTAAGAGAAAAACAAGCCTTGTGGGTAGAAGAAAATGAGAGCAAACAGGAATGTTTGAAGGTTGGGCTCTTTCACAGAATAAGAAGCTTCCAACACAAAAAAACCCAAACCAAAACAAACACAAATCCCCAGATTTTAAAATCCAGCGCAAAACCTTATTTATTTCTGTGTGATTTTACATTTTTGTCACCTCTTGATTCTTGAGGCAGCAGATTTTTCCATGTCTAGGTCTTTGGTGAGATATTTGCTGGGGGTCTGCCCCACTTGGCACGAAATTCCCGTGCCCCACTGGTGCAATATACGCTGTCCTTGCCAAATGAGGCTAAGAGCACCGGTTCACGTGAGTGGCAGGAATTATCCTGGTTGGCTGTAAGATCACCTTGTCAACAAATTTGACCTGACATCCCCAACCAGAGTTGATATATGTGCAGTAGTTACTCAGGCTAAACTCCTGATCAATATGTCAGATTTTAAAAGTGATTGCAACAAAGTAGAGACCCAGGATTATGAGGCACCTGCATTCACAGAGACTGAGGAAAGGCAAGTCTCAGACACTTGTATTTTGCATGTCACACTTGATGACATGATGAAAAACCTGAGCATAAGGCCAACACTTCCACCTCCAGTTTAGCTGTGACCCATTAAGAAGACCAAAAATGTACAATATGCACAAAAAGCTGGCTAATAATGCATACACACACACACATACACAGGCTTCAGCTACCCAGAACACCAACACTTTTTGAAAACCACATGAACCTCCCAAACTGCACCATAAACATCCATTAACATGATAATACCCATTAATCCAGCCAAACACAACTCATTTGTCATCTTTCTGTTGCAATCCATCTGTGAGCGTGTAGGAAGGGGAGGGGGGGAATTCACAGTCTTATCTGTCGGGGGATTAGCTTCACAAGAAGGACTGATTTTAAGTAATTCTGTAGTAGGAAAAAGCTCATTTGTTTCCATTTATTGAAGGACCTTTTTAGTATTGTACTTTCATGATCTTACTTAAGTCTTAAGCAAAGTAGTTAGAATGGGGAAAAGAATAAAAATGTCATCCAGCATTCAAATTTTATTTTTACTGTTTGCATCATAACTTCCTTATATTTTTTGTTTTCCTTATGAATTAAGAGGTGCATTTTAGTGGCTATATTGATCTGGTGGGAACCACTTCCAAAATGAAAACTCGGTTTTTCCATATTCTGTTGTTTGCATAGGTCTCTTTATTAGGCTGTAACCTAACAAAAGGTGTCCTGGTTCTAGAAAGGTTGTGCATGGCAAAGTATAGATCAACACGATACAATCTCTAAACAATGTAAATTACATGTAACTTAGCCTCTTTCTCTTACAGGTGTTGTTTCTATTCTACATTATCTCAAGTCTTCTGTAGGTCCCAGACTGAGAAGCATCTTATTTTTCATCCTAGAAGAATAGAAGAGGCAGAACATAAACATTTGGTACAGCCTAAATGAGAGTTAATATTGGTTAAAACTACCTAAGAAAATAAAACCACCATAGAGGACAAAAAATTTAAAAAAATAAAAAAAATATTTATGCTTGGGATTTTATTTCAAGCATGAGAAAATCAACGTAGGTGTAAGTCTTGTTTGACTCCCACTGAAGAATATTGAGGTTACAGAGATGGTCTTTTCCCCCTGCTGCACTGAAAGAGCTCCTATGTAACTCCATGTTAGTCAAGAATTTTTAAGGGTACCTAGTAGTTTTGGAGGAGTGTAAACATATGTTACTAAAGTGCTAAATTTGCTAAATAAAATGCAATGTAACCTCACACAGAGACATTTAGTAAAAGCAACAGTTTTATTTACCAGCTCAACTTCAAAGGAGTTTGGAGTGTTTTGTTTTCCCCTCAATTTGAAAATAGTAATTCTGGCAAATATTTTGAAATAACACAGTATGAAACTGAAATAAAAAAGGGAAGTTTCTGCACGAAGTTATGAATGCAGGAAAAGCGTGCAGAGTAAGAGCCCAAATCTAATCTTATTAATAGAGTTCATCTACAAGAAGAACCAGAACTTTCTAAACATTATCCCCAAACATGCTATGGAGGTAGGACCGGCCTACCAGTGGGAAATTAGTTAATGTAGTAATTAGCTGAAGTAAGAAATCTAGATTTGTCTTTTACTCATAGTAGTGTAGTTAGCAGTTTTGGAGACTTGCACCTTTTTCCTTCTCTTAACAACACTCAGAAAAACAAGGCTAAGGTCTCTGCATGGCTACTCAGCTGTTTTTGCAAAGACCAAACTGTAGGTTTTGCTGAAATGGGTCTGAGGAAAATGGTGTCTGATACAATCTTCAGAAGTTAATTATTTATTACAGAAAGAGCCTCCTTTATAACTGAAAACTCATATGAAGTTAGTACCTTCTGTTGTCTGGGGAAAATAAAAAATGTATGTCTGTATGACTATGTGTATGTCCATGTGTAAACAGTATAACTAAAATGGAGCAAAAAGATCTAGTCAGTCTCTAACATTTTACCACTAAAAAGTAATACAGAGGATTTTTTATTTATTTTCTTTTTTGTTTGTTTGTTCGTTTTGTTCAGTTGATGATTGGTTTTTTTAAGAGTGACAGTAGTATCGGGACAGTAGGAACAAACTAAAAAAACCCCGACACCTAATTATCATGTTTTCAGCGATCTCATTTAATATTTCAGTTCAACCTCCCCTTCATGATAAATTAAAATCTGACACTGAATTAATTTAATTGATATATACACCAAATTATCCATACCAAAATCTATGTGTTCCAAATCAGAAAGTAAAATAACCAAGGCATTATTTTTGTATTAATGATTCTGCAGGTAGTAGGAAAATCAACTGAGGAGAGGAGGGCAACATTTCAGAATGATCATTTTAGTGATTAGAAGTTCTAAGGGGAAAATTATGAGTAAGGGAATGATGTGATGGAGGAAAGGCTCATTTGTTTCAGCATCAAATCTCCAATATCTGCCTTCCTCCCATACACGCTTCTACACTCCCATCTTCACCAATGTCATTATATTTTGTAATCAACAGCCATCTAATTCTTCAAAAACAGAAAATTCTTTAAAAACAGAAAATTTCCTCTAATTATAGGCTCGAATTCATTGTATAAGTAATTTTTAGATCTGTGCAGTGAATGTGAATGCAAATAAAATCTCCCTTTTATACAAAATTGTACAATGATAAATTTACATTGTATTCATACAGGAATGCAGTCCCTGCTTAGTTTCAGCATACTACATGTATTTGTAATGGAATTGTTCCCATTTCAGTACTTGTGAACAATATCCTTTATATCTTTCATATGAGAATAGACATTATGAGTCCATTAATGGGCAAGATTTGTCCATACAATACTCCAGGGAATTTTCATGTAAATTTGCATACTTTTCCTAAATATGTATGCGAACTTGAAAGATGAGACTCTTAGACATAGAGGATGTATCATTAGAGATAGAGAGACAAACTGATCTTTCATCCCTCACAGACCTGGTACTACACATGTAATAAACTGCATTTGCTGTTTCTTTTTAAGATGACAATCCTAAATTACCAGACTTCTAAAGCTTACTCAAAATTGGTAGTGTTCATGAAGATTTTGTCTTTCCTTAATCAAATAAGTACAAGCTTGCTTAAGCATTTAGGCACCTGCACAAAACCCAGTCTCTTTCAACAGAGCTGAAGAGAAAAAAGAACAGAATAATGAACGCTAATTATGAGACATGGTCAATGTCTTTGAAAAGAATCACCTCTCTTTCTTTGGAAAAAAAAATTTAAAATCCTCTTTTATTTGGAAGTTTAAAATCAGGCAAAATGAATCCAGGCCAATGAACGGAAGTTTAACTTCAATAGCCTACATTTCTTTAACAGTTTTCATTCAAGTGTTCACTGTAAAAGATCCTTAGAAAGCATCCCGAAAAACACACTTGAGCATCATACGCAAAAGTGCTAAAACTTCCATTTTCTTGTCTTCCTTTGAGCTCCTGTCTGGTCTCCTGTCACTTTATTCACCCTTTGGCTGCTCTCGATTTTAGGCAGAAACCAGTCTTCCCATTCTGTGTATGCCATCTGCTGTAACTGTATCTTGTCCCTGAACAGTGCTCTCACAACACTATTGTAGCAGAAGTAATGAGTGGTGTGGTTACGTTACAGGTGAACAATGCTAAAACAATAGTGCGTTATCAGTGTTCACATGTAAGAGTGAATAGAAAAGTACACGATAAGGAAATAAATGATGTTTTCAGTTACCAGGGCAGGTACAAAAGCTCTCAGCCTGCACTCTAACTCTGCTAAATAAACTAGGTGAGGGACAGCCCAGTGGTAGAGACAGGTTCACATCCCCACCGCTCAGCACTGGATCACTCTGTGGCCAACTAGTGAGCACGCTTCCATTGCTCTGCACTTGGCATTCAGGCTCCTCTGTGGCTCTTCCAGTGCTAAGAAACACAAATATTTTGTATGTCTGTTTTTTCTGAGTTCACAGTATCCAGAAATAATGTGAGGATTGTGCTGCAGCCCATCAAAATGGTGTTTTCATCTTATCAGAATATATATGTTGCAAGCCCTGGGATCTACTTTAAGGTGTTGGTGAGGGTTGAAGATGTTTCCATGATTGGGGACAGGACTGTGGAGAATAGCAGGAACCAAAACTGGTGTTACCTGGCCCACGTAACATTTTGGGATCAATTTCAGAATGCAGTATCCCCCAAAATATTCTACTTTCCCTTAGACAGAGTAAGTTTCCCCAGTCCAAACAGATACAGGGAGCAAACTATCAATTAATGCCGTGTGGCTGACCACAGTTGCAATGCCTGAGCTTGGCTTCTTTTATTTAGCAATGTAGCTATACTAGAATGAAGGTTTCATTGGGATTATGCCAGATTAAACTATTCAAGAACTATTTGACAAGACCTGATGCCTATAGAGAACTGATAACTACTTGAGAAGATCCTGCCTTTCTAGTGGATTGTATATTACTGACATGTGACATATTTATTTTAGTTACAAGCTACTTTTTACTACAACTTCCCATATTTCAGAAAAAAACCCAGATGCTTTCATTAAGAGTCCCATAATAGAGAAGATGCAAGCATGTGCAAAATGCTATGGACAACAAGGAGAAAAACAAAAGAAAGTATGAATATCTGTAAACAGTTTGTGGTGAAGTTTGAAAGTGATAGTAGAGAGGAGCAGGCACAAATCTTGTTATTTATTAATTGGATTTGTGCCTGCACCTGTTGCACACGTATTTGAAAATACCTGCCTTTGCAAAAGGTAGATCGTTTCTTCTTGATAGTTTTATATGAAGAAACTGAGGTATAATCTCTTTAAGTTTTGTATTTCTGTGCATTTGATAAATTGTTTTGAATGCTCTTGAGTCACACATATATATCTCGTTGCCTGGTTTTTCAAAATTCCCAGCTATGTTATTAACTGTGGTGTATCGCCTGGGCAGGACAACCCTGAGTTTTCTTTCTTTGGTTCAAAGAATTCTTATGAAAAAAACATATGCACTGAGGTGACACCGTAGGCAATGTGGAGGGAGGTGCACAAATAGCTACGATAGCCCAAGTGAGGGAAGGGAAGTGAAATCTGTTTAATTGTTTAATTGGTTGAAAAGAAACCTGTCATGAAGCATTTGTGGATACTAAAATCTGGTCTGTGATTAAGACCACCTTTGTACCTGAAGGAAATGAAGTCCATGCCTTGGAAACTAAAAAATTTAACATGGATTAGTTAGTCTGCTATCTACGGCCAATTAAAAGCAGATGCAAAACTACACATCTATGTTTAAAAGAATGAGAGAGAAATAAGCAGTGGCCATTATGGAGAAAAGGAAAGGTAAAGAGGACAGAAAAAGTAACTGCACAAGCTATTTATTGGAATGAAGAAAAATAACTTTGCTACATGACATGAAATGGTTTTCTTTGTGCAGATTTATTATTCCGTTTATTCTTAAAACAAACCAACCATAGACATTTACCTTAGGAACAGAAAAGTTGCTTATTTCTGTACGGTAGTGTTTAACAGAACTATGGACTGATGGTTTCACAAGGCATCAGTCACACTTCCACAACATTTGCTGATATAAATATAAAAGCTTCATTTTAAAGGATAAATAAAGCAACACTATTATCTAAACAGGGTAAAATTTAACATCCTTGTGGTTTGTGGAAATTTTTGATGTGCCTGCTGGCTTTTCAATAAAAATCAATTATGCCTTAAATGCGAGCGGTAGTCAACATACTACAGACTATAAATTCAATTTCATACTCAGAAATATGGATTAGCTGAACTTGATGCCCTTCCATTGATTTCAGAAAGCAAAAGCTGATAAGGTAAATAATAGTAAGAAGCTCTCTGACACTCCACATCAAGTTCCGGATTTCCATATTATTTTTGTAAGAACTTTCCAGCCACCACAATATCCTCCTTGTGAAATATGTATGATGAATAGATATTATATGGATTGCTGATTCATCTCTATTTACAGAATGGATATTTGGCTTTTATAATGCAAGGTGGGAACTGGCTAGGAAATGAATATACTTATTTCTTTTAGCACCATGCAAGGTATATATCATCCAGGGTGAATAAAGCCAGTGAGTAATTACAGAGCAGTCTGATTAAGCTCATGTTCTCTAGACTGCAAACTTTTCTAAATAATGTTTCTAGACATAAGGTAAGCAAGAGGAAACCAGTCTCTTTAACATACAAGAAAATTTAAAGCTGCTGTAAATTTAAAACAAAACCATGTCTCTGCTCTCTGAGCAGAACATCCGAGACTAACATGAATTACAGAAAATGTGCTGTAGTTTGAGGGGGAGAGAGGCAATAATGTTAGAACTGGGAAATATAGCAGCGAAGATGGTTCATGAACTAAAACTTTGGATTATTTCTCAGAAAGATCCAGTCATATCTGAAAAAATTTTCTTCCCTTCTTGAAACTACAGAGCACTTGGGCTGTAAAGCTTGTGTTCTTTGGCTTCCAAACAGGGCTCAGTCATTCTCCTTTTCAAAAATAATCTGATTCATTCAGGTTAAATCCGAAAGGCAGCTTAAGTAGACTTAGCCGGCAAGGACTTGTTCTTACCTTCATTCAAAGGCTTGTCATTACTTTGACTCTAACTTAGAAACACTGCTTGCTTTTGTCACACATCTAGCATGTTGAAAGAGACACTGTCAACTTATATGGGCCTTTCTCAAGGAAAGCTGAATCCTAAGGAACATCTGTGATAGACATATGGATGCTAAAACCTTTTTGAGAAACCCAAACCACCGCTTAGGACCTACTGACGCGAATAATGCTTACAGCACTGCAGAACCATCAACAGTTAAAATCTCAGCCCTACGCAGTTGAAAAGGAGCTTATGCCTAAATCCTGTAATTTCAGGAACTGTTTTAGAAAACCGAGAGCCTGATTTGCCCCCAACACATGATTTACACATTATACTCCATCAGCTCACTTCCACTCGTAGCGTCTGCCCTGGCCTGTCCCCAGAGGGACTGCGCTGAATCACATATTCCTCTGGCTGAAGAATAAAGTTTTTGATGATTCACTACAGCAACCAGTGTCGTCTCCTGCTCTTACACCTCATGGGTAAAGCACCTAATTGAGATTTAGAAGATCCAAATGTTATTTCCATCTCTCCTGAGATGGCTCTGGCATAGGCTTCCAGAATAGTACCGCACCCCACCAAGCTGAGATGTCTCAGTTTACAAAAGCACCAGCCATTTCAGCTGTGTTATCCCCCTCTATCATCCTTTGTTGTGTGCTGGGCTTGTACAGGCTCTGTGCTGGACAGGGAAACCAAACTGATGAAATGGCATTGGGCCAATGGAGAGGACCTCATGCCGAGGGAGTGCTCAGAGCCATCGTGCCTCTCCTTTCCCCCGCACAAGATTTCAGATGTGCCGTGCAGCTGCTCACGGTACGCGAGGAGCCACGTCTGGAAGACAAGCAGCAGGTATGCAAACTGCAGGTGTTGGGATGGGGACTGGGAAACAAAGACCCCCAAGTGAATCCCATACTTAATGGGCGAGAGACACAGTCCACAGGGGTGCCTGCTAATGTTGTTCACAGTTCTTGGTGCACTGGCTCCCTAATATTTGCCTACTTAATTCTAATTCTAGTTCTAATGCTAATACTAATTTAATTCCTTCTTCAAATTCCTCTGCAGAACTTATTTCCAGCACAGGCCTCTGTGGATTCTGCCTTTTTATATTAACTGAATGAGTTAATTTATACACCAAACTACTTTAGAAATGATTGAAAGAAACTTGCATTATGCTTATCTAACAGAAGCATATCAACTTGTATTGTTATAGATCGTTTGCTTTCCCATAATTTCCCATCTTTCCCTCTGGTCAGTCTTAATGCAAGTCCAAATCTTAAAAGTCACAGCATGCAGCAGTTCCCCAACAGAACCAACTGAAACTTGATTTTCAGGTGTTCTGCTTTGGAGGGCTCATTCTGTAAAGCAATATATTCAACACGTGTACCCTGCTACAACACAAGCTTTTAATTTTCATTTAAATGGAGGTATAATTACATACAGTTCTTGCACTGTAACTGCTGCAAATCACATCCTAAATACGCAATTGTGTTAAATCCTGATTAACGAAATTTCTTTGTAAGCTAGACATACCGTGTTAGATTTATATAACAACGACAAATAAATCTAATAAAACCAAAAAAAGCTCCTGATATTTCCCTATATTGTTCCGGTGTAACTAAAGTATATACAGGAAAAATATACAGCATTGTTTATGAAAATATAATTCTTGTAGATACACTCAGAAAACTGCAAACGTTCATAAACATCTCTCTCTTTGGGGAAAGAGAAAAGTGCCATTTAACAGGTGTTAGAATGTAAATGACATCTCATTAGTGACTTCCTTTTGCAGCTCAGAGACAAATAAAACCTTCATTTAAAAGCATTAGTGTTGCTCCTAAGGGTTTCTGGTATCATAATGTTTTGGTTTATGACGATATTTAGCCTTTTCTAACATTCCCACTTATTTCTACCAAATAAACCAGGCTCTGTCTTTAAAGTTAAGACTCAGAATAAAACCAGGGTAGAAGAATGTGACTGTACAGCTATTCATACCTTCATCCCTTGCAAGTAAGTTGCAGGGAATTATCATCTACGTTAACTTGAGAGAAAAAGAGCAGCTCATCTCCATTCTGGACACCAACTGGATTCTCATTTTCCTCTGCAAGGTGTGAAAACCTCTATATGTTTCTTATGTGTAGGTTTTTATGAAAGAGTTTCTCTCTATCATGCTTTTCCCTAAAAACCCCACCCCTCACAAAACAGTTTTGGAGAGGAGGTGTTAAATTACTTCAAGTGTTACCAGAATATTAATTCAGTCCTTCTGGATTAGGTGATTGCTACATACCGGTTTCCATTTTATTAAAAAAAGTAAGAAATCAAGCACAAGCGCTTCTGTGGTAGCAAGAGGGACTCTCACTTGGCTTTCTAAGAATAACTGCAGTCCAATAGTATATTAAAAATGTGGGTGGCCCTTTGGCAATGAGACTCAAATTCAAGCACGAGGCTGACCAACAAGGCTTTTGTGCACCAAGGGAGCAAGGAGGCCGTAGAAGGTGAACGGTGTCCTTCAGCAGACATGGAAGGAGCACAAGAACTCCCTGAGCTGGTCCTCAAGGTCTATTTCTAGCCAGCCAGCACCACAAGAAGGTGAACGGCCTTCCAGTCCGACGTGTAACACAGCTGGGAGTCAGAGCCTCTCCCTGTCCCTGAGGCTGCTGGGTAAGTCACTCAGCTGACTCGGTTTTTCCATTTTTCACATCATTTAATAGGCTTATTTATTTACCAGAGGTCGTTGGCTTAACCATTGGCTCCTGTTACCTATCACTGCAATGGTGTACCCATTTGGGATATTTTTCTGAAGATCTCAAAGATCATGGGTGAAAATGAGTACTTCCCCACATTCTAAATTAGCTGTAAGCACTCAAGATAAAGCCTGAGGCATTATCTAAAAAGCTCAAGGTAAATGTATGCATAAGTGCAAAGGTAGGAAATAACAGTGAAAATGGTAAAATAATAGTAATAATAATAATAATAATTATGTAGGTGTTTTATACCATTTCACTGTTAGTTTTCATTCCTATCCCATTTCATAAATCAGTTTACATCCTCAGCGGGAGTATTGTTTTTAGTCCCAACCATTCCTGGGCAAAGAACATTGCAGTGAAGGGACTGGGGGCAGAGGGGGAGATATTCACGTTTTACAATGGAAAAGGGATGCAAAGACTGTGTGAAAAGAAATGCAAGAAACTGACTTTTAGTGGATGGGAACAGATTAAACTCACAGAAAATTCTGAATGCTGCAGGGAAGGCAAATAAGGAACTTTATTTACACTTGTTCAGAATAAAAGAATGAATGGGACATTCAATGGCTCTGAAAAGCAAAAATTAACATGATGATTTTTCAAATACATCTACTTTTTGATGTACTGTAATTTGCACCTGTAGAACTCATTATCACACAATATCATTATATTTTAAAGTAATGCCGTTTTGAGAATAACGTTGAGCACTTACATCTCTAATGAAAATGGCATTGCAGAGTCTAATCATGGTCTACAAAGTCTGTTCACACAGCTTGTGCATAAAGGTAGTCAGTTTTAGTCAATTTTTTGGAAAATATTTTTATTTTAAAATTCTAGATTGAACCATCTCATTTACTCAATTTCTAAATTATTCAGTGAGTTTGTTAAATATAAAAAAAATCGGAAAAATGTGGCAGTTTAAAAAATTATAAAACTTAACAGAATTAATTCCACTTTTTAAAAGTTTTATTTCAGACTTTTGGTTTATAACACTCAATATATATTACTATTAAAAAATAACAAAACCCCTTACATTTAACCATAATTTTCCCGTAGCTTTTGTTTGCATAAACAAAGCACCTCATGAAACATGAAGTGTTTCAGCCAGAGCTTTCCAAAGTATCCACATTTAATAAACACATAGTTATCTTCTGAAGACCATAAAACCTGCCATCTAGAATTTAGCTAAATCCCCTAGTCAGATCTAATGGGAATATTTTGTTCAAGAATCTTTTGACATCCTTCTCATTTTTTAATCAATGTGATTGTATAGAACATGCTACAGCTTGATAGAGCACAATGAAGTATTAGCTAGTGAAAAAGAATTCACTGGATATCAATCAATAATAAATTAGAACAAACATTTTCTGAATAAGTGCGCAATAATCGTGTGACCAATTCATTCCATATCGGTTTATTACTCAGCCAGTGTATCATCTACAATTAATCTGGAGATAGTAGTGGATAAAGGGACACTGGGTGAGGATTTTTTTTGTATATGATGAGTGGAAAAATACTAACTGGGTGTAGGAATTTAAAGTCTCAGACATAGTTCTGAGAAAATACTCTATTTGAGTAAAGAATATTTAATGATAAAGATTAAAAAAAAAATAAAATTTAAAAACCCAGACCAAAGCAAAAGAAAACCCTGGGTCCAAAAATATGGTACTGTGATGTTTTGTGATTTGCTCACAGGCTCCATTTTTCCAGCAGCGGCTTGGTTTGTCCCAGAAGAAAGAAGCAGCAATTCCATGCAGCAAGAGAGGGAGGTGCAGTGCACAAAGCTCTGGCATGATGTAAGGGTTTCTGCATTTTAATCTCTGTTCTCTTGTAATCTCCCTCTGTGGTTCAAGTCAAACCACTTACTCCTTTTCTGCCACTGTTTCAATTTCAATACAATTTACTTATTTCCCAGGAGAAATGGAATGCTCATTTGTTATATGTAAAGCTGACTATAAAGCAAATACAACTCTCCAACACCCACTCCCCATTACTTTTGGAAATGTCTTTTAAAATATTGGCAACTGTGGGGAAAAAAAAAAAAAAAGACAAGAACATTTGGGCTCTGCAAGTTATCCTGCTGCATCGGGGATTATAGAGGTTTGCACAAAAAAGCCATCTCTCTCATCCCAACAAACTCTTAGTAACTTTCCCCATCATCCCATGCCAGGACTGCTGACACCTTTGTGATTACTGAGGGAAGAGGTCTGTGACTAATAACCGCAAGACCCCTAATCTTGTCATCCCTTGTGGTCCCCCGGCCGTCCTTTTGCATGTCACTTGACTTCAGTCAGCCTTTTGGTGACACCTCCAGCACCTGTGACAAAGTGCCCCAGGTCAGGTACCGACAGCCCTCTCTTCTGCCTTTTGCCTAAGGTAAGAAGTTTGTTTCCCTTGTCCCAAGGACCAGACTGTAGTAAATATTCCCCCTAACAGCCTTAACATCCAAAAGGGCCTTCAATAAATCAATGTTTATTTGAAAAACAAGAAAATACCACTGCAAAATCAAAGCTGAACTGTTCAAAACCACCTATTCCAGTCTCCCCAGTGGCAGAGATAGGTCCAAACAATTGAAGTCACTGAAAGAAAATCGGAAAATATGACGCTCAGATTTCCAGGGTCCTGCATCTCTCTCTGACTGCCAAAGTCCTTGTACGACCCTCAGTACTCGGATGCCTCTGAGTCTCCCGGTGTCACTGCGCTCGGTCTCTTGAAGCTGGATAGATATCTGTCAATTATACTCTTCAGGCTACTTTGATGTGGCCAGGTATGACCTTACTCATTACCATAGCAGGCATGAAAGCATTTTTTGTATTGACAATAAGATTTGTTCATGCCATATGCAGCCTCCTTTCTTCAGCGTGGCTTATATCGTGTCATCCCACTCAGTTTAATGTTATATTTGCAGTTTCTGTAATTGGTATCATACTTTGTTGTAATTACTGCTTTACTCCTGCAACAGAACTAAGCGGTATGTCTTTCTCTGGTCTTAGAGTGAATTAATACACTCGTACTGACTTCTCAAATATGGAGAATATCCATCTTCAGATGCAGTTATTTAATGCTAGGTAGATTTTTACTGGCATGGCACAGCGTGTTACCTGAAGCTATGTCAATCAGAAATGCAGAGGGATCATATTTCATAACAATTCTGAACAAAATACTCCTATAACAAATGTAATACTGCCACCATCCAAAATTAAAATTACTTAAATTACAACAAAGACACTCTTTCCCTCATGCAATACCTTTGCAGGCAAAGTTATATATACAGTCTCTCCACACACACACCCCCTCCTCCCCTCACAGCCCCCGAGTAGTATATTCTTTAAAAGAGAGACTTGGTATTCATGGGAAGCTGGTTATTTTAGTGTCATCTTATTTCTGAGACACTAAGCAGAGCCTATATGGAGACTGGTTCTCCAACACAGCAGCTTGTTAAGGGGAGTTGAGTGACATCCCAGCATACATCTAGCTTCCTACTGAGTCTCCAACATCTGTTACTGCCTAACTGCCTGAAATACGTGGTGCTTTCTAAGAAAAAAAGTAAGGTTTGTTTTTGTTTTTACACATATGCTCAGCTGAAAAGTGTGTGAGCTGATCCCTATCACATCCTTGGACATCTATGTCATCTGCTCACATACTGCAAGATATAGACTGATTTAGCGTAAGCTTTGCTCTGCTAGCATTTTCTTAAAGACACAGGAAAAGGTAAATAGAGCCGGAAAAACATCCGTAATTACTGTGAGCGGTATTAAATAGACAGAAACTATGTTGAGTTGACCAAAAATTTGGGTGTTTTTTCAAATAAACTTAGCAATGGAAGCTTAACATAGTTGTAGTGGTGATAAATCTTGAGGGCAGATCCCAATTCTGGAAATGGGCACAAAGTTTAGGCTGAAATCCAAGCATACTGCATTAAACCTAAATATTTTAAGTCTGGTATATATCAGACAGCTAATTTGTTGGATCAAGTCATCATCGCTATAAAAACCCTATACCCTAGAACTGCCAACTTCAAGTTCAGAATTTAGCAGGGAAATGTCTGGCTTCTGTTCAAAAATACGGTGCAGAAGTGCCTGTGCTCCCAGAATCAGTCCCTAGTGCATGACCACCTTCGGGTAGAAGCAGCCAGACGGGAATGAACAGTGCTCTGCATTGCAAGTCCTGGAAATATTCCAGATGAATGACGGGTAGGAAAAAGCAGTAAAATTTGAGCATTAAATGCCACTGAAACATATATAATGTAAGAAATTATTGAATCAAAACTAAATCCTTTACATAAAATTCAAGGTCAGCTTAATAAGTAAAATCTGCTAACCTGTACAAACTGGGGTTTAGCTGATCTCAAAGAGAAAAAACAGTAAATTTCACACTGCATTCTAACAGACAAATAATTTTGGAAGTTTGCTTAGGAATAGTTCCAGCACTAAGAATAAAATCCAGCAAAAGCCGGAATAAAGCAGCACAGGATACTGAAAGCAGCTGGCTAATCATACTGTGGCTGATCTAAACAACAGAAGATGTAGTAGGTGAATCTTAACTCTGTTCTGTGAACAAACAAAGTTCAGAAAACATCAAGCCTTTGTTATCTTATTGAATGATACAGATGTATTTAGGTAACTACAACTTTTTTTTTTTTTTTAATATTTCAGTTATTTACTCAAAAAAAGTACAAAACATCACTACCAAAGCAAAGAGAAAAGTGTTTGCTCAGTCTATTCTATTGCTTCCTAGGGCCACATAATAAATTTAAAAAATAATGTTCAAAATCTAACAGTTTTTATTGAAGTAAAGTATGCTCAAAGAGGGTTTCGATTCTGATAGCAGTATGATGCCAGTACAATTTTGGTAGCAAAAATATTGCTCAGAAGGAGGCATTTCTTAGTAGCAAACTAAGTCACCAACAGCAAGTCACTTCTGGATTCAGGGTTTTTTTAGGTTTTTAATTGGTATCTAGTGCCAATCCATGTATTTGGGGCTTATCTTAAAAGGAGGCATAAATTAGGGATTTACATACATCACTGACAGTCTGTCCCAGCAGAATGTTGCTCCCTGGCAAGGCAGGTAGCAAAGTCAAGGGCAAAGGTTGTGAGAGAAGTAAAGCATAGCCAAGGGAAGAGGTAGAACTACAAAGGAAATGTAACATTAATACTGTAGGAAAAAGACGTCAGAATTGGAGGAGAGGCAAGAACTAATGCAGAAAAGCTAATGCAGTAAGTCAGTTAATGACATGCAAAGAGATTTGTCCCATTTGCAACTCTAGGCATCTCTGTTTGTTGATATGACTAGTTACCAAAAGAGATCAAATTACACTAAATTTTGACTGATGAGAAGGCACACTCAGAAAACTCTTTGTGTGCTTCAGCTTTCCTATAGGTGATATTCCAAATATTCCCACAAAGCTATAAGCAAATGAGAAACAACAACAAAAATAACCTAAGAAATATAAAATTCAGAAAACTCAAAAACTTCTGTGATACAGCAGGAATATACCTGTTCACTGTTTATAATAACAAATAAAACAAATACAAGACCCGAGTATTTTTAAAATCTATTATCAAAATACACCCAGCTTTTCTTTGTTTTCCAGAAGAGCTACGCTATCTAAAGTGGCCTGGTACACAAGCCTCTAAGAATTAATGAGAAGGATTAATACATATTGTTATGACTCAAAGCATTTTATGATTAAAAAAGAGCCCATTTAACCATAATGATTCAAATTCAGCTGCAGCAGTAGCAGGCGAAATTCCCATTGATTTAAGCGAGACTGAATTCAGTCCTCATCTCTTATGCCTTAATAACACTGTGGGCCTGAATATGACAGTGACTCTTACTTTGTGTTTAACCAAAACAAATGTCTTAAAGGCCATCATTCATCTTTAACCCTCAATAGAGCGCTGTTTCATCATTTTCTCCCTACAAGGTGTATCTCTTAATTCAAATGTATGCAATAAAAAGCATTCCCAAAGTATATCATATCTAGTTAACCACATTAAGTATTCCCTAAATGGAAAGGTCATTGATATTGGATGGATTTCTCAATTGAAACAGAAGACAGTATCTCAGAGGAATTTTTATAGATGACATTCATATGTCTTAATTCTGGATTGTATAATATAGAGTACTTTTTGATAGATACATTAAACAGCATAATAAGGAAAAAAAACAAACAGAGAATTAAAAATGAGAGTCTCCCTCTTCATTTGTTTCATCTCTTATTTTAGATTTTGCTCAGTCAGACAGTCCAAAGTAAAAAAAAAAAATAAAAATTTTGTATTAGGTGATCTGTGATAGCGTTTCAAGAATGTACATGCAAATGTCAAAATCTGAATGTGCTGCACACTATCTATGGAAAAAACCCTTTAACTAAAACATGGCAAATCAAATAATTGAAACTCCTCGTGTTTGGCTGATATTAAAAAAAGACATTTATAATACTTTATGCAGGCACCAATTTTGGACTTGTTGCACTATTGTATACAACACAACATCCACAAATTTCATGAAGTATCAAGGTGGCTTCCAAATTACTCATTTTTCCTTCCCAGAGATAAAGATTTATTTCAGGGAACGTGAAACTGAAAACATTTCCTCCTGAGAAGTGTCAGATCCCACTTAAGGCAGCTATTATCAAAATACGCTTTCCTGTCATGTCATGATTCTGCATCTCAAATGCCTCCAAAGTGCTAGTCCTGCCTCATGTGTTCCTCCTGCATAGCCCTTATACCTGCTTATCATTACAGGGAGAGCCCTGAGGACAAGCCTTGGTGGCCTTTAGCTGTCCCAAGGAGGAAGGAAGAAACAATAGCACAGAGTGCTTGTTTTAAAACCATTCCAGCCCGCTCCTGGAAAAAAAGCCCTGGATGTGACAGGGTGAGGAAAAAGCTGCAGAAATGCAGCACTTTGAAATTACAACTAATTTTCGGAAATGTCTAGAAATGCTACCGCAACCACTAGAGATACACCACCACCACCGAAGTGGTGATTAACCACTTCACTGATACTTTAGGGAGTATGAAAATAACATGCAGTTGTTTTTCTCCTTTAGTCTCATGAATAAAGGAGAAAATGTGTAAACAGAAAAATAGAAAAACGTGGTGTCGGGGAAAGCTGGAGAAGTGCTCTGTGGCCCCTTCTCTTACATCCAAGCCTGACCTCACGTGGGGCGGCATCCCTTGCGTTGGGTGGCTCCTTCCCGTAGTACCTTCCCTCTGAACAAGCTTTAACCACAGTAGTCAAACCACCCTGACTAGGGAGGGATTGTTTCACAGCTCTCAGACTACCCGTAGTGCTAAGAGGTGACAAGGAAACTGGTGGGGGGGAAGGGGAGGAGCAGACAATATGAAGGTCTTTAATTCAAAGTACTGGCAACCTTGTAATGGAGGTGCTGGACAACTTCAGCAAGGGCTTGAATAGCCTTTCCTTCATGCTTCTTGAAAAGACTGACCTGGCTGAAATGAATGGTGTCTTTGTACAAAACCAGACTGCCAAGGATAATTTAAAAAAGAAAAGGGCTTTCAGTAATTTGGGTCATGTTTAATCCTAAACCACTTTTTTTAAGTATGAATGTAACATCCGTTTGAGAAAACTGCATGGAAGCATGCACTGGGTAAGTGGTGGTCTTGTGTTTCAGGTGAAAAGAGAAAGTTTATGCACAGTTGAGCATTCATCTTGGGCCCCAATAGCAACCTTTGATCAGCAATATCTTTTTCCTCCCCTCTGTTTAAACAAAGAAGGCAAGAGCATATCACCGTGCTCCTTAAAATGTACAAATCATTTCTACTTCTCCCGAGTTTGCTCTGCATCTCCGTTGATTCTGCTGCTGAGAATTCTGCTGCTGCTGCAGAATCACACAAGGGTACCTTCCCCTGCGCAAGGGTAGTGGCAACAGCTTCCCCCGAGCGAGACCTTTCCCGCTTCACCTTTTGGGTCATGCTGCCTCACTGATATTTAAATTTTTTTAAATGGCTTAGCATGCACTTCTGAGTCCTAATCTTTAGACAAACTTTTGGTTCACCTTCTAGCCCCAGACTCCTCCAAGATCAGCCTTACATAAATATTGTTAGTTACAGCTACTCGGATCAGCAGAGACCTATTCCATTCAGCCTTTTTTCCCCTTCCCTTTTTTTAAAAAAAAGGGCAAACTGTTTTATATCGACAACCATCTGTGAGCCTGTCTTTTAGGCCATCAAACTCTTCCATCCATTACAGAGAGCCTTCCTCACCTCCGCTGCATGACAGCGCAATAAAGATGACATACTAATTCAATGACTTGTAATTTCAGCTAAACAAAGACAAGTGCTGCAGCTTCTCCTTTTGTGTTTTGGTGCCATATCGGTGAAGCCAGCTATGCAAACATAGCACTGGGAGGGTTTTATGACAGCAGTTGAATGGGGAGAGTAGCTTGGTGTTGCTTTTTTATGGGTTTTGGCTCCATGATATTTGGCTCGGTGCTGCTGGCCATTGCCATTGTGTCTGGATTCTATGTCAGCAGCAGCTAATTGTTCCAATAATGTTTATCATAGGGATCCACCAGGGAGCTGTATATGTGGAGATAAGCTACAGGGCAATGATACTCACTATCTTACTGATCTCTATACACAGTGCTTTTGCTTCATGCCAAAAAGCTCTTTAGGTTTCCAGTCTAAAAAAGAAAGGAAAAAAAAAAAAAGAAAAAATAACAGCTTAATCATTGTGCCAACAATAGTGTCTAAGGGGATGTAATCAGGTTCCTCTGATAATCTTAGCAACACATGAAAGTCATGCGCAAAAGCAGTAATTGAAGCAGTTGGTTCTTTCTACCACCTGCTGTTGAAGTCACAGGTTAATCTAAATGAGGTCCCCTTCCTATGAAGTAGGATGCAGGGCACTTTTTAAACCATGAAAACGTCTTATGCAGGCTTTGCAAAATAATAAAGAAACAGTTCATTAAATGAAAAGTATTAAGTATCCAGTGCTTGCTCAACATTTCATGCTGCTATCGGGTGCCATATCCAAGTAGAAAAGCCATTCTAATGTTTAAACCCCAATGCACACTTCAGTTTGCATGTAGAAGTAGACAAAAGGAGATTGTTAGGCAGATGCCCCCAAATAACTAGACATTAGGGAGTCAGCGTAACAGGTTGTAGGAAAGTGGCTGGTTTTTAAGGCTTGTTTTTGACCCCTAGGAATAATGCAAAAACAAATGTCTAAGTGCACAATGACACTCTTTTATGTAGATACTGGTAGGTAATTTGTATTTTTAATTCTCTTACAAGTTCTTCCCATTACTTCAAGGATGACAAAATAAACAGTTGAAGACTTGAGCTCTGAACTGGACAATTTACAATGTTTTCCTACTGTTTTTTGTTCTGAAACCCAAATATGGGACAAAAGCAATAAAATGAAAATGTCATTGTGGGTAAGAACCACTATCTTTACAAGCACTCTTTGTACCTTTTACTGTAATAAATGATTTATAATTAAAGGCTCAATGCTGTGGCTGTATTACCAGCTAACTATTATTCTTACTGGCCCTGTGAAGTTGCCCCAAGATCTCTGCCACACACATTATTAATCTGCTTAAGTATTAGGTGCATAAACTCAGCAGAGTTAATAAAATGCCATAGCTTCATCTCCAAAGTACAGAAATCCCTCCCTTATGGAAAAGTCCTGAAGGATTTAATAAGGATACCACCAGTTATTTCCTATAGAAATTACTCTGAAATAATTTACATAATTTGAGAAAATGATATACTTCCTACAGGCTTTTGAACCATCCTAAGGGATTCTATAGCAAAGACAGTGTGCTTTCTGAAATTCTATTGGATATTATAATATTCTGCTATATTCTAGAGAAATCTTCCATAAAGAGCTGTTGGAATCCTTCTCTGAAATTAAACTGATCCTGTTCCTGGAAACAGCAGGTTTTTGAGTATTTTCTCCCTTTTGTTTCTTCTCATACACAGTGACTATATCTGCATTATCAAGTAAAGATGCACAGTAGGAGTGGATCTGTAGAGCCAAACAACTGGGGCTGAGGATCCAGCATTCACATTATACACACCACATTTGGGTGGTGGTTAATTGGGCTAGTTTTAGCGTGGTCCCATGGACCAGCTGCAGCAGACTAGGCGTGCTCCTAGACAATGTCTTCTGCTTTAGTTTTATATAAAACTGTAGTATGTGGGGACGTTTCACTTTAAAAGCACACCTAATTCCACAAACTAATAGGTTCATGTAGACATACCAGCATCTTCTGTGTACCATATAAACTATACATCATTATTACTTCATTGGAAGGAGTTGTTTCTGTGAGAAAACAGTGAAGGTCAAGCCAGAATATGACACACTAGAAATATTTCAAAGATAAAGTAAGAAATGAGTCTTCAAATGCAGCTACCGTCTACCACGATGACTGAATACATAACAAAGAAATACAGCAACAAAGTTCCGAGAAATGTGGTTAAAAATGGAAATCCTCATGCATAAAACCCGGGCAAAATTTCTATAGTTAGTCATAAGTAGTGAACGAAGTGAACTGATCATTCACTTGTATTTGTTGGCTCTTCCAGGACTATTCTGACAAGGACAATACAGCTAGCAAAAGTATGACTGTTTAACAGTGACAGAAGATTTTTTTTAAAAGCAACTTAAAGGTAAAGTTTTAATTGTTTTTCAAGAAGCTAACTTTCACCAACTTTCTTAGAAATTTTGGGGCACCCCAGCTTTCCCTGTGTTACAGGAAAAGCTAGGCACGTACTCAGAGATTCTGTAACCATCAAAAATAGTAGTAACTGGAAGCAGAATATACCACAGACTGGCTGTTAATATGGAATATGGTGATCACCTGAGTTGTGCAGCCTACACGGACTTCTGAAGTCCACTTGCAGCATAGCCCAAGTGATATATTTTCATCTTTCACATTCATCTTGCTCTCTGTTTTAGAAAGCAAGGCCTGATTCTGCCATCGTCAGTCACTCCCAGTAGTACCTGACTCTGCAAGTAATCCCTATTGATTTCAGTATTAATTCTTGTTAAATGCTGTTCATTCAGGAGAAAAGGTGCCACTAAGGAAAAGTTAGAAGGATTCATGTACTGTTTCATCTTATTTGTAGCCCTCTTTTTTTCTCCTCCGTTTTAATGTGTGTGCATTCTCCCACCTCTCTCACTATTTCAACCCTTTAGTCCTTTTCAGATCTTACTTGCTATTCTTTCCTTTCCTGTCCCTTCCTCTCTTTCAATCCCCTGTGAATCTCAAACTCCATCACTTACATTTCCAATTGTCAGCAAAGAGAGAAGACAGAATGGGTCCAAGTCCACCATGCTTTTCGTTACCAGTTGCCAAACTGCACAAAAACGTTGCTGCAACTCTGTCTATACTTGCCAAGTTCCCAGTATCCCCCATCCCTGCTTGAAATGGGCTGTGAAGGGCAAAAGTAAGTGTAGGAGTTTCAGAGATTTCCAAAAGTAACATTCCCAAATCTGCCTCTGGATGGAGGAGCAAGATTTGCCTCATTACTCACTCTGCCTCCCTGTTTCCATACTCAATGCAGGGTTAACTCCTGTGACCTTGCTTTCTTAACACACGTAGGAATACGTAAATGAAAATAAACACAAATGCAACCTTCCAAAACAAAACGCTCATTCCTGCTCCCTCAGGGAATAGTGAGAGAACACACTGTATTTGATGGTTAAGTCAAGTTACAGCAATACAGGAATGGATATACGATAGCCTTATTCTCCTGTTTTTACTGTTCCATTATAAGTGAGTATATATTACATCCACTGTATTATGTTTAGAGGAAAAAGAAAATACTGTAAAAGGTCAGGAAATTACCAGAAAGACCCATCCTATTCAGACTGCACTGAAGAGGATCTATACGATGTATTTCAGAAATCTATCCTCTAGGACCTCACTGTTTTATTCTGTGCATTTTACGTGCTATGCAGTGGTTTCTAAGAGAAGCAGCAACCAGGTTTGGATGTGCAACTCAGATTCCAGCTCGTCCATATTCTTGACTGCTGAGTTAACTTTTTCAAGATCTACTACCATTAGGAATAATTCAAAATATATTGGCATCTCCTATTTTTTGTACTTGGCCTGAGTTCACTCTTCTCCTTTGAGAGATGAATCTTTCAAGCTTCATTTTTCCATTTCACTGCTCTGGTAGCTCTCTACAACATTCACAGAGCCAGGATGGTGGATTTGCAGCTTCTGAATGAACTATAATTGCTTATACCACCTTCAGAATATCAATCTTCAGGACTTCTCCTATTTACTAGTTTATTCCTAAAATAAACTTTGCTTTTAAGCACCAGATGGCTTTTCCACAGCAAGATGGCTCAGGGTACTACCCATGTTTATTCCATGCTCTCAGAGAAATTTCTGTCTGGATTCTGCATAAAATAGGTGATGGATTCTATTGAATACATGGTTTTAACTTCCTCCTGTTTAACACTTTACTGTAATATGGCATTTAAACTACCAAACTTCTAAATGCCAGATACAGATAATATTTATTAAATAAACTGAAAGTGTGCCCTTACCTATGGGCAAAATGAATGAAATACATGCTCCATTTAGAACAAATGAGAAAAAGTCATGTGTAACCACTGTGCAAATTATTTTTATAAGAGGAAAAGAAAACATAACAAATGCTAGTGAGCATTTATATTAGATTCTGGAAGTGCATCTTTCTGAAGAAACAAATGGTAGGTTTTTAAAACAAGTCATTTGTGAGTAGACAAACAAATGCATTTTTAAGGAGTTTTTAAAGTGAACAAGGAATGTGATAGGAAAGAGCAGCTGTTGCCCCCTTCTACACTGTAAACCAAAGAACCCTACAATCCACTTAAGCACGATTATGACAGTAATTGTTGGGGGGAAAAAAGGAGAGGGAGCCTTAAAAGCAGTCCCAACAGTGCCTGAGAAATTTGAGTAAAATATTTTTGAAGCCCTTAAAGAGTCCTTATGTATACCTGTTTAAGAACTGGCTGTTTCCCATTCTATTTTCTGCACCATTAACACATTTGCCAGCTAAGCTCTGATGCCAGCATTGTTATTGTTAAAACGACAACGTGTGAAGCTAGGAGTATACAACCTGGATTTCAGAGCTCAGAGCTAGTAGCAGTTCTGGAAGCTGGAGAAAGGAAGAGGGAAAGTGTTTTGTTTGGGTTTTATGTTGGCTAAGTTCTATCCAGAACCTACAGTGAAAAAAAGATAACAAAAGTATAGCTGTTAATTGTTTAAATTTTAAATCTGTGACCACACCATTTATGTTATAACAGATACAGCTGTTAGAATGGATTATCACTCCCTAAACAATTAATTTTTTCTTTTTTGAAAACCACAATACATCCACTTATTATCAGGGCAACAAAGTTTGGTCTCACCATAGCCTTTTCATTAAATCCTTTTCATTCCTGATGTCTGATTAAATTCCTCAAGACATTAGTACCTCTGAATAATGATTACTGGCAATTTTTTTGAACTACATTTAAGATGCCTATCTGCAACACCTTTGCTTGTAATAAGCTATGCAACTAAAATATATATGCCAGAAGTTTCACATGCTTGCCAAATATGCTAAGAAAAATAATTTAAACATTATATTTAAACACATTGTAGGACCAACCTGCATCAAAACAAACATTCCTTGTGAACTTCAGAGTAAGCACGTAGCAAAATAGTTCTATTTTGATAATACAATTAGCTCTTAGTTCCTGCCAAATTAATTTAAATTCATTTTGCATAGTCACCTTGTTACCTCAGACAAATATGGTCAACTATTACAGCAAAACTTGCTCAAGAAGCTGGCAAGTTTTGCAGCTTCTAGCTCTATACTCAAAGTAACTAACTTGCTAGTCAAAAAAAGATTATCAGAGACAACACTTATTTCCTTACTTTCCATTACCGTGAGGTGTGTTACATTACTGGTATTCATCAGAAAGGTCAGAGGAGAAATCACTGATGAAATAACAGCTCCTTAGCCATTGTTACGAAATGGTAAATGCTTAAAGCTGTTAGCCTTTAAGCTAACCAAAGTGGTGTTCAAATTTTGTCACTGGACCAGATTTGTCACTAACCACATTTAAATCTAGTTATTAGAGCACTTCTGCAGTCAGGTAGTCATTTTTCATGTGTTCATCACTGGTAAATAAGTTCCCTCTAAGTTCATTGCTTACCAAGTAAGAGATGGCTTGGGATTTTCCAACACTATTTTCATTACATGGCTTCTTACATGTGTTTTTCAAATGTGTAATGTTTTCATAGCAGACTTCTGGCTGCTTTTTTTTTTTTTTTTAAATGAGCATTAACAGCAGCTCTTTAACTAGTCATGAACAGTATTATGAAGTAATGTGAAGTTGAAACCACACGCAACAAACATTAAACCTGAAAATTCCCCTTGCAGATGTAATTAAAAAATGCATATATTTTGAGATTGGGAAATTCAGTAATCTTTCAGAGAATTCATTGTCAAAAAATCCTTGATAGTTCAATTTTACTATAGTCTTCAATTTGCAAATGACTATTATTTTTCTCTTCCTATCACTATTCATACCTAGGAAAACCATAGGTACTATTGCAAATAAATATTTATCTGTCGAGCTGTATACTGAGGTGAAGCATACTGCATTTAATAAATGCATATAAGAGAATTCTTACTCATCCTAACAGCACCGACATGTTAAACTACAGGAATATTCTCTGATATCTCACAGTATGGACCTACCTCCAGAATGACACCTAGTCACAGAAAATATTAGACTTCCATCCATCATAGAACTTCCTAGGAGCATTTTTTTCTATTCTGATAATCTTTTACCAAAACTAACAGCAAAGTGAGAAAATAATAAATACTGGAAAAGGTCCAGTATAGAAAAGTAACAAGTTGACATCTAATGCAGGTCAGCATCACGTGTGTAAAGTAGCTTTAAAGTTGCCACAGAGCTTCAGGTGTGGGTCTGAGGAGGACCAGCCCTCCTACCTGCTCTAATTTATTCCACCTGCAAATGGCCCCCCAGGTTATTAGCTCTAGATAGGTGTCGTCTTAGTGCTATGACAGACTGAGGTATAAATGACAGTTCAATCAGCTTTGTATTAGAGCAGTCTTTGCTTAAAAGAGAAGCTGGACTACATTCTGGACATTGTGACCAGATTGTAGTGAAAGAGGGATTTACATATTACCTCGTGTTATGTATCTACCCTGTTCAGTTTAAGTCAGGTGACTTATATCCATGGGTTCTTTCTATGGGGAAGTGAGAAAAGAGAGCTGCTACTTGGACCTTTAAAAACTTGCAGAAAAGGCAAATGTCTACATAAACTCCTGTTTGTAGTCATTTGGAAGAAGTGGGAGCCATAAAATAATTATATAGAAATTATAAATAAAATCTTCAATGCAATGTCTTAATTAAATTAGAAAAAATGGAAGAGTTGCAGCATTTCACTAATTTCAGCTGTTCCATTTTTGTAAAATCGTGCTAGCACAGAAGAAAAGAGATATGAATTAATTTCTTCAGTATAAGCAATTCCTATTAATTTCTGTGGAAGCTGCATGAATCAAGGGTAATAGACCACCATTAAGATGTATGAAACTGAAAAGCTGTTGACTTTCAGAAATCAGTAAAACTAGGCTGGCTGAAAGACAAGTTAATATATTTTTAATTAGATCTCCATTTGCTCAAGATAAAGATTGCAATCTCAGTGTGAAATGTATCTCAAAATATCGAGCCAAATGTGTGGTCTGAGAAAAGCTATTTCTTAATGTGCTAAACATCTACACCTGGACTAAGGGATCTGACTAAACAAGAAATATTTGCAAGACTGATTACCTAGATGGTATGATATCTAGGCACTGTGTGCCTATTTAGATCTATGTGATGTCTAGCACGAAAATAACATAAACAGTAATAACTATAAATAGTCTAAAATTACCTTGCAAAGCAGAACTGCTTGCTATTGGTTAAGAGAGAAATCCTTTGACTGGACTTTGACTAATTTTAAACATTAGATAAATTAACTACACCATTAAACTTTAGTTGTTGCTAATAAGCGTTCCAAAGCATGTTATTCACACAAATGCAACTTGATATGTTGTGATTTTAAGCAAGTAGAAAATAAGGAACTATTGGCCCTAGTTCAGCAAAACTGTCAAAAGCCAGTGATGAGTCAAAGGCAACTCTTTCTCACTCTGAAGACTGAAACACCTCCTCTTTGAGACGTGTTAGGAACAGCAGGCTATCTGCAAAAGTCACATTGTCACGGTGAGAACAGAAACCTGGTGATATGTGATATCCATATATTTTCATCCCCTAAAGAGGCTAGAAAAATGCATCTGATCTACCTACAATGCATCTGGAAATGGGAAAGCAGATCTCCAGTTCCTGGGGGACCACATCCCCGTCTCATGGAGCAAGCCAAAGGAAGGCTGACCAGTTTCAGCGTGTGCAGACAAGTGAGTGCACTCTTCCACGGTGACTCAGGAATGGCGTAAAAAAAAAAAAATACTGTTTTATACCTTACCTCTTGGAAGAATGCTCTGTGTACAGGCGGGAGGGACCAGAACCGAACTCCTCACCAGCTAGCTGGATTCCCAAAAGCTCAATGGCTGTGTGAGATTACACAACTGGCAAAATAAAACTGATGCAGATTCTTGGATTAGCTGGCTGTGAGGCAAGTAAGTAATGATTTATAGTGTTCATGCTTCTCATTTTAGCTTGGATTTTTCATGAATTTTAAAACTGTCATTGGCTTCATTTGGCATTTGCTCTTTTCTCACTACATACACTCTACCACATACATAATTTAGAATTCCACAACCACAATTTAAGTACAAAAAAAAAAAAAAAAAAAAAAAAAAAAAAAAAGACATTCATTTTCTTAGAGCCTTCTTAGAGCTTTAAAACAAAGCTATTTTCTGGGGTTTTAAAAATCTAAATAAAGAAAAAAAGAAGTGTTTTAAAGAAAAAGAACACTATGAATCAAGCTGAACATAGGAAAATACATTGTCTCCCCTTTTTCAATACACACACTGTTTTAAACACGTGCAACAGAAATATCTGTAACAGAAATTTTGGGAGGATGAAAGGCAAACCTAGCCATTCTGCATTTATTGTGTATCGATTGATCACTAAACCTCTTGTCTTATGCTTGAACCTGGGTACACTGAAGACAGATAAATCCACTGAAAAACTGCCTGGGCTTCACTGTAGTAACTCTTCTGCCTCCAAATATGATGTGGAAAAACATAAATATGCTGGTATCAATACTACAGTGAAGATCCCTGGAGCTAGATGTTTTAGATAAGCTCCTCAGCCTTGAATTTATCCAACTTCCATAGCAATACTAAGCAGTACATTTTCAGTTTCTGTTGTCCGTTAAGGATGGCAGGGATACTGAGTCACGGGGAACGCTGTAGGTGGGGTTCAGGGGCAGAAGGTAGGAGGTGGTCTACTAGCTACTGAAACAGCTACCAGACTTGTCACTTGCCTACATAGCAGAAGGTTCTAAGAAATCCCTCTTGCACTTGCTAGAAAAGATGCTTACATGCCAAGCTTGTTGGATTTAAAGGAGAAATGGTTTTACTTCCTGAAGACTGGGGGCAAAAGACCAAAGTAGTTGACTTGTGTCTGTAGGTTGCAGAGGAAGTATATTTTATCAGAAGAATATATTTGAAAGTCTGACCTTTATGAGGAGAAATACAGGCTTGGTGCTGACAAATTATTATGGGTAGTAGCAGTCCTGATATCGTTATTAGATGACACTTTGAAGCCCACCTTGAAAGACTCGGTCCTTCACACTGTCAGTCTATTCTCCAGTAGTGTAGTTCAGCCTGGGATACATGTAAATATGATTGATCACATTTCTGAGTCACAGAACCCTCATTATTATCACTGACTTATAGCACCAGCTATGCAGAATTTGCATCTCTGATGAATATTTGGGATACCATGTGGTGAGCCTTGGGCAGAATGATCAAAAGCTGGAGGTATTTTTCACACAATTTCTATATCCTTGTGATGGATTTTTCTGGCATTTTCATGTGAGATTTGGAGACATTTTTCTCACTAGACGACAGGACCATGTATTTAAGGATTCTGCCCAAAAGTGACAGTTGGCAATCTACTTGTAACAAACATCCCACTGGTTTGGACAAGAAATTAAAGATACTTTTCCAGTAGTAGCAGTAGTTTGAGAGAAATTGAGATAACCCAATGAGAAGGAATCAAGATGGAAATAGTAAAGATTTCTCTTTAGATGACCTTTTCTAAATAGTATATAAGATTTCTCCCATTAAATTAACATATTTACATAAATATTAAGCTTTCATACTGAGCAATAATCAGTTATCTTCCTCTGAAGCAGACAAAAGGAGTTATTAAAAAAACACATCAACAGTTTTGGGGAAACAGGAAGGATCAGCTTCCTCTTTCTACAATTCTGGAGCCTCTTACTTTCTGTGTACTATGCAAGGTAGAAGTGTAGAACAGAGTCTGAGCATGGAATCCAGCGACCCCAGAAGGCGAGGTCCATATTAAGAAATTTCCAGTGCGATTCCCCACCCGCACTGAATCTACTTATTTATTCTGAGTAAATAGGAAACAATTAAAAAAAAAATGGTACTTTTTGCACTAAAATGCACTTCCAAACCTGTCGCAACGTTTTATGCTCAGTTCTGACTAATATGATTAAACATCTAGTACAATAATTAGATTAGACTCACTTAACACTCCCACTTAAATTCAAAGTCCTTCCTCTGTCCAGAGAGTATAAAATACGATGTACCAAGTTGTCTGCAAAATTTCCTGATTATTAATCCTCTTAGTATCTATATGAGAGAATAGTTACTACAAGATCAAGATAAAAGTCGAAAAAGCTGTTCCCTTTCGCTTGCCACTATAAAAGTATCTTTTTGTCTACAAAGCCTCAGACAGCCACTGGGGCCAAGCCAGGATTCCTGTAGTGAAACAATCGACTTGGCATCATGTTGACACATATAAACAACAGTCTGTCAACAGGCCTCACATTAGTGACAGAACATTTTTGGCAAAACAGTAGCATCCTTCTGGGCACTATGGCAATAACAGCCAGTAGCATCCATTCATGCCTTCACTCTACAGCACAATATTAATTAAAAGATTATAACAGTGACACTTATCCAAGAAGCTAAAAACCCACAGAAATATCCATGCAGAAGAGTAGAATGTTTATTGAATGAGAACATGCCTCTAGCTGCTTTTTCATACAGTAATTTCAGACTTACACACTGTATGTAACCTCTGTCAGTTCACAATTAGCGGATAAATGTAACTGCTTGCTTGCAAATGGCTATATGAAGTGTATATACACACATATGTGCCATCAACTTATGTAAATCAACTTCTCTCTAGCCTGAATAATAAAAAGCACAAAACAAATAGCATTGTTTATGAAAATAAGCAGTGCTGTAGGCTTTTTTTCCTTTCTATTTTTTTTAATGTAGGCCCAAATTAAAAGCAAATTGCTAGTTTAGATTTTTTTTTTTATTTTGCCTTTTTTTATGTCCTCTTTAACACCTAAAAATATATGCAAGAGATTTTATATATATGCGAAATATACATGAATGAGTTAAAAGAAGGTGTAACAATATTTAAGCTAGTTAAAGTTTTTACAATAACTGCTCTGCTTTTTCACATTTTTCTAAGTCCTTAAAATATGACTTATGCTTATTAATAATCCTTTAGAGTCAATGGACCAAAATTAAAGGTAATCTATAGAAGGGAACTTGGAAGGGTGGAGAAACATCAATTACCTGCTGGCAACTGGATGGAAGTTTAAACAGTGAGAAAATATAAAGCGCAGACGAAAGTGGATGGCATCCAAGAATCCCAGAAGAAGCATAACATCAGTTCTGGAAGCTGTATAGGCAAATTAGTACGGTAGTTTGTCTGGGCTAATTATCCATACTGAGATACCCCACACTGTGTTGCAAAGAAATGCCCTAAACTCACGTGACGAGAGGCATAAAGTATATGGCATTCACAGACCCAGCATAGGAACCTAAAGAAATGTAGGGGAAAAAAAGGTCAGGACAGACCTTTAGAGATCGTATAATCCCTCTGACATATTTTGTGTCTAAACCATCCTAGGCAGATATTTGTCCTTGCCTAAGCGTTCGGTGGTGCAGATTCTGTAAGTTTTTTGTCCATTTTCGTTCAGTCCCTACAAACTTTCTGAGTAATATGTCATTTCTTACCCTAGTCCCACGGAACAGTGGGCTTGACTTTCTCATTGTGCTAATTTATTAAGTATCTGAAGGATACTCTGGCCTTCCCCAGGCTAAATCAAACCAGTTATTCTAATCTCATGGGATTCACAGCAACAAATATATGAATGTAAGGACACCTATTGCCAACAGCAACCAGAGAATTAAGCTCTGAGATGTGATTCCTCTCCTTTTGCAAGGCTAGATGGGAATTTGAGCTTTCCCATTGAGTTAAACACATAAATCTTCCCTTCTGGAAGGAGGAAAGAGTTAATTTTCTCTCTTAAAACAGCTGGTGATAAACTTAGAGTTAGAGCGTACACTTCAAAGTGTGTCCCAACTGTCAGACTACAGGTTAGACAGGGTCTCTGAGGCAAAATAAAGAGAAAGCAAGCAAGAGTATGGAATGTTTCACACAGGAGCATTTTTAAAAAGCCAGACTCTGCTTGGAGGTTTCTTTATGAATTGCATCCTCTGATTTTTTTTTTTAAAGTAAAATGCAGAATCTAAAAAAGAGCAGGACACATCCCTCACCACCGAGCTTTGTGTGCTCTCCTTGTCCTTCCTGCATTTGGAGCTGCCCAGCAGCCTTCTTTCTAGAGAGGTGGTGGGGGTGCGATAGCCAAACCGGGTCTCAGCCTGGTACCCGAAGGCTTTTCTGAGAGGAGCTTGTTGTGAGAGGGTTTCAATCTCTCTGGTCAGAGGGTGGCTGAACACATCTCTCCCATTTTCAGGTGCAAGTCTTCTAACTACTGGAAATCCTATGTTGGTTATTTTTCTGAATCTGTGTCTTCCAGACTGAGGACTTAATTTTTAGCAATACTGGGAGGAACATAGCCAAGAACTTCTCTGAAGCTCTCAGTTAAGAGTCATAAAATTAACTATTTTTGGCCAGATTCTTCATCTCCTCTATGTGCAGATTCTTACTGAGTTCATTACATACATGCCAGGAATGCCTAAAATAACACTTAATTGAAAAAGAATGCTCTTTTGTGTATGGGAGACATGACCTACCTACAGATCAGCACTAGCAACCTCACCACGGCACTTGAGACAGTTCAAATGACAGGTTAGATTCCTTTTTTAGCCAGCATGCTGCATCATAACACACTTCCATGTGCTCAAATCAAAGCAAAGGAAATATTTATTAACTTAATGAGGAATTGTAAGACTTGCCTCTGTAGCCCCTTTTAGCTATCTTTCTACATTTTAAAACAAAGAATGAATATTTAGGCAAAAATAGGAAAACCATTAATGTACAAGGAATAATTATATCCTTAGCAAATTTAAACAGTTAGGATGATACTAATTGAAATCTAGAATTTTTTGCCCTGCAGTAAACTTCAGCATTTCCGGAACTCTGATTTCAAGCTGAGATTTTGAAATTCCAATATTATGAGTTTAAAATGTCAAAATCAAATATGTATCTTTTTTTTTGGATCAACATAAAAACTTTTTGCATTACTACGTTAGAATATTTAATTCTGATGTATTTAACCCATCTAAAAAGCTTTGCTTCAAGTAAATTCACAGTTGAATAAATTTTTCTTATTGATACCTGTTGCCTGTATCTCATAGTTATTACTGAGTCTCTGATTTTCCATACTGGGTACCCAGACTGCACATTGCTTCGACAGATTAAGTTGCATGGTGTCCCTAAACTTGCTTAGCTCAAAAAGTACGTATTTTTCTGTCAGTAATGTAATCAGCTGAAGATCGTCACCCATCAAAGTAACAGCAGTCTAGCCTACAGCTGCCAGATCACAGCGAATTACTATGGGAAAGCACTAATTAAGTGTTATTCAACAGATTGGAACTGCACTTGGTCTGTTGAGTCTGACCTTTGACCTAAAATGAGATATCTTGATTTTACAATTAGAAAATTCAGTCAGGAAAACGTGCCATAAAACAAAACCAATCCAAAAATCCACATGACTTTGTAGAAAATTTATTTCCATAGAAAAGAAATGCTCAGTCAACTGTATTTCAGAGGTAGTTGAATGCTGCAGTCTTGCAATAGTTCATTCTTCAACTATCCAATGGGGAAGGGACAGGACAGGAAGGGAAGTGCTAATTAGCAAAATATACTATCTAAGATTTTCCAAAGATACATATCTAAATGCAAGGTACCTAGACCTCTCTAAAATTCAGCTGCTGGGCTTTCACATGTAGTGCTCTCAAGGTCTGCAAAGTTATTCTCACAATAAAAAAAAAAGAAAAAAATTGAGTAGCTCAAGTTTAGGCAAGTATTTTCTGGGCTTGCAACTCTTACAAATAGAATGCTGTTTATATTTTATTTTTTTTCGGTTTTTTATCCACTTCCCTCTAAAAAACAAAAGAATACAAACATGCTTTTTTGTTATAGGGTTTCAAGTTTACTCTCCTGCTTCTGGGTCTCAAAGGAAAACGTCACAAGAAAGGAATTAAAATGACTCTTCAGGGGCTCAGAAAACATGAAATAAAAAGGCTTCAAATGATGAAATGTGTAGAGTGATTTGTGGTGGTTTGTGAAAGTTTTATTGAACGTTAACTAGCAGAGTGATACTGTAGCATTCAGTCTCGATCCCCCCCCCCCCCCCGCCTTTTCTCTCCCCTGTTGTTCAAATGTCATAAGCTTTTTACATTTCAGCTGAGTTTCCTCTGACATTGAACAGAAGTGAGAAGGCTGAGAGAACAACTTCTAAAACTATCATTTTTCTCTTGTCGCACTGTTTCTATATTATACATGGATGGTTCTTATCCATGGTAAGTTAGATAGAAATACAGCTCTGAATTCTGGATCTTGAAATTACTCAGTGTAGAGCACTGTTGGGAATGCCCAGTTGTTCTTTGTATTTCTCTTTAGGTATTTAGATACTCAACACTCGTTGATTTTACTAGGGCCTGTACATGCCTACACCCAGAACAAAATTAGCCAGTGAAAATAGTGTGAATGTGGTTACTTTTTTTTTTGTTATACTAAAAGAAAAAATAAAATCTATGCCAATTTTGTGAACAATCAATACCAAATTCCTTTGCTTAGCATCCCTAAAAAGAATTGTAGATACGGTCCGATTGACTAACAAACACTTGTTTACAACCTAGCCTGAGAAAAGCTACAGTTGCTATTCCAATTAGAATAATTTATTTATCAGGATTCACATTTTCAAACACAAATGTTCAGAAATTCAGAGATAAATTTTCATAGCAGCAGGCATAACAGTGTAGTACATATGTAACTTTGGGACTTATTATGCACGTGATATTTCTTATTCTATGATATCTAGAAGTACACCACCTACAGTTCTTAAAAATTATTTTCAAATGTCTTAAAAAGCTGCTAGCTAGTACCTTTCATCCAAAACAAGCGACCTTCCAACTTTTGTGTACAGCTTAGAAAGTTCTGGCAAGCTCTTTCATGTAACCTTTAGTTTTAGACTGTAGTGGGTGTTTGTAAAATCTAAAATACTAAGAGGAAAGCTTGTCATATTCCATGTCCTGACAAACAAACAATACCATATTAGCATACTTTAAATACCCATGTAAAATAGCTCAGAAAAGCATTTGTAAAGATTTCAGTGGAAGCTACTGACTAAAAAAATATTACTGCGGTTTACTCATAAAGTCCAATTAAAGACAGTTGTTCTGGAAATAAACTATATCACTGTCCTGGTGTTTGTCACATTCTGTCTTTAAAAAGGTCAGTAAGTAAGCCCAATGTGCACTAGTTGATTAAAATCAGCTTTACTTATCAACATCTTAGCCGGTCTTGACCTCCATAAAATTTCTCCTGTCTTTCAAGAGTGCACCACTTGAAGTTTTTAAAAATGAGTTTCAAATATGTCCTAAGAAGTACTTACAACAACGTTTATTATCTAAAATGAGTGACTTTCAGACTCCTGCATGCCTTTGATAGCAACTTCAGGCAAAGACACATAGCCCTGGACTTCCAAAATCTTCTCTCATTAAACAGATTTTAAGCAGCTATAAATGGAATATATTTTGCCCTGTGGTTGTGACTGAAAATATATGGTTCTGCTCAGGCTCTGTTTGATATGTTTCATCATTTATATTTATTTATTGGGCAAATCTTGCCTATGTAAAAATTAACAATAACTACTTAAACAAAAATTTGGTCTGCCAAGTTTTTGCAGTCCATTGCACAACAAAAAGCTAAAGTGTGTCAGAGAGTAAAATTTGGCTGAAATCAAGGGTGAGGTGCTTCATGGGACACACAAGACAAAACTGGAGTTCTTTGCAGATTGAGCTTGGGTAAAGTACTTCCATTGCTTTTAAGGGAAACAGAACTATGCCACTCCCATCCTATTCCACCCACTCTTTTTGACAGAGCAACTGAACTGTTCAGAAGTTTTTGGTTTCAAAGATTTTATCAAGATGCAATTTTTTGCTTAATTTAGAACTGATGCTGTATCTCCAGGTAGCTGCATTTCAGAAACCTGCACCTCTCTCAAAGTGTGCTGGGGTTGCTGAATGAGCAGAAGACCATTTGCAGTGGGTTCAGGCAGTTGTAGCCTGGGCAATGTGAGTGCTCTGCTGCTTTGGAGGTCTGGCCCATCCCCTGCACCCCCTGCCAAGCACCACAGTGGCATTTGCAAATCAAAAAAATCAATTGTGTTTTCAATCATCAAACTGGCAGCCATGAACTTTTCAGTTTTGTGGTACATTTTGTTGTTGTTTTTTCAGCTGAAAACCAAAACGTTTGATAGAAATTAGTATAGTATACATAGTAGATACTATTCTGTTGAAAAAAGTACATTTTTGTCTAAAAATATTTTTTTCATAAATATCAATAAGGCAGCTCTAAATGGATATCATGCTCAAATATTTGTAAAAAGAAATTAACAATGGCTTCAATTTCTGAAGACATTTCAAAAGAAAGTCATAGATACCGATTTGGCTAGTAGGTTTTAGTTCAAAATGTATGATATTTTTCCAATAATGGTGTCAGTTGCAGGTTTTAATGCAACAAAATCCTTATAAGATTAAGTTAATCTATATTTAGCACATACCAGTGGAAGTATTCTTTTAAGGTTCCACAGGAAACGCTGAAGTCTTTATAGTTCTCCACACTATTGTCCATGACTTTGCTCAATGTACCTTTGCATTTTCTCATAAACTTCATTTAGAAAGTATATTTGAAAGACTAGAGGGTCTGAATCTACAAAAGAACCCTACAATCTGTTTATTTTGAAGGAACTCTAGGGAAAAGTGGAACTCACTTACTTTTATTGTTCATATGACACACACAGCATCTTAAAAGCATATACACAATACGTGCCATTAAATAATAACTTACTTTATCAACAGTGTCTTCTAAATGAGGATGAGAAAGGACTACACAAACAGTGGCTTAGGCTGAGGTTTTAAGAAACACCCAAGGCATCTAGGCAGCAAATTCCCATTTAAATTCAACAGAAGTTGGGACTCTGACTCCCCTGAGCTCTATTAAACTTCTCCCCTCCCCCTTGATTCACAAATGCGGTTGCTCCATTAGTTTGATTTTGATTAATTAACAGTGCTTTTAGGCTTTCCTTGCATGAATTTATCAAATGTTACCAAACTGAAATACATCAGTTACTTCCTCTTTTAAGCATAAAGGAACTCGGCGGTATTTCAAAGTGTTTGTAAATGATGGCTTAATAGCTCCTAATGCATCATGGCCCAGTTTTTACAAGTTGATTATGAATGCTCATGCAGTTTAGAAAATCAAATGGCAGCCCTTACAACCATGGCTCATGTTAACTGAATAGGTAAATTACACTCTTTATAGCAGGGTAATACATATGACAATAAAATGCTAACAATTTACCTCTCCACAGTTGGGGCCAACGTGACAACCTGTTCTGTGGCTGGGGACAAGTACGGGCAATAACACACGGTGTTGAGGAATGCTCTCTGGTATAACTCAACATCACTACATCAGCATAGACTGTCTCTGATGGACAGCTGTTGCTCTTCAAGGCACATCCTAGGATTACTGATAAGGAAGAAAAAAGGGTATGTCTATACTATCCTTTAGTAATAGGTGAAAATCTGATAACACGTAAGGATATTGGAACTAAAGCATGAAAAAATGGAAGACTGCAACTTTGCTAAGAAATACCTGAGTAGGTGTGAACCAAAATCCACCCTGTTCCTCAACTGGCCCCAAGACAGCCAAATTATGGGGGGCTGATTAAGATGGATTCCCATTACACCTTGCAATTTAATATACTTCTCAGGGTTATACTACATTCTAATAATACAAAAATTGAGTGTTGCCTAATAAGAGCTCAGCACTTCTAGATGGAATACAAACATACCTAACATGTCAAAAAGAAAACACATCGTCTTCTGTATACAGTCAAATGCAGGAGTGAGAACAACAGTAAATGCAGACCCCATGACCAGTATTCCAAATTCCAGATTTTATTTTCCATAAACAGTGCAAGTGGGACAAATTCTGATTCTAATTCACTAATAAAAAATTCTGCTGGGAAAGTTTTACTGTTGGAATAAAATTACCATGTCTTCTGCCAGACATGCAGCCTGGTTGTGTTGCAAGAGAATATCTGTGTGGCAAAGAAAGATGGATCTGTTGTAGGTCTGAGACCCTTAGGTATTTTTAACAGTTAAATGATTACCTGTGCTGCAAGTCCTACCACCACAGAGACAGAGGACTTCAGCTGGAGCTTCTGAAAGGCTTAGATCACTCTAGAATTACACTCTTTTTGCTTTTCAAGGGCATGCGGTTCATTGGATTACTTCATATTTTCCATCTGAGCTTGCTTTGAGTCATGTTAACGGGCTTTTTGCTTCATCAGTGAGATAGCAATACTATTGTATTGGGTGACACCAACATCAAGGAAATAGAAAAGCACTTTTCCTTTGTCTTAGCTCATTTCCTGGACTGCAGATAAATTAATATGTGTAACTGTTCAAAACAAATAACTTTCAGGCAGACTGGTACATTTTTCAATATCTCTGTTTCAATATTTCATTATGTTGTATGAACGCCTGACACACCCATTAAACAAAATGTTATTAGCAAAAGCAAAAAGTGGGTACACATCACTTCTTTTTATTAATTATTTCTACAGCACTATTGGGGTAAGCAGTGTTCAGAAACAGAGAAAAATAAATCAATTGGTGCCCATACATAGCTAGCCAACAAAAAGCTTAAAACATTCCACAGGATTTCTGCCTTGTGGTTTTTTCACTGAAGAAAAGTAAAAATTACTTTTTCCCATTCTGTCATTGGAACAGAGTCACAACAGGTGTATAAAGATTTAACATATATATACCAAAAATACTATTGAGAATATAGTAAGAAAATGAGTAAGCAGAAAGGAATTACTCAGCTGGAATATGACAGTTCATTGTGACCAGTGTTTTTTAAGTCTCCACAAAAATGCCATGAGTTCTTTGCTATTCAGATACGTTTGCAGTTTACATGGCTGTTTGACAAGGTGCCTCTAACAACCCAAATTTTTAAATATGATGCTCAGAAACTGGCTTAGATGTGACTCAAAAGACAGAGTGACTCTGAAGCATTGACTTGAATAAACGACTGAAAGGCTGCTTGACTAGGTTTCACCGGCAGGCTGCAAGACGTGTGTGTGCATGTGTATATAAACATCTACTGAGGTGTGCAACTTACCTAAACATCTGTGCGGAGGTATGCTTCCTGAGTCCAATACTCTTCTATATCCTCAAGCCTGTGTGGAATGAAAGAGGATGGAGACTACCCACTACATGAAAAACCAACGGGGGCTGTTTCTCTTCCCTGAATGCCCTAAAGCTCTCCTGGAGCCCGGATCTAACCCACCCAGTGTGAAAGGGCTGTGTGGGAGGCAGCCTCTCTGCAACCCTGCCCTCACACCCTTCCCAGCTGAGCACCTCCAGTTCTTTTCCTACGAACCTGGGAGCAAAGTTCTTCTCGGCCATTGCAAATCACTCACGTCGTTTATGATACGGCTTTGATATTGTTCAGTATGCTCTGCAGCCTACAGTGGTAGAGCTGTTTGAGAAACAACATTTTTAACTTCTCAAGTTTGTAAGATTTTTTGAATGGCATTGTAAGTAAATTCTGGTTTGGGGATCAGGAAATATCTATTTTGTTGGAAGGTACGGTCACTTTCCTTATTGCTTTTCAGCAGACATTCTGAGAAGAGTGTTTAATGCTTTATTAATAGAAAATTCAAATTATGTTTTAAAAGTTGTTTTACAGGTATCTCTTTTTCAGGCATGTGATATCACAGTAGTCTGTAAGTGGAAGTGCTAAAACAGTCAAATCTGAAATGGTCTTCTAGCACACAATCTTCTACATTTTCAATGCATTAGATCAATGTAAACACTTAGAACCTGATATGTTGTACATTTTAAACACTATAAAATCACTTCTTTCATAGTCAGATCAGATGGCTTCATGGCACTCCAATCTAGAGAAAAATACAGTGAATCTAAACCAAATACTGCTATTTGGCCAAGGACTTATTTATTCTATCCATCCAATTACTGAAAGTGGAAACACTAAAGTTATTTTTGTGGGATATGATTGGGACTTTCTTAAAGATAAAAAGCTCAAGGGAGATGGGATAGGATATACTTTGATTTTGAAGGAGGAAAAATGAATTTACCATAACTAATTTGAAAAAAAAAATTCTAACGACTTGTAGAATGAATTGGTATGCTTCAGTTAAAATGTAATAATATCAGGTTTACAGAGTAAAGTATCCTTACCTTAATACTTTCTTTAAATGACCTCAAAATAGCTGTTTGTGTCTAAAAATGGAATACTTTAACTACATTTGATTGAAAAAGTATTCCATTTTGCATTACTGATTGATTTCTATTCTTTTTTCAATTATTCTGTTTAATTTGTTTTCTCTTTATAGTTTAGCTGATATAAAATGTTTTACACCTACCTTCTGAAGAGTTTTACAAGACTAATTAAAGAATACAGACCCTAAGATGAAAAGGGAGGTAAGAAGTGAGAAAATTTCGAGATGATTTATGGCAATGAAATATCTAGATTTTCATGACAAAGGTCATTTTATTTATCCTTTTTTTTGGATATGCATGCATTCACAACAGCAGAAGTGCATACATTTTTTAAATAAGGAATTTAATTTGCTATCTTTTTTTTTTTCCTTAAGAACAGTCACTAAATCAGAAATTGGCATCTCTTTATACAGCCTATAGAAAAAGAGCTCAAGCATTAAGGGTTGTAGTTGATTTAAATAAGACCAGTAACTCATATTAACAAACCCAGATATTACATTAACAATGAAGTAGAAATATTGGTGTACCAAAGAATTTTCTAGTTGAATCTCCTATCCTTCAGTCATACATTAAGGAACAGGGAAGACCTAGTTAAAGGAAAATAATATCTTGTCAGTATTCATCTTTTAAATAAACATACAAATACCAAATCTCTTTGGTGAAAACTATGTTTGACTATTTTGTTCATCTGCCTCAATGAGCCCAACTGCTTTACTGCAGGAAGGGGAAGGCTTGTTTCGTGAAGATAGGCACAAGACCATAAAATAAACCCCTTGGGAAGTAAGGGCTGTTATAATTTTTTTTCAGTACAAAGCATGTATCCTACACAGTGATAAAGAATCCAAGAGATCTCTAGCTTAGTTATTCCAATGTAAATTGACTTTTCTCTTGTAATATTTGTCTGAATGTGTATAGCATTGAGTTTTCAAACATGGAATCTCATTACACTTTATTCTGCCGGATTACAGAAGCTTCTACAACCAGAAATATCTTCCTTACACAGGTATTCATAGATCACAGTCAAATCATCCCTACCTTCACTCAGATAAAATAAATGATTTTAGCTTGTTAGTCTCATTATAAAATGAGCTTTCAAGGCCTTGAAACATAGTGCTTCTTATTCTCCAATTACAGACAGGAAAACAGAATTGACTCCTCTCAGCTGGCTGCACAGCAAACTTTTTATAGAATCTATCACAGGACTAATGTTTGGTTTCATTTATGTCTTCTCCAATGCTGCTACCATTTGGTGTATTTATATCAGAGGCATAATAATCAGACAGTGGGGTTAAACGCCAATGTGAATGGCGATGAAGTCTGATCTACAAAGTGGTTCTAATGTATAAAATAGAAAAAAAAACCCCTGCTTTATTCCCAAAAGGCCATGGTATGTACTTATTGCATTATTTCACCATGATCCATCACTCATTAACTCAGCAGAAATCCATTTCTGAAAATTATTTAGGCTTTATTTTTCATTTAGAAATAAGTAAGCCAGGTAGTCCTGTTAAAATGTTGTGAGAGAGGGAGTATTGACTACCACAGAAATGACTAAAAACATTTACTTTAGATATATCTAAATTACACATTATAAACATACCTCACATACAGAGTATTTGTATGTGTGTTTACATATAGGCTGAAATTCAGAAAGTCTTATCTCATTTTTGAAGCAAGACAATATTTCCTATTTCTTAAATTTCTATTAACACTTGAGTCTTATATAAAAAAAATCAAAATGAGGCAACTTTGCAAGATCAATGTTTGTTATAGAAGCAAAAAAATGATATGTAGAAAGAAGAAAATGTGGTAGGAATCTTGGGAAAAAAAATCTAGTACAATAATAAATGAAAATAGTTTTATCATCTGGTATAGATATTAGAAATATTTCTCTGCAGATGATAAGTGTGACTAGAATAGCATCCATTTAAAAGAAATTACATTACTGGTTCATCTCTGATGGCTATTGTGGGACTGATATTAGAGTAGTGCTATCTGCAATTTACCTTTTTTAACTAATAGCTCTTTGTTTTCTGCATGGATCCTTTTAAAATCTCTCATATGCTTTTAAGATATCACTTACCATTTAATCACTTTCCACTTATTCTTCACTCTCCAGGCTCTTCAGTCTTTAGCTACATTATGATTTTCTGCGTATATATATTCGAGCATGTACACAAACCTGGTTTCTTACCAGATCTGACTGTCTTGACATAGATGTGTAATATTTTACTTTAATATTCAGTGTATTACCAGAAAGATCAGGTTATTTGTGGGACCTTTAATCTGTTAAGTCCCATAGCAAAGGTAGCCATAGAACCTTCTGAGACTTGAGACACGGTCAAAACGGTGAGCTGGGGCAGAAGAGTGACAAGAGAAAAGGGGTGGTGAAGTCATAGGGCAAAGGAATGGACATCTCAAAATATTCCAGTTTAAATGCTCTGTTTGGTTGTCTAATACTAATTTTTTTTTTTTTTTTTTTTGAGAAAAAACTGTACAGTGTTGGGCAGCAAACTCTGTGATGTGGTCTTTAAAAATAACCCACAGAGAAGTTATGTAGGTCTATGTGCACTTTCCTTCAGGGCTGTAAGCCATATCTGACTACCCTTGTGATGGTCAAACTGCCATAGCGTAGGGATGACCCCAAAATAAAGAATTTTGCATTTCAAATTATTCCAGGATAGTGTCTAAACAACTTTAAAATAGTGGACATCCTCCAAAGAGGTATGTGGGTCACCGTTTAAAATGCCCACCAGTACTTTTGCCCCAGCGTTGCTGCTTTACATCATTTGCTGTAAGCGTGTGCTTAAATGCTGTGTTAAACTGAGATCTTAAAAGCTATGACTGCTGTAAACCTCTCAATTGTATTGCCGAAAACGGTTTCTTTTGCAACACTATTATTACTGCTAATATAAAAGCAGATGAAACTATTAGCCACTTTGCAGAGAGATATTATTCACACAAAGATATAAAATCCTTCTGACTATCCAAGGAAAAAAAGATAGTTTACTGAGTCTTTAGCGTATGGATTTTGGATTAAGGTATAACAAATATCTTTGTTATGATGAAAGTGAAAGGTTCAATTAAATTCCAGGGATAAACTCAGGAGTAAAAAATTTGCAAATTCAGTCCTTCTCTGAGGCATGAGGTGATGTCTGTAAAGAACCAGCAGGCTGGCTGTGGAGGAACTGAGTTAAAGCAACACTGAAGAGCTCATTTTCCCCTATCACTGCAATCACAATTACACCAGTGTTGTTAGGAGACTCATCCACAACAGTTCAGGAAAGCAGGAGTATTCAAAGTGGCGCACAGTCCTTTTTGCCTGCTCCCCCACTCAAGATACACTCTCTTAGGCATAAAAAGTGCAGACCATAAAAACCTTTTCCCAAAGCACAAACAAAAGTCCAGGCTAAACAGCTGAGCATGTCTCAGGATTCTGCCCCATCCCCCCATATTTTGCAGGTCAGGTGGGAAGGAGCAGTGGAAAACAAAAATATTTCATATAACTCTTCTTCCATTAATCAGTATATTCTCTTTCTTAATACAAAAGAATGCAGAGAGGGAACAACACTGCCTTACACATCTTTGAAAACCAAAAGTCATGCACACCTGAAAACCCCAAAAAACAAACCATGACATTATGAACCTTTTTTTGGACCTTGTCATGCAAGTTGCTATGCAATACCTGGAATACATGAAGTCTCCCTATTCCAAATGCTTATACATGTATAAATTAGTAGCACAAAAATGCTTTTCTGTCCACATTGTGTTTGAAAATGTACTTCAGAAACTCAGTACAATTCGAACAGAAGTATATGTAGGAGAAGTAAAATCATTATCTGCAGTGTCACTATTGCTAAGAAAGTAAAAAAGCATTTTGTACTTTAGAAAGATAAAAGCCTTTACATACATCCAAATATACAAACACATGTACACCCATAGACACAGAAATAAAAGAAAACTACTGCATTCATTTTCTCTTGGATTGAGCACAAGAAAAATAATGTTTGAGCCTTTTTATATTGTCAAGTTACTCTCACTTTTTACATTTTTATGTACTAACCATCCTAACCCTGTAGCTTCACAGTTCTCCATGGTATAAATTGGTGAATGAATGTAGAGTGACCATCTGCTAGCGTCTGTGATGCTGAGCTTCGTTAGCACACTGATCACAGGTGACATTTCTTGGTTGGGCTTATCAAAGTATTATGGAATATTTACCAATGTGCTTTTTCCTTCCTTCCTTTCTCCCCTTGTTCTCTCCCTTATGACTTTATGAATTCCATTATGGTCAGATCACTCCTGCAGCTGGTTCACTGTACATAACCATGTCCTACTGCAGTAGCCCAGCAATTCAGCACCAGCTGGCAAGCAGGGGCACGAGGACCCGCTTAGCAAGCCTGCAGCAAGCCCTTTAGTTCCCAGGGGCACAGCTGGGGGAAGAAAGTAGGGGGAGCAGATTGTCTTGTCCTCGCTTCCCCAGCCCAAAGGGACCTTTCAGGGCTCGAGCATCTTGCAAGCTCCACTGGAGAGTTTGCTGGAGTTAAGGGACTTGCTGCTGCCTGGTTTCCAGAAGGCTCAGGCTAAAATAGTCAAAAAGCTCAAGCAAGACCTGCTTGGTGTGCTGAGGAGGCGAGTGGTGTAGTGTAAGGGGTGGGTGGGCAGCATTCCCCCCGTGGTGATGCCAGACTACGTTTGAAACCTGTGCTCGGCCAGACAGACATCCTCCTCTGTGGTCTGCCAGAGAGGGCAGAGGAGTTGCACAAGGATGCATTAGTGTGCAACCAACCTATATCTCTTTACTGAGAAATACCCAGGGATATCAATGTTAATAAAAATATAAGCTACACCCATAAAGTCAGAGGGATTTGATACTGAGATATCTATTTCTCTTGCAAGAAATGTGGAAGGTGAATGTTGCTTGCAAACTCAGAAAGAGGAAGAAATCTACAGGAAAGTCCAGCCAGCAATGACTCTATATATTTGGACTTCTACACAAACAAAAGAAAACAAGATCGGTATTTTAAAAAACACAGATGTCATATGAAAAGTGCACGTGGAGGCACATGGTACTTGAGACTTAGGAGTTCACATTTAGGGTAACCTTCCCTTGGGGAAGCTTGGGCAAAGCCTTCCAACCAAATGCCACTCCATGTACTTATACACAGTCATCAGTACCAGAACTTGTCACTAAAGTGGGTTTTTAAAGGGAATTTTTTTGTCGTTAGTAGCACATTTCTATTTCCATTGCACCCACAAGCACACATATAAGACCCAAGCATACATATAAGACCCACAGAGGAAACACAATGCCTGGTCTTTAAGCCTGATGAGGAAATGTCACAAGACCTGCACAATTTCACAGAAGCTGTGAAAAGAATAAATGCTGCAGGCAAAAGCCCCATTTCTTACAAAATTAGAAACATTTGCTAGAGTTACTAAAATATATTTGCAGAAATAGCATGTATTCAGAATTTATTTTAGATCACATGATGTAAAAGTAGTTTCATGTATGAACAGCTGAACTGAAATTTGTTAATAATAGCATGTATTCAGAATTTATTTTAGATCACATGATGTAAAAGTAGTTTCATGTATGAACAGCTGAACTGAAATTTGTTAATATGCTGGGATGAATAGCTGAGGGTAGAAGACAGGCACAGGTAGCTGTTAAAATTGCTGGGGCTTTTTAAGATTACCTGTGACACTAAAACTAATTGCCTACACTCCAGCCTCTTTGAGTTGGTTCCTATAACAGGAAAAGTGAAATATCCAGCCATTTATCTCACCCACCATGTAAATGTCCTATGTAAATTAAAATATTGATCCTTACTCTTGGTTGGTTCAGCATTCCTCATTCCACCTAAAATTTCACACAGAAGTAGAAGTGGCCTCGGTAAGTGAATGCACTAAGATAGTTATTAAATACACATTTTATTTCTTCCTATACATTTGAAAGGTTTTAACATATTAGGTTTCAGGTTTGAAGGTTATTTGTTATCAGGTCTATTAATATTATTCTCTGCTTTCAAAAGTCCAGAATGGACAGGAATCAGGGAAGGGGTTTATCAGACTCTTCAATACCACTACTACCAAATTTGAAACAGGTAAGAATTTTATACTAACCTCAGATACAAGAACAATTAACACTGACATTGACCTCTTTGGAGTAAGAATGGTACACAAGATGTCCTCTCTCACAACTGCTCAAAGAAAACTTCAATAAACTTAGCACATAAATATTTAAAACAGATGTGTTACAAAACTATGTTGTAGCTGCAATGTTAAGTAACCTCAGAACATACACATTTGAAGCATATAGGATGCTTGCTTCATGTGAGCTTTATATGACATGCTGGGTATCAGAAACATCATCACTGAATTACAACTTATCAGGGAATCAATTTTAGCATATATTGTCAAGACACAGATGCACAAAGCAACAATATTATTTATTTTTATCTTTCTTCCCAAATATTGGTGAGTCACTCTTCAGATAAAAAAATCAAGACAAAAATAACTTAATTCGTAGCATAGCCAGCAGACAGAGTGCACATTGTCAACCAACAGCACACATTGTCAACCATTAGTCTGTCTATAAAGCCAGCTTGGTTGCTAATACTAGTGAAGGCTTTTATTGTGCTCTTTTAAAAAATAATTTTGTTTGCCATACACATTTCTGCCATACAGAACAGCTTTTCTGACAGTCCATTGAGTTGGTGATAGCACTGTCCTGAATATCATGCTACAGCAAAAGGAACATTTCCTGACATGCTTTACAGCTACCTAGTAGTTAGAAAAGCAGCAGGAAAATTCAGTGCAGAGACACTGAGTAAGCCTACTTGGATAAGGCCAGAAACAGTGCAAACTGGAAGACTGCTAAGGTCTTTCTGAATGCTAGCGATGAGGTGCTTATGTGCAAGTGTAGCAGACGTGCTGAGATAGATTCATTTAGGGATGGTGGAATCTGCCTCTCAAAGGTGGATGTCAGCATTCAACTGACACGGGGGTTCAGCTGGGAAGAAAACAAACACTAGAGAGTGTAAGTACGGCATACAATGGAGCTAATTGCTTGTGATTCTAATGGTGTGTGCTGATAAAGCTGACAACTAAGATAAAAGGTAGAAGCGATTTGGTTGCTAAATTCTGCTCCTGGGGGCTAGGGAGAGTTCTGAAGAGGTGCCTCATCACATCATCCATCTATTCAACCTGGCTGGGAGAGCTCATGGTGCAGGAGTGAGATGAGTTGCAGGAGTGGACCAGCGTTACAACTTTCATTTGATTCCTCTTATGGCACAATAGACTTCCAATATAAAAATGGGGGGAGTAAGCCTATAGGCTACTGATCTGTGCTAGTAAATTAAACAGCCCCTGGAATGTTATTGAGAAGTGGCTCACAGCTGTCCAAACTCTAACCTACGAGAACGGCTCATGTCAACCAGTGCTCTCTCAAGCACTTCATGGGCGCCATGCAGAAGCTGGACTTTCCAATGGCCATAGCTAGCAGGCAGCCTGGGAGCAGTCAACCTGTTGTGAAGGGTAGCAGCATTTGCACACTGAGTTTATTAGCATAGATATAGTCATAGTGTCCCTGTAACTAATAAATTCTGGACTGCCTCTTACTTTCACCTCTCTACCATGCTGAGTCTCTGACACAGCATTTTATCCTTACGTGTTGACAAGAGGCATGAAATATTGCTCTGAAATTCCATCTAGACTTAAGTATTGTATTTAGAAAGCATGCTTATTTCAGTCTCCTTTTTTACGTTTATTACAGGAAAGCAGGTCTTGTGAATAATCTGTTTAACACATCAGTTCTTCACAGCTGGAAGAGAAAGTTTTGTGGATATTACGTAGTATATATGGGATAATAACTTCAGCAGCATTTCATGTTTTCAGTGCAGGATCCTGGGAATCTGAGACACAACTGAGGATTCACTAAAGGAGACAAAAAGGATTCTAATAAAGACAACAATCTGAACAACTTCTGCAGTTCTTGGAAACGGTGTGGCATGTACATTGATTAGGTATATTAAAGGCATCCCTAAGTAACTTCTGTTAAGGACTTGGTATTTTGCCACCTCAGGACTCCTACATGTTTCACACAGTAATTGGCAATTATTTTCAGAACTCCAAGATATTATAGGTAATTAAAAAAAAAAAAAAGGCAAAAATCAAAACTTTTACTAGGAAGGTAGTGGTATCTATAAGGTATTCCACTCTGGAGCTAATCCTCACATATGATCTTAAGAGATCTAACAACAGAGTGGCTGTGTTTTGGGTGGCAAAACACCAAGGCGGGTGTCCTGTTCACTCAGATAGAAGACCAAGGTTTGTTATAAATCATGGCTCCAAGCCGAAGGGTCAAAGTGCTACAGTTCCAAGATGATGGTGATCCCAAGACTGCTGCCTCAAAAGAGAGAAAAATACCCAATGTGTAGGCATAGTAACAAATGGTGTTTGGACCCCTAGCACCTCCTGTTACGCAGTTGCTTTAAAAATCACAGTCCCCATTGCTTGCTGAGTCTGCCCTCATGTCTGGGCACATGAAATCGTCCTTGGACAGAGGAAACAATTGTCACATTTTCTGAGCAAGTAAAAGAGGGACAAAATTAGAAGGCTCACGTGGATAAACTTGCTTCATTACAGAGAAAATTCAACAGAAGTGAGCTGATGAAAACTACCTTTGCCTCATCATTCACCTCATGTTGGCTTTTCTGTAGTCCTCATATTCTGCAGGATGCATTACCCAGAAATATCGTCCATGTAAGGAAACTGGGAAAGCAATGTGATTCATAGCATCCAGCACATAATGTATTTTGTCGTTGCTTTGCTGATGTTCTGTTATTTCAGGTCTGCTTAAAAAGGTGACCAGCTAATTACCACTAGCCCTTTCAAACACAGGTGTTCAAGATCTTGAAGCCTAGCTGTGTTCTTAAAAATGACTTAAGTGTCTAGAGCAACAACATAAAACTGTAATTCATTCCTTTGAAAGAGCATGATTTTGTACTAACTAGTATTCAGGCAATTCAACTGCATTTATTCAGAAAGGTTTAAAAGAAGATGGAGGGGATGATTCATAAAGGATTTGCTTTGCCTTTCTAATTGAAAATTTCAATGCAGTTAATACTTTTCACTTCTCCTTGTCCACTCTAATCTTATTTATTGTGCCTCTGACACCTTCCATTATCCTTCCCCTGACTCGTTGTTTTAGATGAAACAGTTCTACTGCTTTAACACTGAAAATGATATTATTTCTGTGCTATCAGTGGCAACTTCCTGTGCCTTTATATATACAAATTAAAGAGTGGATTATCATTAATTATGCACTACAATTTTTCCTGGCAACAGTCTGAAAGTGACAAAACATTTGCTTTTGTCATAGTTCTATTAAGTGAACCCAAATTGAGCTGCTGAAATTTATGACACTTTACTGTGTTTTTAATTTGCAACACAGGGTCAGGATCATGACAGTGATTTTATTTTATTTTGCACTTTATTTTCAGTGATCCCTGAAAGGATGTTAATTAAATTGTTTGAACTAAACTGTTTTTATCATTCCAACAACCTATATTTATTGCATATTAAGGAGAAATTTCTTGTTAACATTACTTAATTTTCTAACGGTTCAGTTTAATAATGGAAAAAGCCTTTACGCTAGGAAAGACAACTGCTTTAACCAGAGCGATAATGAGTCAATTTTTCCTTAGAAAAGAAAATGAAATTTACAGCACATTCAAAGGATAGTTAGGGGAAATAGCTAAGTATATGGAATTCTTGCATATGCATATCAGTTCTGGACATGGAAAATACTTTTCCATTCGTCAGGAACATGACCGAAGATTTTCCATCCCAAAAGGCAGCTGTCACAAACTCTGTCCCTACTCTGGGAAAATCAGATTAAACCACAATAAACAACCAACAAGTACAAAGCTATGAAAGAAACAGTTGAATTAGTGGCTTATCTCAAGAATATGACCAGAGTCACCAGCAGAATCTGTGATGAGGTCTGGTGCTGCACTTGAGTAAAGCTTTGCTCACTTAGATGGGAGCACATTTCAGTGGCACTGGTGCCGGGGGGCACAACCCAGCCTAAAACACTGTGGAAGCTGGACCGTCGTGAATGAGGACTTGCAAAATTATCCACAGTGCTGTGGATAAAGGGAGGTGACGTACAGACAGTGCTTCGCCCCCCAGGCAGTCTGAGAGGGGTAGCCAGGATTCCCCACAGCACACAGATTCCCTTACTCCCTCTACATAAATATTTTTAGAAGGAGAGAAGCAAAACCAAGGGCATTTTTAACCTATTCCCCATGTTAATTCTTATGCGAGCACAAGTTTTGCAAAGAGGACTTGGGTGAGCTGACAAATGCTACGTTAAGAGCTTGAATTATTTATACAGACATTATACATTGTGTAGCTGTATTAATACATACATATATTTAATCAATGCAATTACTGATGTGATTATATACATATATAATTAGGTTAAAATATAACTGTATTATTATGTATGTATTAATATAATTATGCAAATGATGAAAATGTATATAATATTTTAGCCAATAGAAGTCTAAAAAAATATCAGAAAGTCAGATTTTCCATTTTTCTACATGACTGCATGAAAAACAGGTTAGTAGATCTCATTCAGAAAAATCCCAAATTGCGACAGAAACTTAAATATTTTTTCCTGAGGAAAATATCTTTAATGACTTGCTTGAAGGTTAGGCATGTGAGTTAGTTTTTTGCTCAAAATGACAAAAAAGCTGCAAGACCTTCTTTCTGACCTGTGACTGCTTATGAGCTCCAGTGGCTGTAATGCTTTACCCATAATTAGATGGACAAGAGGAGTTAGTTAAGAGTAAATTAAGAAAAGTATGTAGTAGTAAAAACGAAGAAGGTGAAATACATAAGACCAGAGATAGAATATTTGTGTTCATGAGTCCTCTACAGGAATCAGAGATCACTTAACTTCTATAATATAAAAGGGAGAAAACAACATTAAATCATGCTCATGTTTTCCTTTTTCTTTATGTGGTACTTATAGGTGTCAGTATAAAATATATTTAATATATTTTTAATTTGGTATTCAAAAATCAGTGAGCATCTCTGGATCATCTGACCTCTCACTTTGGACTCTTACTTCCGAACTCTGACAAAATAAATGAAAGCATTTCTTGTTGGTAAATATTAACAGTCCTTAATAACCCTAATTGTTAGGGTTGCAGCTCCTATGCAGTAGTAGGAGCCATCCAGTATCTACAAGTGTGTTTAACAAATTCTTTACTCTCTCCATACTCCCAAGTATCTTAATTTCATATTTTCTCTTGGTACTTTCAAGATATTCTGTCATTTTAACTTTCAGCACTTGAGGCTAGAAATAGAATAATACATTAACAAAGTGCATAAGGGTTTCATAAAATGGTCAGATGCTAGTCAATGGTCTTTGGCACTGAACACTCCTTTTTCCACTGAGCTACAAAATTCTACCTAGATTCTGTTTATAGAAATGTAATGCACTTTCCTTTTTTTTTTTTTCTCCCACAGCAATAGTAATTTTACTTTGATCTCATAGCAGCCAAACTATTAAATGTAAGCATGCTCATAAGCAAGGTACAAGGCAGGCACAGCCTGTGATTTCTAGTAGAAGGTCATAACCCAGATTTTTTTTTTAAATAACTATTACAATGAGGAACAGAGTATAGCCACAAAAGGAATAGTTATAATTTATGCCTGACTTACTTCAGCAGAATATAGTTTATTTATAAACTGCTTATGGCAAACTCTGTATGCCCCTGTTCTATGCATGTGCTGAACTGTCTTCTGGTAAATTATTTAAATTACACCTAGCAGTAATTCCTGAGGACTTTCATACTTCATTTTCTCTATTAATGTAACAGGGAAAAGCTGCTTTGCAAGGATTGCTCTAAATTCCCAGAGTGTGAGTTCCAAACTCTGTATGTGTTGCATTATGCCTGTCAAAAAACTTGTCTTCTCCTGAAATTTATTACTGAAGTCTCTCCACTAGAACTACTCATTGAAGCCTTACGGAAAGCTCATACATGATTTAAGAAGCTAACAGCACTGAAAGAAATAGGTCAGGTAAAAAAACCCTGAATTTAAGCTACCTTCACTTATTACTTATGCAAGATTATGCATAATTTAGCACACTGCTGAATATGCAAGGGCAGAATAATTGTTTACCAAAATATTTACTCTGTGTTCGTACCTGTGTTTTAGTGAGATAAGGTGATTTCTCAGCCCTTGCTAATCACTTTAGAATTAGAAAAGGATTAAATAAGTTTTTGATTATGCTGATAACTGCATGACATTATATGTAAACAAAACTCATGTTTAACAACCTTTTTCAAAGAGGATACCTCATACATTAGACATATCAGGTTGTTGAGAGTGGGAAGTTTAACCTTTTTAAGAGGACTTCTTCCCTTTTATATTACCTGTTTAACCCTTCCCAAACACAGGTGTGAAGGAATATAACAATGAATATAATGTCCCACTCCTACCAGCAGCACCACAACCAAGACACCTCTCCTGATTTTCTAAAAAACAGATGGGGATTCAAGGAAATTTGTTGGGGGGATAGTTTTGAAAACTTGTGTGGATCTTACACTACCTGACATGTAAGTGTTTAACAACTCAAATGTCAAAAGAACCCTTGAAAAGAAACCTGTTGAAAAAAAAAAAAGCCACTTTATGCTTCAGAAAAAATGTATGTTCTTCAAAAATAATGTACAGTATGTGAATATGGATAATCATGAAAAAAGTGATAGCTTATTAAAGTCTCTATAGAACTTCCCTTCATGTGAAAGTAAGATTAGAAAGGATAGATACTCATGTGAAAATAATTATTTTATGGATAATGTACATTGCAAATGTAATAGCTTTGTAGTTTTAAAGTTGAGGAAACATTCTATTAATCCCGTTCACACATGCAATCTTCCATAATTACTTTTCTAACAACACACATTATTATACATGCCATCTTTAAATCGAACCACAGATAGGATTCTCTCATCTACCAGACTCATGACATCTAGAGTACAGCTTTGAAAACTGATGCTCTTTCTGTGATCAGAAAGCAAAATGGTACAAGACTCAGCAAACAGTTGGAAAGAATGTCAATAAAGAGGATTTCCATTCAAGAAAGATCCCTCTAATAGGATATATTTTGTACTACCACAGAAAAAGACATTGCTGTTCATAGGAGAATGAAATAGCTAGGTCCACTCTGTGTATTCCAGGCTACTTGTTTTTTTAGTGTAGGCATAGTTTTATGTTAAAATTTACTTGAAAAGCTTAAGGCAAACCATAGGATTTATCACTTCAAACAATCTTCTTAAGATTGTTCCAAAAAGGAACATGAGACTTTTCCTTAAATCTTTGCAGTTTCTGCTTAAAAGCTTCAGAATAACTAATTCGTCCCAAATACAAAGCTAAAAGAGAAGGCCTTTTCTGGATTTCAACATCAGGAAAAATGTCTAAGCCAAATAATATTATAGCAAAAACCAATAAATATATTCAATTCATGCCTGTCTGCAGTCAGGAAGCCTACTCATGTTATGTCCCTTTAAATTCTTCAGAGATGAATTACACATATAGGGTAACTTTCATTGCTGCATTACCACTGTCAGTATTTAAAATTAAAATCTATGCAGTACTATCAATCCAATTAGGAAAGTTCATTTTTCTTCTTTGGCTGGAAAGACGACTGTTTCCATAATAGTGTCTCAAAGTCAGACCTGATTAAGGCAAGAAATTTTGCAAGTGAGAGATCAAACCAAATATGTATTTTGAGGTTGAAAGTCAGCAAAAGAAACTGAGCCTCAAAAGAAGAAAAAACATTGCTTTGAGCCACAGCAGATATAAACCGCCTAGGTGAGAGGTAAAATCTACCTTACCTACTGAGAATTCAGCAAGAATTCTCCCTTTCCTTCAAATGGTCTTATTTTTGTTATGGCTTAGCTTAAATTGTGGTGGAAAGACTGTCTTCACCCTTAACTCTGAGATGACTGGCAAAGAATAAAAATCAAAAGCCCCTCATCATCTTACCTAAAAAATAATTCCACTGCAGATAACTTTGATTATTCATCCCAGACACAAACCTCTCAAATCTGTTCATAGCTCCTTCTCCTGTAGTCTTCACAGACAGCTTTACTCGGCTCTGTCATTCAGCTTTTCTCTTCTCAGATGTACACAAGATCTACCTGTAACATTTTGTTGGATCACAAGACACCCCTAAGCTTTGTAACTTCATTCAGCTTTGAAGTAACGCTTGGACACACTTCTACCCTATGTGCTCTACCAGCTCTTGTAAAACAGAAATTCATACATTCAAAGAGATCCTGAAAGGAACAACCATCCTCATCAGCACCAAAGAACTGTCATTGGCATAATCCCAGGGCTTCTTCTGAGGACTGGTCATTCAAGTACTGCTCATCATCACATGGACACTCCTTGAAGCAGTAGAGCTAAAGTTCTTGATATCTTCTCAGTATGAGATCAAGCAACATAAATTAGCATTTGAACTTCATCATATATGAAGCCTTCCAATGACTAGTAATGTTCGTACATTAAGAAGGTATTTCTTCTTCCGCCACCCAGTTGAGAAGCTGAGAAGTCTTCATAGAGTCTTTCAAGGGGAGAGAAAATCAACTTACTTTAAATAGCGTGTCCTTAAGGGGAAAAAAAATAAGAATAAAACCTGAAACACTGTTGCATAATAAGGATTCAGTTGGTGCAAAACTGCATGAACACTTTCCCTCACAGCTTCTGTCAGTTCTGGTGTGCTGGATGAAGAGTGGGAGAACACAGTTTACAACAGCCTGAGAAAAACAGAGTGGTGACGATTACTTTTCTTACAGTGCATGACTAGCAAACAGGGCTTCTGCTTGTCTTCCTCTCCCACCCTAATTCTAAAAGTGAGTTAAAGGCCTTTAAGATATCCTTTCCTTGTCCCCAGAGCCCTGGACCTTCACCTTCAAGGCTGGAAGCAAAAAAGCTGCTTTCCCGATCTGGTTTGATTGCAGAAGCCATCTCACTTTCCCACTCCAGATAGACACAAATTTTACTAAATACGATCATTGGGTGTCCAAAGAACTGCAATGAAGCTGGTGAGGTGCCTGGAGCACAAGTCTTATGAAAGGCGGCTGAGGGAACTGGGGCTGTTTAGCCTGGAGAAAAGGAGGCTGAGGGGAGACCTTATCGCTCTCCACAACTACCTGAAAGGAGGCTGTGGTGAGGTGGGTGCTGGTCTCTTCTGTCAGGTGGCTGGAGATAGGACAAGAGGAAATGGCCTCAAGTTGTGGCAGGGGAGGTTTAGATTGGATCTTAGGAAAAATTTCTTTACTGAAAGGGTTGTCAGGCATTAGAACAGGCTGCCCAGGGAAGTGGTGGAGTCACCATCCCTGGAGGTATTTAAAAGACGTGTAGATGTGGCACTTAGGGACATGGTTTACTGGTGGACTTGGCAGTGCTAGGTTTATGATTGGACATTGTGATCTTAAAGGTCTTTTCCAACCTAAATAATTTTAAAAGAGCTCTAGGAAACTTGGGTTGGGGGAAGCGAGGCATAAATCCTGTCTTATAGGTGCACATTCTCTGGATGTACTTTTAAGAGTTCATGAGAAAGCTTAAGTGCTCCTGCACACACAACAGAGGTCCACACAGTCTGTTAGAAAGGATGTTTCCCCTCTCACTTGTGTCATGCCAGCAGACCCTGTGCTTGTTCAGTGTTCAGACATCGGAGGGACCAGCACAGAGGGTGAAGGTCGTGGTGGGATCAGGCCTTCATCTGGCTAGTCACAGGATCTGGCTATTGGGCCTAGTAACAGGCAGGTGTAGGCAGCAACATAAATAATCCCGGGTCCTGAACGTTGAATGGTGTATTATATAAAGACACTTAGTCTTCTGGTATGTTATATAAAGTATGTACTTACTCCAATCCTTATCTTTGGAATCAGAGCTCTTGAGTACTGCATGCAAAGGCAAGCACATACATCCCAGCTGCAGCCTTGCCTGAACATTTTGGGTTTGTTTGGCACTATATTAATTTCAATATGTCTTGAGGACTGGCCTTTATTATATTAATGTTTAGACTCCCACACTGTTCCTAGTTTTTAACCTTCCCTGGAGTAGATCAAAGTATTTAACACTCCAGGTGCTGGATAAATTATCCGGAGTCCTATTCAAAAGAACAGATAGTAGAGTGTATTGCAATGACCCATCATTACACAAGTTTGCATTTAAGAATTCCTGGTTTTGCTTCTATGCCTGGGAAATTATTGAAGTAACTATGTAATCTCTGTGCAATATTACCACAGTCCTCCAGGAGTAGTGATTCCACTAGGCAACATTTTTCAGGAAAGACACATGCAGCCCTATTGCTAGTTATTTATTTATTTATTTTCATAAAAGCAAAGGTTACCAGAAAGCAAATACAATAAATAAAAAGCTGGAATATTTATCACTGGCACGCAGTAAGCAGTAGACTCTGCTATTCCCCTCTTCCCTAAAACAGTGAGTACTTAGAGTGATTGTAGCTTTCACAGGGACATAGCTACTGAAAAAAAGGCCCTTTTCCAGCACTTATTTAGGGGGGAAACAAGTAATGCTTGAAGACCACAGTTTGTGTGTTGCCTGTGTACTGTTAGGCTTTGCTTCATTATATTGTTAATCATAAAAATCACAATGGTTCCTCCTGATTGGGAGGATTGCCTGCTATATTAAAGGACCCATAAATCAAAGCAGGGTGATCTCTTGGGTATAACTGTGTTTTTTCTGGATCAAATCCACTTAGGAAGGAGGGAAACAAATGCTTTGTTTAAAATAGTAGTAATTAAACATATTCACCCCTCGATTCTTAGAGAAGACAGAACATGATCATTATAAAGAAGCACTTAATTTTGTCTTTTAAACAGTGATACAGCCAAAATGGAATTGCCTTTTAATATAGAGACGCCACATTAGATTACTGCTGACCCCATGGTGCTAAACAGGGCCATATTATCTTCCACATCATACTGATGCCTGAATTTCCAAGTTAGATTGTCAGCAGTGGCCCCCTCAGCTTTTCACACTTAGGTCACTGGTTCAATCCAGATCAGAGGCTATTCAGTGACCTGGCTTAAATACATGAGAGGTCTAATGCATAGTTAAAGTACCTTGATGATAAAGTATAGTATATGGGTGCACAATTCTTTTTCCATACTACTTCATTTCTTCAGTTCATCTGATTATGTTAGAGCTTTTTCTTTTCTTACAAAGCCAATTCTAGCACTGTATTAACCTATACCTCTGTATTGATTATAATGGAAGGAGAAACACAGGACAAGGAGAAAGGATGAGAAAAAGGAGGCTTTATGTTCTTTGTGAAATTGCATTTGTTGTGATTGTTTTCTTATTTTTTGTAGATATAGTATTATTCTTTAGATAGCATAAATCCTTATACTTAAAGAAATTTTTTGTAACACCAGCTTTGGAGAAAATATGGATGAATCACAGCAAATTTGGATACAGTCATGGATTTTATGAAAACGAGTGACTTTCATAATTTTTGTTCCTCATGAAAAATTCATATACAAGTCATATTAATTCTGCTTCATCCACCTTTTGCTTCCATATATTTAGCATATTTGTATATTGATGGTAGTCTTATATATTGGATTTCCGAGTTCTTGTAAAGCAAAAGACTACTGAAATTAACAAATACAAAACTTGTTTTTCAATTCCTTGAGACAGTAAAAAGATTTTCCATTATTATCTGCTTCTCACAAACACCCATCTACAAAAGTTCATACTCTTTAACAAGCAAGTCTTGTTAACTTCTGAGATTATTCTGTAACAGCTCATCACAGTCAGTGGGGGTTATTTTGGTGACTTAAATATGTTATAGCAAAAACAACAAGAAGATCTTGTTAACATTTCCTGATATAAATAAATGGGTAAGAAGGAAGATAAAATACTAGAAATACATTACAATATGTATCACATTTTTACATAGTTAAAATACTCAGAATGGAATTTATACACTTATATTGTATTTCATATATAACTGTCTAGGTTCCTTTTTTCCAGCTTGGATGTTTTCATTTATAAAAGAAGATGTTCATACATTCTAAAATCCTCAAATTCTTGTAATATTTAATACAACAGTACTTCTGTCACTTCTATACTGACAATTTAGTTCAGCATATTTGCAAATTAGCCAGATAAAAATGAATTGTGATCTTCAAGACAACACTTAGGATTCTGATGCTCCCTACCTGCTCTTTCACCAGTCTACCTACCATGATGTATAAAGATAAAAAGATTTCAGAAAGAGAGTGCATGATCATGAAGAAGTGGAAATGAAGGTTATTTACAACAGCATATTTACTGAAGTCAGATATATTTGTTATTTTTGTGGAACCTCAGACGAAACAAAATTAGCTGATGAATGAGTGTTCCTTCTCTACCTTTACATTTGTAATTGGTTTTTCAGAGAAGAGTTTTATCATTTGTTAAGACGACCTCAACATACTTCACTCCTTCTAGATGTCAGCATCAGGCTTCTGATTATATCTCGCTCTTGACTTGTTGTACACAGTCTGTTAGCCCCTAACATATCTTTCTGCCAGGCTCTAGACCTGTCAGCCTGACCTCAGTACCAGGGAAGATTATGTAGCAGTTCATCTTGAGTGCGCTCACATGGCATGTGCAGGACAACCAGGGGATTGGGCCCAGCCAGCATGGGTTCATGAAAGGCAGGTCCTGCTTGACCAACCTGATCTCCTTCTATGACCAGGTGACCCGCCTAGTGGATGAGGGGAAGGCTGTCGATGTTGTCTACCTGGAATTCAGCAAGGTCTTTGACACTGTCTCTCATGGCATACTCCTTGAGAAGCTGGCGGCTCATGGCTTAGACAAGTGTACTCTTCGCTGGGTGAAAAACTGGCTGGATGGATGAGCCCAGAGGGTTGTGGTGAATGGAGTTAAATCCGGTTGGTGGCCGGTCATGAGTGGTGTTCCCCAGGGCTCGGTTTTGGGGCCAGTTCTCTTTAATATCTTTATCAATGATCTGGACGAGGGGATCAAGTGCACCCTCAGTAAGTTTGTGGATGACACCAAGTTGGGAGGCAGTGTTGATCTGCTCGAGGGTAGGAAGGTTCTGCAGAGGGATCTGGACAGACTGGATCGATGGGCCGAGGCCAATTGTATGAGGTTCAACAAGGTCGAGTGCCAGGTCCTGCACGTGGTCACAACAACCCCACGCAGCGCTACAGGCCTGGGGAAAGAGTGGCTGGAAAGCTGCCCGGTGGAAAAGGACCTGGGGGTGCTGGTCGACAGCCGGCTGAATATGAGCCAGCGGTGTGCCCAGGTGGCCAAGAAGGCCAACGGCATCCCGGCCTGTATCAGAAATAGTGTGGCCAGCAGGAGCAGGGAGGTGATTGTCCCCCTGTACTGGGCACTGGTGAGGCCGCACCTCGAGTGCTGTGTTCAGTTTTGGGCCCCTCACTGCAGGAAAGACACTGAGGTGCTGGAGCGTGTCCAGAGAAGGGCAACCAAGCTGGTGAGGGGCCTGGAGGACAAGTCTTATGAGGAGTGGAGGAGGGAACTGGGGTTGTTTAGCCTGGAGAAAAGGAGGCTGAGGGGAGACCTTATCGCTCTCCACAACTACCTGAAAGGGGGTTGTAGTAAGGTGGGTGCTGGTCTCTTCTGTCAGGCGGCTGGAGATAGGACAAGAGGACATGGCCTCAAGTTGCAGCAGGGGAGATTTAGACTGGATCTTAGGAAAAATTTCTTTACTGAAAGGGTTGTCAGGCGTTGGAACAGGCTTCCCAGGGAAGTGGTTGAGTCACCATCTCTGGAGGCATTCAAAAAGCACGTAGACAAGACACTTCAGGACATGGTTTAGTGTGGGCATTGTTGATGGTTGGACTCAATGATCTTAAAGGTCTTCTCCAACCTAAACAATTCTATGATTCTATTTATTTATTTATGTATTTATTTATTAATATGTGCCTGGTTTTCAATATACTGCACTCTTTGTAATGGAGAGTGTTTAACAAAACATAACTGCCTTCCCAAATTTTCTTGGATCTTCAGAAACTTACAAAGCAAGGCAATATGTAGTAAATGTACCTGTTGTACCAAAATTAACGTGAATCCTCCTTTATATCGTTGACTTACAAGTCGATTTTGAAGAATGCAGCAATATTTTCCTTTTTAATTCTTTTCTTGTCTTGAAAGATGTGGCACATAAATTACACTAATTCTGTCTATATTCTCCAATTTTCAGAAGTGCCATTTTCAGAAATTACTTAAGTAACTTTTGCCCTAGAATTTAGTTGTCCTAGACAGTTACCAAAGTTACCCAGACTATCCCTGACCTGAATGATGCTGAGAACATGTGTAGTTGGTACATAGGTTTCTGAAAATCCAAGCTTATTCTGCCCTTATTCTTCCCATAACCAGAAAGTAAGTGCACAAGGCAGACAAACCCCAACTGACACGACAAGATCTGGTTTGGGCCTAGAAGGTAAATAAATAATTCATTGTGCAAATAAACTCCTCCCTCACCCTTAGACTAAGATGACTATGTATCTCTTGGATCCCCATATTTGGGGCAACAGAGGGATTATAGTTAATGGTGTGGATCTCCATCCAGTACTTTGGTTCTTCCATTTACTGTCTGGATATGCCTTTGTTCTCATTGATGTTGCTGAAACACAGGCTCTTTTAAAAATTTATTTTGCAATGTGTAGCCAAGACAATTTTGGTTTACAAAAATAGTATGCTGAAAGTAAAACCTAGCTATCCAGATGCATTACTTTTACACAGTGTCAATTAAAGCATGTATGGTGTTTTAGGTATTTGGAATTCAAATCAAGAAAAGAGAATTTAGATCAGTTGAAATAGAATTTTGCAAAGTTTTATCCAGGAAAAAAAAATAATGCTTATTCTTCCTGACTTGCTGGAATAGGATGCTAAAAAACAGACTTTCATCCAGAATATATCTAATTTGCTCCCTGAAAAAAAAAAACCCTTACTGGGAAAACATGATTTCAGAGCACTGTGCCTACTGAAAAAGCATATGAGAGTGCTTACCTCCCTGTGAAGGGTTAGTTAATGGTAGTATCACACACAAGATTCACAGTCAGGAAGGAGTTGTGATGATTGCCCCCACATCCTTGAACAAAAATCCCTGCTACTCTCAAGAAATGTTACATTACAAACTTTCAAAAAATAGAAAGCATACAGCTAGGCAATTTGCAGTCCTCCCATTATCTTTGAAAGGGCAGACATCTAGCATTAGCTAACTCCCAAGGGAGTAGGAGAACTCATATTCAGACACATTGGTGCCCACATTTCTTAGCCTCTTTTATTGTGCCTCCTGCTTGCTTGTGTGCCCAATGTATGCATTTCTGTTTCCTTCTTGCAAGGATGAGAAGGGAGAGAACTGACTGAGGTTCACTCTGTCTTCCCAGGGACCATTGATGTTCAAAAACCCAGAGACTACCTTGTCCAATAGTGATGGGCACACTAAAATCACCCTAAACTTCTGCAGTTTTAAACCTGACCATGGGTTCTCTACTGGAATAAATATAAACCAAAACTCAGAACTGCAGGAACAATTAGACAACCATGTCTACAGCAAAGAGATTGGTATGACCAAAAATTCTCAAGGCCTGAATAAACAAGATGTCGACCTAATTTCAGGATCCTGAAAGTGTGTAAGATATGAAACTGTGAAAATCTTTTTGCACGTCTATAGGCTGGGAATAATGCACAGGCATCTCTAATGCCATGTATAAGAGTCTTTTATGCACAGTGCAATAATGTCTTTGATTCAAAGACCAAGAATTGTCTGAGTGTCCTTAATAAAGGAAATAAATAGATAGTAATGGTAAAGTTATAGAATGAACAAGGTAATTGTTTGTGTCTAAGAGTTAAATCAGATCCACATTTGGGTTGTTGCCTTTGGTCCTAATCAAGAGTACAAATGAATTTTACTCAAGTTATTTATGGTATGGTGGAAAAATTATAATTTTGCATGAGCTGTAATTGAGGACTTCATACAGCTGCACATGGGGCTGACCTGCACTATACAGAACATATGAACCACCTCAGCCCTTCAGCCTGGCAGCTGGAGGCCAGGTGGGTTATCATTAGGGATCTCCAATGACCTTTAATGCCTGCATTCATGCAACTGGACTGAGGCCTCAATGTCTCCCTCTGAGGTGGTGAGTGTACATTGCTATCCCCCTCTGCCCTTTTTAAGATAATAAAAGAGCACTTAAATGGATGTAATCTCGTGGCTGAGTTTTAGTCAGTTGACACTAAGTCAGACTGGTGAACTGTCTTATACCCCTTGTCAAATTCCCTTGTTTCACATGACATCAGGCAAAATAAGAGCCTGGAATTTTTTCCAAGTAAAAAGAAATGTAAAGGCTTAGGGAACAGGAAAGTTAGAGTTTGGGGAGAGATAAATTTTAGCATATAAAAATACATATATATATATGTACCCTGAGCTGTATGAAGGAAAATCCATTTTAACCCAAGTTCTGTCCACATTAGCCCATATCCTCACTATTAACTTACCCTTTAATGTCATTATTCACACGATATGTCTTCAATGTGATTATTAGCATGCAGCTATTTAGACAGAATTAGGATCACTTGCTGAAATGTTCAGAAGCTGTCCAGCTACACTGGATGCTAGCTGGAGTAATATTTTGTGCCAGCATTTGTGGACACATATAAAATACATCCTCTATTAAAATAGATGCAAGTGATTGCAATTTAATGCTACTCAAGTATAACTAATTAAATAGTTTAATTAGCTAATAAGGCTTATATTGAAATGAGCAGTGCTTAATGAAATGGACAAAAATGCTGAATACTGTATTTACATTGCATTACATAGGACAAGGCTTGAAAACAAGTTCCACTTTCCTAGTAAAGTAGTTACACAAACAAAAGGTTTTCTATTTTGTATTTTCTATAACCGTATTTGCTTTGTTAATTACTCTGTGCACATAATGGCTGTAGATGTGATGAATAGATAAGATCAGATTACCTTGGCTGTAGCGCAGATGAATGCGCTAGTGTTCACACTCTGAAAGGAGAGAATGGAGAAAGTTGGAGGGTCATCATGTGGTCTACCAGAGCAGTGATACTTTTTGTGGGTCAATAAGGGGGAAATTTTGCTTCTAACACTTAAAGCTTATTTTTCCTGATATTTAAGTGAAAATCTCTGCTACCTCAGATTTTAGACTTTGGAAAGCTATTAACAGAGTGCACTGTCTCAATGTGCACAGCTGCCAGACCATCGTCTCTACCTGATGAGGAGATGTACCTTGACTTTGGTCCACCCGTCCTTCCAAGATTACAGGGGAATTCTCTTAGGTGTGAGAATCCTAGTAAAACGATACATCCTCTAACTGCTGAAATCAGTAGTAAGACCCCTCTGGATTTTAGTGAAAATAGCATTCGGGCCTAAACACTGATATTTTGTCCTTCCCTTTTTGCGAAGGTGGTTGGAAATGCCTGCAACACTTCAGGCCAGGGAGCTTTCCATTTCATTTCCCATAACATTTGAAAGTTGCTGCATGTACTTGAAAAGTGGTTAGAAAAATTATATTAAAATACAAAATAAGGTTCTAAACAAGGGTCCTTACTGGGGGATACTTCTCCAGAGAACACAGCTCTCTATACTTTCTGAAGGCACAAGCCCATCAGCAGAAGGCTTTGGATCCCCAGGCAGGAAGTTTATTCACAGCCAGAGCTAGTCAAATATTGGGCATATCAAAACCACTGTGTCTGAATGATACAGTCTTCGAGTCACTGTTCTCACTCCATATGCTGTCGGTAGTCCCTCTGCCTGGGCTTGCAGGGTATAGACACCTTTGGTGCCCCAAGAACAGTTGTGGATTTTATCTTCACCACATATGTAGACCAGAGAGCATGTGTCACTTTATACCATCCCAGGGATGGGTTATTTTCAGCTGTTTGTTGAAAAGTAAATAAAACATATTCTGAGATAGTATTTTTCTCTTACTTTTTTATTATTGTCACAATCAGTGGCTGGATTCGTATTCCAGGGATCCTGAAAAAATTAATCTGAGAACTGTGTTGATTCACATAATTTGGGACATGTATTTAATTGTCATTCTTTTGCTGTGCAAACGAGGTCTACAAAAATGTACATAATAGACAATATAAATATTTTTTAAATATTGGGTAATCGGAATGATTTGTGTCAGAAATCCAATTCACAACTTGCAATTAATATCCTGTTTACCAATTCATGCTAAAATAAACACTAATTATGGTACATGTTTGCTTCCTAAATGCTCTGGTTTAGGTTGTTAAGAAATGCTTTGTGTAACCTGACTGTTTTTTATTTTGCAAATCAATTGCACAACTGCTTGGTCCCATAGAAAAGGAAAGCTATGCCACACATGGTGGCTAAACAGCATATGAATTAAACTCCATATAAGCAAATTTCTTTGTAAGTAATTTATATTGTATGGTAAACTTGTATCCAACTAGAACAGCAAATTAAAACATTAATCACATCTGTAAAATTTAAGGCCTTGTGCATACAGAAAAAATATTAGGGAAATACATTTTCCTGTATTGCTGAAATAAATATTCCACATATGGAAGCCAGTCTAATCCTTCTCATTATAGTGTGGATGAAGATGAACATTAAGCCCATATAACATTTCTTTCAGAATTAGTCGATAGCTCATTTTAGTAGGTAGCACATATTTCCAAACCTGAAATGCCCACATTCAATCAGATTTGCAGTCTCTTTCCCTTTGCTGCTGAAGCTTTTCATCACTGTTAGGTAACCACTGTGATTATTCCATATCACATACTGATGAGAAGACAGAACAAGCTCTCTCCCCAGCGCTGAGCAGGTTGTAAGCTGTGGCAAACTAACTTGCTCTGAAATTATCAAGTGTTCCAGTACTCCTTAGCATTACTAACATAGGCAGCCTGCCAGCCCCCTCTCCAACATCCAAATCGTCTTCCTCTCTTAACCACATTTTTATCCATCTGCTTCACAGAGCAGCCCACATGCTTTGACTTACTCTCGTATTTGAGTACAATGTGAGTTTACTTTAGATCTAAGCCTTTCTGTGCTATTTCATCAAACGTGGTACTCTCCATGCATGGTTCCCTAATTGTCACTAGAGCACGGAATGTAAGCCCAATAACTAATGCTGGCTTTATCACCTTATAACTTAATACCTTAATACCTATTACTATTCTCATCCATGACTGAAACCAGCCTGGACCCTCCTCCCTCTCTCGTAACCACATGGGGATCCAAAATATAAAAAGGCCCACTGCCTTCCACGTGAATGTGAGGTACACACTCGATGGTACTCAGGAAGGAGCCACCAAAGTGCAGTTCCTCTGGTCCCTCCCACTTGCCTGTTCCACCTCAAATAAAAGGAGGCAGAGGCCAGGCTGCGTGTGAGGAAGAGACAGGCAAGTTCAGGTCCTTGGCAGCTCATTTCTGAAGGGGATCGAGGTACCCATCTGACAGCAGCCGGGGTCTCGTCACTGATCCTCTGACTTGTCTTAATTCATTCGGCAATAAGAAGCTGTTGCAGACAGTTGCAGCTATCATACGGGTTTCCCTGCAGGCTGACCCACCCTTTGTTTCCCCCCTGAAAAATTATATTTATTTGACTTTAGTTTGACTTCTCATCAACCTGTACGCTTCGTCGTTCGCTAGGTATGCCAACGCGGTGATCACTTTCACTCCCAAGGTGCTCTGAGCTTTGTTACTGTATGGTAATGATGAGTCCATGGAGTTCAAGAAAAAATCAAGAAAATTATATGACTAACGTGCCATTGCTTGCCAGAGAACGGGGAAGATACATCCCGTAAGTAACATTTGGAGGTACTATTCAAGCAAATAAACATTTTCAATTTCTTTTGTCACATTACTGTGTCTAAGTGTTTTCTTTAAAACAAATTTAAAATAACTTATACTGAAATGGTGATTGGTTATTAACTTTAGAGAGAGTCATAAGAGAAAATTCTTCTGCTCTGAAAAATGCAAACTGATAACACAGTATGGATTTATTTACACAGTTCTGCCTATACATGTGGATTGCCACGTGTTATTTTAATAGTTGGATGTGCATATAGTATTACAAAAACATGGAAGATTATATTTTTGAAGTTACCATGTTTTTTTCAAAGGACCATATTTTCAAAGTGGCATCTAAGGCAGGATATATTTTTAAAGTAGCATCAGGAGAGAGATACCTAGTGGGACTGTCAAAAGCATGCTAAATTCCTAATTCCAATTAAAATTAACAGAGATTATCTCCCTAAAGACTATTGAAAAATTTGCTAGGTACCTCTATCACCATCAGAAACTTAAAGACTTCTGAGACTCTTGCAAAGGCCCTCAATCATTTAAGATTTTTTTTTTCTTTTTTTTTTTTCCACAGAGCAATGTAAAGTAGACTCTACCATGCTCCTATCTGGGGAGAAATACCAAATTGCAGACCTAGAGTCCAGTCCTGAAATCAAAGATCACCAAGTATAAAACATTTAATATGTGAGGATTTATGAAACATCTCCATCACACCATAAGGACCATAAACAATCCCTTTAACCAACGCAGAACTAGTCCAGCTGGGACCGACCTGTTGTTGCTTTGCCCTCAGCAGTGCTGCTGTTAACAGTTTCGTGCCTTGGGTGAAGAACCCAATGCATGAACGCCATCTTTTCCTGAAAGTGGCTTCAGGTATGATCTGCAGAGGCACGTATTTGCCTGAGGAGCCTCTCATTGCCTTTGGTTCTGACCCGCTGCCCCAGTGAGATCCAGCTGCAGCCAATAATTCCTAACACCTATCCCTGTTGCAGCCAGCAATGAAACACCACGCAAGCTGCTTGCTTACTCCTTCCCCCACCCTGGTGAGATGAGGAGGAGAATCAGGAAAAAAAAAGTAAAACTCGTGGGTTGAGATAAGAACAGTTTAATAATTGAAATAAAATAAAATATAATAATAATAATAATAACAGGAACGAAAAGGGAGATAACAAAAAGAGAGACAAATAAAACCCAAGAAAAACAAGTGATGCACAATGCAATTGCTCACCACTTGCTGACCGGTCCTCAGCCAGTCCCCGAGCAGTGATCTGCACCACTCTGCCCCCCCCCAACCAACTACCCCCAGTTTTCACACTGGACATGATGTCCTATGGTATAGAATATCCCTTTGGCTAATTCGGGTGAGCTGTCCTGGCTATGCTCCCTCCCAGCTTCTTGTGCACCTGGCAGAGCAGGGAAAACTGAAAAATCCTTGACTTAGGAAAAGCACTACTTAGCAACAACTAAAAACGTCAGTGAGTTATCAACATTATTCTCATACTAAATCCAAAACACAGCACTGTACCAGCTACTAGGAAGAAAATTAATTCTATCCCAGCCGAAACCAGGACACCCTGTACCACCAGGATTTCAAGAAGACTGCTCGTATGGAAAAGCTGTACATTTTGCAAGACTCTGAAGGATCAGGATTGGGTTTACTCTTTTGTTCTGTTGTACCACACAAATACTGCTAACATTCTATTAAAAATTTCTGTTTAAAAAAGGAAATATGAAATTAATTACCTTTCTCCCTTTTATCTCCTGTAGTCCTACACTCATTTACCCTGACACTTTGTTGGTAGTGTGCATACAGGGATGTGCACACAGATGGGATGGCTGCTGCCTTTTTAAATCCAGCAATAGTCTGTGAACCAAACAGCAATGGGAAGGCAAACACCAACTACGTTATGATGAATCTGATTGACTAACCGCTCATTTCTGTATTTTACCACAGTTGTATTTCATTGTATAGTATCTTATCTATTCATCAGTGACACGGGAAAGGAGAAAGTGCAATGACCTCCAGAGCAGGATATGCCTTCCAAGGTGCCGACTGGAAAGGGTGCACAGGGTGCCTTCGTAGCTTTGAGGGATAGTGCTATTGCCTGGTGTAATCGGAGGTGAACATCCTTCTAACTTGTTATTTCTTCCTTGCTCCGAAGTTGTGGTTCTCAGAGATTTGCACTCACCTACCATTTTCATCCCCTGTTGTTTCAGCAGGAAATCATGAACATTTTAACTGGCATTTGCATCCTCAGTGGTAAATATTTAAGTTGCTCCCATGAGCACTTGTGCACTTGCTCAATTTTACTGTTGCAGTAATTCCACCAGTAATCCACTCACCCTGGTGTCACTAAGCCTCTGTAACAGTGTTGGTGAAACTGAATAGCCCTTTCTGAAAGTCATCTTGAAAGAAGCAACTTCCAGTGCACCTCTGTCCCACTGTATTTTCCCACCACAGGTCTGGGGCTGGCAGACTGTACTGCAGCTTGTAGATCCCAGTTATGATACGATAAATTTTCTTTAATTCCCTTTTTGAGTTTTAGTTACCAGATTTAGATTCAAGTTTTATGGTTTTTATTTCATTATGAAAGTTCTTTAAATTTAAGTCTAAGATGCTTTTGAAATAAGCATCTGGATCAACATTGGCCTTTTAAAAAGTGTATTCCACATAATTGCAGCACCGTGCTGCTGAGTGCATTGACCACTATTACCATTGTACAATGGAGGCATCCCCTGCCTTCTAGCTGACTATGTGGTTATTAGGCAGAAATATCTTTGTACTAGTAATTAGAAGAAAACAGTACAATAAATTAAATTAATGGGAACAAAACTAAAATAGAGCCCTGAGTTTCAAATATAAGCCAGGGCACAGAGCTACTGCTAATGAATTGAAATTACCATTTTTGATGGAGGCCAGATTCCTTTTGTTTGAGGATCCCTACAGATAACTGTTTCCACACCAAAAAGTATTATATTCTATCCTAAAAGATGGGCATCTCTCTTCTCAGTGGATTTCCATGCCAGAATTTATGCTAGGAATTTGATTTAGAATGCAATAATAAAACCCCAAAAGCATGCCTCCTTTCTGTCTCAAAAGAAGGTGTATTTTGTGCTGACAGTGCAGAGTTAAAAAAAATAACACTTTTCCGAAATCCTTGTTCATCTGGATAGCCCAGAGTATTTGATGCCATCACTGAGGGTTCTCCTAATGTGTATACATTACTAGTCACTTTCTATGATAAGTGTACAAACCACAAAAGACAAACCTCTTTTGTTTATGACCAGCAATATGTGTCCTGCTTCACTGGCTTTGTCGTGCCACCCTCCCCCCAAAATTAAAATACTAAGGTTTAAAAGAAGTTCTCACAGTGTCAGAGCTGAGGTGATTATTCCTTTTGTATGGAACAAGCATTAATTATTTTTCAATGATATAAACTTATTAACAGGAGGGGTTAATAAAATCCGTAAGTTTAGCAAACTTAAATTCCTCTGGCAAAATGCTCATATTGATAATCTGGATACACAACTTTGGAAATAGTGCGGATGCAGTAGGCATGAATACTATCTTATTTAAATGTCTGTATTAAGCACAACCACTCTCTGCTAAAAATGGGGAAAAAACAAACAAGTCATATTCATCAAAGTAATTGTGTAGGTACTTTCAGTACCAAAATGCCTAGAATGAAAGATTGAACTGCTAACGGCAGCAGTGACAGCCATGAATCATGGTAGGCTACTTCGGGGCCTTTACCACCATAAAACAAAAGATGTAGATGAAAAATGCTGCAATTAAGTGATTTGATTTCTGCCCCCTTTTTCCTACTGCATTCGTGCATGGCTGCACAGCAAAGATTGATGGGAAAAATTACTCTACGTGATCTCTGACAGAGCCTTGGAACAATTCTATAAGGGGGAAACATACAAATCAAAGCAGCTTTCTTGTATTCAAACAAAATAATACATATAAAGCAAATACTTTAGCCTATATCCAAAGCACCAACATTTGCATGCACACATAAATTTTTGAGAAATGGTCTGCTATCAAAACCAAACTCATGGATTTTCCAGCTAGTTGGGTAATACTGATATTTGTTTAAATAAATATTCAATCAGTACTACTGAGTGGCATCCTAAATATGTTTGTGCAGTGAGAAGAACAAATTGCACATACAAATTTATGGAGGTAAAATGTTCTTATCTTTTATATCAATATGTTATTAATAAAATACTCTCAAAATAAGATAATAAGAAAATCTTCCTGCATATTAGACTCTGCTATCATTACCATCATTTAAATGGACATTTTCAATGGGCATTTATAAGTGAGTTCAGAGCAAGCGTATAAAGGATTTATATCTGTGGTACTTGTGTAGACAGAAAACGTTATAATATGGCCGACATATACTTTAAAATATGCTAAATGTGCAAAAGGCATTGGATAAAATAAACAAGCAATGTTAATGCAAATGGGAGGTGACTGGTTCTACCGTAGCCTGCTCTACTGATATTATGTGAGATTTATTTCCTGATGAGAGAGTAAAGACCACACAGATCCAGCCCACTGTAAAAAATGTGCAGTTGATTTTGCTCAAATATACACAATGGAATCAACTCACCAAAAAAAGATGTGTAGAGATTTGACTCCATTATGCATAGTAAACAGAAACTGAACACACCAACTAGGGCATTGGTAATTAAAGTTAGGTCTTTTTGCCAAAGACCTAGTGTTGCATTATGCTTAAAAGAAATCCTGCTGCAGTCCCCTTTCCAATGTCAGATAATATTTTTCATTTTGATATGTATTTTTTTCCTTGTATTGAACACTTCTTTCCTAGAGATTCTGTTTATCCGCAGTGCATAAGATCATATATTTTGTTTCTGCATGTAGCTGACTTATTCAACTTTAGATTTTTTTTTCTTTTTCTGATAAGCAGGTACAAGCCTCATGAGGTTGAGACTTCATATACATAAGCCTCTCCACCCTCAGCAGCTTTCTGCCTGATTTATGGGGGCCTACAAACCATCCTCCATGACTAGAGAAGCAACTTTTTCATTTTCAAAGTTAATCCAGTTCTAGGATGAATTAACTGCTGCATAACACCCTGACAGCTAGATTGTGCTTTTATCCAGCTAGCTAGCATTCCCTGTAACTTCTTATCCTGTAAAATAAACATTAAGAGCTTTGGCCTCCTGATTGCTTACTATTGATCACTTTTATAACCCAGGACACCTTATCTTCTTTCAGTGTTTTACAGTATCATTAACTGTAAAAGGAGAGTGAGTTTCTTCTGCCAGCCTATTTTTGTATAGGGAGTTAGCACATCCAGAAAAAAAGCTGATAGCGGTTTTGTGGTGACTTACGCAGCTGGCATGGCTCATTAGGTCCACCCTGGCAATAACAGAAATGAAAATAGCCTTTTGGGATAGCAGGCAGAACTGGGTTGAGGAAGGCCTTTGAGAAAAGGCTAGGTGCATTTGGATGAGAGGATTACATTCAAAGGGGTACCTGTTTGCTTTTATCCTTTGGGCCAGTATTCAAACCAAACCTTAGGAATCTCTTAGACTGCAAACTCTTGGAGGTAGGGGCCAGAGTTTATTATAAAAGATGCCGAAGGTCAGTGCTGGTTTTTAGGCTTTACTGCTTTATGAATATTAAATAGCTTATACTTAATGCAGTATTTGTGATAAAGCATAGGATATTCTACAAGTTATTTTAATTTAGCAATTTAAAAAAGCAGAAAGTATGGCTGGCTTAAGTTCATGACCCTGCAGTTTTCTCTGCTCATGGACCAGTAGGCAGCAGGTAGCAGCCCTTGTTGCCCAATTGTCCCACCCAAAAGGGGAAAGGGAGGAGGGATAAGAAAGGGAAAGAGAAAAGGTGAAAAATGTGTTTTCCCTCAGTATTTCACAAAACAGAAACATTGTGCTCTATGCAGCAATCCAAGAAAATCTGCAAGGAGCAACACGGCATCATCCACCCCTACGTATTCCTCTGGTGAAAGGAGACATGGACCTACCTGAGGGGGCTGGGAGACATTCCTCAGGAGCCAGACCTTTTTGGCAATAGAGGAAATCGAGCGGCTATTACCTTGCTACAGCCGACATTTTAAAGAGTGACGGCCTTGTTTTAGCAGGAAGAAGGTTCATCAGCTGCATTTGCATTTGCTGCTGAGAATACCACTCCAAAGGGAGAGGAGTTGAGAGGAATCCACACTGTGTTGGAAAGTGGGAAAAAATAGAGGTGACACGCCAGAAGCACAGGCCAGCAAAGCTGCCTTGCTGCTGGGCAGAGGAGAGGAAGAAGGTCTGAAGTGAAAGGAAGAAGGAGAGGGAGAAAGGAGGAAGAGCTGACTTTCCCCGAGGCCTGTGCAGAGCAGGAGGGCTGCTGCCGGGAGCGGGGCTGAGAGCCTGCCGGGAGGTGTGCTGCCGGGTACCGGGGCCTCCCCAGGGCCCGAGCTGGCATCAAGGGACCCTCACCACTACTCTAAAATGATATTTAACTTTTTATTTACCATTTATGACTTTGCTTTAAATCTCAAAGCATGAAGTCCGTGTGTTTTTCCATTGAGTGTGTTTGAATTTAAGAAGGAATGATGAATTAAAGAAGAAACAGGAACTTAAGTGTGAAGATGGTATACCTGGAATATTCAGTCTCTTCAGAGGAAGTCACACAGAGCAGTGTGATAAGGACTCACCTCACCAAATGTTTAGTGTTGAAAAACATCTCCTTTCAAACCACAGGGACGAGTGCAGTGACTTTTGTGGCCACATGCTGGTTTTGGGGAACATGTTTCCTCCTGGACACGCAGGCTAGAGACCCTCTTCTAAAGAGCAGTAGGATGTGGGAGGACACCTGACACCCGTCAGCAAACCCCAAAGCGCTACAAAAGATCGTTTACTCACAGTAGATTTTCAAAGCACAGTTATTTATCCGATGCCTTAAAGTGCATAGCAATGTACTGCAATAATAAAATACAGAATTTTTAAACAGTTCACGTTAAATCCAGAGTAGGTTCATTCCTCATCTTATACGGTATACTTTATTTCTTACTTGAATCTTGCACAGCACAAAGACGAGGGCTTCCACTTGTGATTATACAAATAATAAGTAATAGTAATAAGAATTCAGATTATTCTCAATCTATCTGTCTGTCAAGAAACTGGAAGTTCTGCAAGACAGATGCTAGTGAGTAAATTTTACTTAGAATGAGTTAGAGATTAAAATTATGTACCTGAGGTTGATCCCACATCTCCCTTATCAAGAGACTAAGATTTTAAAAGGTCTCATCACAGCTGATAGGATAAATATCTGGAAGCCTCACCTTCATACACAGACTTCTGCTTTACGCATTCTAGTGCTTTGGGAACAATATATAGTGATAGGGGCCCACACAAATGATACATATATCTCTATTGATATATTGTGGATTTAATGGAAAACTACCACGATCAAAAGTGAGTTACGTTCGCCAAGGCTGATATAAAAAAGAGATGCCTGGATCAGGAGTTAATCCCAATTTAACATATTGCATAAGAAATGGCAATTCTAGTTACATTATCTCTTCTATAACACTGCGGCAGGCTGGAGGAAAATGTTAAACAGCACGGCAGGAAAGCAGATAGACTATTAAATAAATATCCTGTAACTATTTAATTAACCATTTAATTAAGCCTTTCTGCTTTACCTTTTGATTTATCCATAGTTCCGTGAGAATGAAACAGTAGTGAAGTTGCTCTTATAAAAAAACACCAGGTACCACGGCAATAGCAATATAGAAATTATAATTTTTCTTTCTTTTTTAATGAAACATGCCTTTCAAATAGCTTTTACATTTTTATTCTTTTCTGATATAATTTCCATAGGAATCAAATTTTTAAAAAAATTTTTTAGATTTTTTTTCACTCTTAGATAAACAGGTGTGTCTTTGGTGTTGGGAGTCTTGCTTGTGGAAGATGTTGAGATAGTGCACTCAGAAAAGTGTTGGCCACTAGAGAATACAGACAAATCCAGCCTATTGCATGGTACACAGTTATAGGCACTGACTCAGCACTAATCAAAATGCTTTCATGCATGGGCATTCTGGGAAAGGGAGGAGGAATCACACCCCATCTCATTAAATAAATGAAGACCTAAAGACACTCAGTGTGGCTACAGAGCTACATTTTGAATAATAAAATCTACTATGCAAGCAGTTCAGCGTACAACATGCTATTTTGAGCAGTCTCTCTGGGGAAAAATACCCCCTGCATCTTATAATTAAAAAGCTATTTAACAATGTAAAAATACAAATATTCCCAAATCAACTTTCAGCCAAATATCCTGTATATTTCCTTTTCCATCAGCCTAATTCAAAACACGGATATCAGAGACAGCAATGGTTCTGTGTTTACACCACACAGCACTACAGAGAGATGATCACTTAGCTTTTGTTTTGGTTCCAATTCATTTTTTCAAGAAGCATAATTAAAAACTGCATTAATGCCACCAATTATGGCCTCCAAGGGACCAGAAACCCCATGTTACTATGTGATGGAACACAACTGAGCTGCAAACATCCATTTGCCATTATAATACTCATTAATCCTGCCAAATACAACTCATTATGAGACTTCAAGAAAATCATCTCATAGGCAAACACAGCACAGAATCTATCTGTCACTGCATTCCTCACAGCACAAGTTGCAGGGGTGGAAATTGTTCAGTGTAGCTAATTTATGAAGCTGCAAACTAACCATTCATTTCTGACACAAACCAGGAGGTGTCTGAAAATGTACAAGGACTACTTTACTGCTGGAACATCTCTTTAATTATGACTTCTTCAAAAGTGAGTATGTTTGACAGAAGGTAGAAAAAGCACTGTGAAAAAAGGAAGAATTTACTTGAATATTTGCTCAAATAAGTGCTTTATCTAAGGTCAAAATGAATTAGTCTTTTCTCCCTTATTTACAGGTTTTTCTTCTGATTTAGGGCAAGTCTTGGGGAAAAAAGCAGTACAGGAAGATGCAAATATAACACCTCACTGTATTGCTGAGAAGTGCTACAAAATAAACCATCTTTTAGTATTTGAAGTTACTGTTATTATTATTGTTGTTGTTGTTAGTATTAACCTAGAATTGGTTTAGTACTATTTTGTAGTATCTATTTTGTAGTATTATTTTGCAAAATTCAGGAAGGATAAAAAATTCCAATTAACAGGAAAAACAGAAAAAAATATCATATAAGAATGTATCTGAAGTCTAATCCAAAATCCGTTGTTCTGAAGACCGACTGGATAATCATCAAAATGAATTCTGCAGACTTTCTGAGCTTTAGATGTAGCTACTCTAACAGGAGCCTTTATGACATGAATACTCTAGCTTCACTAGCAGGACTTTCATGACCATGTCTTGAAACAGTCACTGAAACCTCTGTGATTTTCCACAGGTGTCTGTACCTGAAGTAGTACTGCAGTATTTGGTAACTTCAACAAGTTGGTAAATAAATGCCAGGAATTCAGCAAGATATTTCCTGATGTAAACTGTAAAATATTCTGAAAATTGCAAAGTACTTCACTCATTAAACAAAATAGTTGCATTCAGCAATGGTTTATATATTTATTTTTCTCTTGTGAGTCATCTATTCTGTAAAACTTACAAAACGAAAAGGAATCGTGACACCTCAAAAATGTGTTTTGTCTGCTTTATGCTTAGATGACATCAGATAGCTAGAGCTGAATGCTCTAATTTTCTAGTGGGAGAAGTAAGGGAGCTGTCCCAAAAGCAAATCACTCATAAATGGATCCATCTCTTTTGTCCACTGGCAGAAATGTGGTAGATCAGGAAGCCTTTCCCAGAAATTAGACAATTCCTTAATTAAAGGCTGTGCTTCTCTAAGAGAGGTACTGGAATTTCTCTTTGAACTACTGGATTCAGTGCCAGAATCATTTGGTACTTCCATTTTCCTGTGTGCAAAAACACTGTCCAATTGCAAGGATATGTTCAGTTTTTCCAGATGTCCACCTGAAAAGATTTGAGAAAAAGTTGAGGTATTCCAAAGAAGAGATTGCTTGAGGAAGATGGATGCTTACTGAAAGAACTGTGGACAGGTGGAGAGTTCCTTGTAGCATGCCAGCTGTCTTCAGCTGTGTTGTAGAAACCTTGATTCAGTTCAGAAAACATTTTTGTATTTTTTTCTTATGCAAACTGAAGAGATTCTTTGATTCCTAATGCTGTATTTTTTAAATGTGTAGAATGATATAATTTTTATACTTTTTCAAAATTTCAGAACAGAAAAGTTCTGAGCTGAAAAGAAAAAAAAAACAATAACAAAAAGAAAAGCTATACCTTATAGATACTTACACAATTAAATGAGTTCCTTGGGGAATCTAAAATATCCTTGCTCTTTGATGTCTGAAGTCAGGATTAGTGAAATCCACACTCTAGAAAAGTTAAAGATAATGTAGTCCTTCTCTTTTTAAAATAGCTCTTTGAGGTCAAGTTTAAAACTCATGCAGAGAAAAGAGAGTCTTAAAGGAAGTCCCATGAAATTCAGCATGCTCGGCATCTCTGAGGTTAACACTAATTCCAAACAACACCTTGTTCCATTTAAAAGTGTGAGATTGTTACAGCAATGTGTTTTCTATTCTAACCAAAGTTATGATAATAAGAAAAGTAATTCTGCAAAGTACATCTGGCGATGCAGCCACCTGTGTTATAATAAAAAGCTATAAACCTCTCTAGGTGCTTGTTCTGCATCAGACTGTTTGACTGTTACAAATGTAATCTCTCCGGGGCAGGGACTCTATCTTGTTCAACAAATTCACCCATTGTTCAATGCTGCATAGGTATATGGTGCTAGGCAAATAACTCAAGGCAACTGATGGGGGTATGCTTCTCAATATTTTATATTTCTTTTCTTATCCAGATTTTGCTTCCTATTGTTTATTCATTCTGAGCATCCAGAGTCTTCCAGCCTAGCACATAGTGGCTGGATCTGAGTAAATAACTTTCTTTTATACAAATATGTGGATACAGATATATGCTTACATGTGTATATTAATTATTCAAAGTCTAGTTTAATCGTATAAAAAAAAAGTTCACCGTCCCAAATGAGGTTAGGCACGCTTTCAGTAGGCAAGATCAACCATGTATTTATCAGCCAGCCATCTATTTATGGATCATCTCTCTCAGGTCCCTACCTCATTTCCCAGCTGCATCCTAGCATCAGGACTTTGCTCAGTAGCCCAGGCAGCTAATGATTTCCTCTGTGTGCCCTGTTGGTGCTCCATCTACATAAAAGAAAGTCTTTGACACAGCAAGATCCTCACTTTCAACTTGTTTGAGCCCTTGCTGCTCAAACTGTTACCTGAAAATAAACACCTGCACAGTAATCCCTTCATATATATTTGAAGAAGAGTTTGGTAGCAGTAGTCAACAGGAGTTTGAAAACCTTTTAGCAAGTAATGGCTTCTTCGGAGCCTCGGAATGTAGACTTTGTAACTAAAGCTTATAAATGTCTGATTTCAGAAAAGCTGAATCCTCTTACATCAGTGAAATAAGCAGAGCTGTAGTTTAGAGACCCTACAAAGGCTTTTGCTCATGATATACGTTGAAAAGCAAAGTAACAAAAATATAGATCTGCCCATCTGAATGAATGAAACATATATACTGGCGTTGTAGTAACGTGTGCCAGATATTGATCAGTGTGAATATAATGAATTGTATGATCTATAAGACCATAATCCAGCTATTAATCTGCCTTTCAGGTCATAATCACATACACTTCTAAAAGCTAAACTAATCAAACGGTAAGAGTCATCCAATTCAAGTTAAATTATTGAAATTACATACACATTAATGCCCTGCAATTACCAAATGAAGAATAATACTCAGTGTTTTAAATATGCTGCGCTAAGTTGAAAGTACAGGGGAGAGAACATCACTTACATCTCTGCCCAGATCACAGTGGCGTGGATCAGGACACATT